>NC_037676.1:103571860-103871860 GCF_003255815.1 Theropithecus gelada
CACCTTGGCCTCCCAAAGTGCTGGGATTACAGGCCTGAGAGACTGCGCCTGACTGCTTTCTCTTGTATATGATTTATTCAGGAAACACAAAGATAATACAGTGGCAAAAATTTATCCAGTGTTCTTCTGAATTCATCATCATTCTTGATCCAGTTGAATCCCAATCAATAAAAAATCTGTTCTGATACATTTCAAAGATTCAATCAAATGATTCTGGGATATTCAAATTCGCAATTTGTATTAGTTTTCTAAGGCTATCATACCAAAGTACCAAGAACAGAGTGACTTAAACAACAGAAATTTATTATCTCATGGTCTTGGAGGCCAAAAGTCCAAGATCAAGATGTCATTAGGGCCATCATCTCTCTGAAGGTGCCAGGAAAAGGTCTGTTCCAGATGTTTCTCCTAGCTTCTGGCAGCTCCTTGGCTTGTGGCAATACAACTCCAGTCTTCACCTAGTGTTCTCTCTGTGTGTGCATCTGTCTCAGTGTCCATATTTCCTTTTCAAAAATAAGGATACCAGTTATATTTGGTTAGAATCCACACTTTAACTTGATTACCTCTGTAAAGACTCTGTCTCCAAATAAGAGGGTTAAAACTCCAACATATCTTTTTTGGGGCAAGTGGGAAGAGGGGGCACAATTCAACCTAGAACAGGATTATTCGGGGCAGTGTTTCCTCCTCACGGCAGATCGTGAGAGCTAGCAGTAGGCTCACCTCTCTGCGTCCTGCTTTCATTAACCTGCAAAAGCACTGCCTGCGTGGAACATGAGGCTGTAGCTGGGGAGAGCTTACTGAAACATGGGACCCCAAGTGGGATGGCCCCATCGTATCTAAGAAGCAAAAAGTAAGGGCAAAATTAATATAAATCAGCCAGCTTAAAGGACATCCAGGGTTATGCTTGAGAAAACAATGCACCGGGCGTTACAGTGGCAGCAGGAAGCAGAGCTCCTTAGGGACTTGCTGAAAGGATATCCCTCCTATGTACTCTGGGAGGGAGATTTCCCCCATAGCAACCTTCAAGCATCCTCTGTAGACTGCCTGGGAGTCCACAACACATCTCCCGCCAAGCCAGACACTGCCTAAGCAGCCTAGACTGTTTCAACTCCAAATCAACTTGAACATGGTTAGCCTGCTACTTCCTCACTAGTCTCCTGCCCCTGTAATCCCTGGTCAAAGACACAAGGCAACTCATCTTCTCTCCCTCTCCCCTGCTCTCCCTTTTTTCATGTCCCCAGTGTCTCTACCCTTTCTTCTATGTTTTTCCCCTTACTGTTAAATACCTCGTTGCATTTCTCACAGGCTTTTGTCCTTGGCCCACCAACTTTTTTTCTTTGTACATTTCAAGGACAACCTTATTTGGTGTCGTGGTTTCAACCACCACCTATATTCAACTTCTCCAAGCTGGAGTCAGGCAGAGCCCTGCATGTTTTTTCTGTTTAACAACTTGCCACATGAATGTTTTGTCTCCTCCACGACACCATAATTTTCATGAAAGGATCCATCATATATGTCTTGTTTGTCATTGTATTTCCTGGGTGTCTCAGAATGATTAGTATGTGATTGTCACTCAATAAATATTTGCTGAACTGTATAGGACAGAATTGCTTCAAAATATTTATCTTGAGCATCCCTTCTTAGTGTCAGATGCTTACATACACCTGCCACCTCTTGCTCCATAGGTACTCATGAGTCCAAAACTGACCAACTCTCAGTCTGATCTGCCTATTTCTGGATTGCCCTAGTCTCCCACACTGAAAGCCTGAGAATCCATTCTTTCCTCCTCTCTCCCCCACCCTCTGTATCCAATCAGTCCTTCCAAATACATCTCCTAAATCTTTCTCAAATTCATCCTCTCTCTCCAGTCCATTCCTTCACTAGAATATAAGCTACGAGGGCAGGGATGTTAGCCGTTTTGTCCACTGCCATATTCCCAGTGCCTAGAATAGAGCCTGCCACATAACAGGTGCTCAAATATGTTTGTTGAATGAATGAATCCTACCAACACTCTAGTTCTATCTGTATCAGTCATCTGTGCTGCATAACAAACCTCTCCCAAACTTAATGACTTAAAACTGCAGAAATTCATCATTTCTGATGGGTGGTTCTTGGGCTGGCTTTGCCTGGGCTCACTTATACGGTTGCAGTCAGAGAGTTGCCTGGAATGGCTGGCTGAGCGGGGTGCCTCAGTTCTCCTTGTTGCCACCTCTTACCATGACTGACTTCTTCACTGTGAGGTGGTCTCAGAGTTCCAAGAGGCAGAATGTGAAAAGTGTACAGTCTCTTAAGGCCTTGTCTTGGAAATCACACAGAGTCCCATCTGCTACGATAAAATCATGTCACAAGGCTAGGGAAGATTCAAAGGTGTGAGGAAATAGACTCAACCTCTTGAAAGGAGGAGTGGCAATGCCATATATGACTTAAATGTACATGGATGTTAGGGCTCAGAAAATGGTACCCCAAAATGAAGACCTCATCAGGAACCTCAGATGCAAAAGTTTCTCTCTGATCATCTCCTGAACTTCTGTCTCTGGCCCCTCATTCTTCCCAAAGCTACCCATAGAAACTAGAAGCCCTCTCCCTCAAGGTGGGTCTTAGAAACCAGAACCCTTCTCCCCAAAGCCAGCCAAAAGACTCAATCTATTAGTTTAACCCCAGCCCTTCACTTTTCTGTGTAAAAACTGGCCATAAAAAATTATCTGACCTACCTTGTTTGATTGTAGATTATAAGACTCCCATTCCAGAGAGGCCCTGCCCCACACCCAGTGGGAAGAAACGCTGCACAGAGAGGCCAAGAAGAATCTAGACAGACCTTGCTGGGCTTCCCTACTCAGTCTATTAGCATTAGGTCATAACCTTTCTGTCCAATCACGTTTCTACACAGCTGTCCATACTTTGTGAACCTAAGCATAAAAATGGACAGTGTCCTCTGCATCTTTGGGTATTCATTCTGAAGGTTTCCGTGTCAAGGAAAACTATGATCAAATAAACGTGTATGCCTTTTCTCCTACTAATTCTTCTTTTGTCGGAGATTTTCAGTGAACCTTCAGAGACGTTTTCCCTTGGCATCTATATGGCCCTCCAAAGTTTGTATGTTGAAGCCGAATCACCAAGGTGATTGTATTGGAAGGTGGGGCTTCTGGGAGGTAATTGTGTCATGAGGGCTTGTTTCTCATGGATGGGATTAGCACCCATAAAATGGGCTTGAGGGAGTGGGTGCACCCCTCTTTCCTTCCCACTGCTTCTGCCATGCGAGAGCACAGCATTTATCCCTTTTGTCCTTTTTGCCCTTTGTATTTGGCTATCCTTTGATTGCTGTAAAGGAATACCTGAGACTGGGTTACTTACAAAGAAAAGAAGTTTAATTCACTCATGGTTCAGCAGGCTGTTCAGGAAGCATAGAGGCATCGGCTTAGCTTCTGGGGAAACTTTGGGAAACTTATAATTGTGGCAGAAGGCAAAGGGGGAGCAGGCATTTCACATGGTGAAAGCAGGAGCAAGAGAGATATGGGAAAGGTGCCACACACCTTTAAAGAACCAGATCTCACGAGAACTCACTCACTATAATGAGGACGGTACCAAGAGGATGACACTAAACCATTCATAAGACATCCATCCCCATGATTCCATCACCTCCCACTAGGCCCCACCTCCAACATTGGGGATTGCATTTCAACATGAGATTTGGGCAGGGACACAGATCCAAACCATATCAGCGCCTTTGCCATGTGAAGATGCAGCAAGAAGGCCCTCACCAGACCCCATGACAATGCCTTGACCTAGGGCTTCCCAGCATCCATAACTGTGAGAAATAAATTTTTGTTTTTATAAATTACCCAGTCTTAGGTATTTTGTTCTATCACACAAATAGACTAATACACATGGCAAAAGAATGTAAACACAGGCAGACACGGTTCATTGGGAGCCATTATGATAACAACTGACCACACCATCTTTCTCCCAGGTCACTGCAGCAGCCTCAAACTGTGGAGGCTGTGCATGTTTCAAAGCCATTTCCCACATTGCTGGCAGGATAAACTTCCTGAAGCACAAATCTGACCTACTGCCATTTGCCAAAACATTATCCTTTGAATAGCAAAGAATTAGCTATAATTGTAGTTCCATCTACCTTTCACTGACAGTATTTTGTTGCGACACAGAAGGAAGTAAATAGATACATGCATCCACAGGTTGGCTCAGGTGATGACCCACCAGGATGCTTGACTCATCCGTGGATGGCACAGAGACACCCTCCGTGTGGCATCAGCAGCCTGCACTTGACTTCCAACTTGGCCACCTCCTCGTTTTGACTGTGAACTGAAATCTTACAAAAGAAGGGATGGCAACGGGAAAAACTAAATAGAAGGAAGATTTAGAAACAAAAGACAGGTGGTTTGGAAAAAGTGAAACTTATAAAAAGAGGAGTCAAGCAGAGGAATAAAACCAAGATCTTTGCTTTCTTCAGTTCTCTTTCAGCAATGAAGACTTAAAATATGAAGTCTTGAAAATTAGGGGGAATGTGCATATTCTTCATCTTTCTATTATTTTTAAATTTCAATATATGGATTTTTAAATGTTTAAACAATATGTCAAGAATTACAAATGCTTTTGCTAACAAGCTTTGTACAGCTAAGCTGCCATTATTAGCATCCTGGGGAAGTACTTCCCGTGTGCCCACCACATGTTCTTCTGAAGTGTTTTCTGGTTTTGTTTCTGCACAAGTTGTGTTCTCAGAGCATCCTGCAAGAGATGATATAGAGAATCCCAAGATGATAGAAATGTAGAAATAACCTAAGATGCCCCAAAATGCATCTTTGCCTGTTCTATTTGCCCAGTACATGGTGAAAGGCTATGAGATTGAGATGGAATGGCAAACAGAGCTCAGTTAATAGGAAAAGCTCTGGAGTAAGCTGGCAGAAGTGTAATTCAGCTCAAAATGCACCTCCTTCTCCTTTCATTCATGGGCCCTACACCAGTGAGGCAGTTTGAGGTTCTTATCCTTCTGACTGGAAGCTCATAGAATAACAGAGGGAAGGGTGTTAGCAGCTTAAATAAAGAATTAGCTGTCGATATGAGACAATGAGGAAATCAGAAAATAAGAAGTATACTGGGACGTCAGGATGGGCACCCGGAGCCGGGTGTCATATGTTTGAAGTCTGGTTGCTTCCCTACCTTGCCTGAACAGGTGGTGGGAGCTAGAATGCTCATGTGTTGATTACCAAGACAAATAACCCTGAGACTTCAGGAGTCTGGGAGTTTGAAACTTGAAGATACTAGAAGACAACAGGCATCCAAGCTCAAAATAATGAAACTGGGGTGGAAGCCTCAGACACACCTACCAGCCAACACTGCCTTCACCCTTGCTTGCAGTTTGACCCTGAGATAGAATTTAGGGAAATGGGAGTGACAGTTCACCTCTACAGGAAAGGAATAGTTTTCTTTCCAAAATAATTTTACATATATATATATATATATATATATATATATAGAGAGAGAGAGAGAGAGAGAGAGAGAGAGATGGAGTTTTGCTCTTGTTTCCCAGGCTGGAGTGCAATGATGCAAACTCAGCTCCCTGCAACCTCTGCCTCCCAGGTTCAAGCGATTCTCCTGGCTCAGTCTCCTGAGTAGCTGGGATTACAGGCGCCTGCCACCATGCCCAACTAATTTTTGTATTTTTAGTAGAGACGGGGTTTCACCACATTGGCCAGGCTGGTCTCAAACTCCTGACCTCAGGTGATCCGCTCGCTTCGGCCTCCCAAAGTGCTGGGATTACAGGCGTGAGCCACTGCACCCAGCCAAGAATAGTTTTCTAGTGTAACCAAGGACTCTTACTCTTCCTGGTTGGGTACAATGAACTCCCTGAGTGGTGTCCTAAGATCCACCACCTGAGGCCCCTCATGCCTCCATTAGCAGGAAGACCAAACTTTGTCTTACCAGCTCATCTTTCATGATATTCCAGAGCCCCAGAGGGCTTCCCCAGTACAAGGGGTCAGTCCTGTCACTGTTCCCTCATAGGAAGATACCAGAAGTGTGGACATTCCATCAAAGGGACCACTTCTCTACTGTCGTTACCACTGCATGCTGTAACTAGAAATCAAGCATCCCTGCATGGTCCTGCTTACTTAAGAAAAACCCCATGTCTTCTTTAGCAGCTTCGAGCTTCATGTATCAGCGATTATTGGGAAGAACTGACTTCCTCCATCTTCCCTGGAGCTGCAGCTCCTTTCTCTGTGTTTCTATAGTATGCTTTTAAGCCACACTTCTTTGACAGCATTTTCCACATAGCCTTGTTCTTTACATTTATCTGTCCATCTTTGTGAGCTCTCAGAACATGTATAGTGCCTGGTTGGTATAGGGGGTAAATATGGGTTGAATAAATGAATGACTGAACGCTACTTTAAGAAATATCTAGAAACCTTGCTTATATTCATACAGACCTGGAAGTGAGTAAAGGAGAAATCTGGGGAGTAAAAGCAGGTTAAAATCTTCAAGTTGCATAAGAGGCATCAAAAGATGCTATTTAAGGTTGGGCGCAGTGGCTCACACCTGTAATCCCAGCACTTTGGGAGGCCAAGGCCGGTGGATCACGAGGTCAGGAGATCGAGACCATCCTGGCTAACACAGTGAAACATTGTCTCTACTAAAAATACAAAAAAAAAAAAAAAAAGCCAGTTGTAGTGGCAGATGCCTATAGTCCCAGTCCCAGCTACTCAGGAGGCTGAGCCAGGAGAATGGCGTGAACCCGGGAGGTGGAACTTGCAGTGAGCCGAGATTGCGCCCTCCAGCCTGGGCGACAGAGTGAGACTCCATCTCAGAAAACAAACCAACCAACCAACAAACAAACAAACAAAGATGCAATTTAATTATTACTTCGATAATTAGAAAGATATGTCAGTATTTTTTAAATTAAAGATAAGTGGTTTCTTCAATCCTCTGCAGTTATTGGAAAAGGTGGCTACCATGACTATCATTTTACAAAGCAGAACCTGAGGCTCAGGTTGGCTGAGTGACTCGCCTAAGGTAACCACAGCTAGTAAGCAGTAAAGGTAGGTTCTGCCCTGAGGACTACCTGCCTCCACATCTGTTTCCACTAGACCACATTACTTCCTTCTGGCCCCTCACATAAAGTCATTGATTAATTGGCTGATTCATTAATTTGTTTGCTAAGCTCCTAGCTTGAACTGGGCACTGCTTTAGGTATTGGGGATACAAAGATACGTAAAGGTCATACTCTGGCAGCACAGAGGAGTAATTCATCCTGCCTGGTGGGTCACAGAAGGGTTTACAGAGCAGGGGCACCTGAGCTAGGTCTACCTCTCTTGATTAAGTCAATTATTCCCTCTTGTGGCTTAAGCTACATCTGATATCATACTGTTACTTGCAACTAGAAGAGTCCTCATACATACTGTGTGGATGTACCCAAATTTATAAACTAATCTCATATTGTTGGACATTTAGGTTGTTTCCAAAATTTCAATATTATGAACAAGATTATGATGAACTTTTACATATGCATCTTTGTGTACAAGTCCTGCAGGGTCAAAATGTCTTTGATTTCTTATGTCTTTGATTTCTGTTACCATATTGCCTTCCTAAAAGATTTCTCAATTACTATTCCACCATCATTGTAACAGAATGCCAAGTTTTCCCAAGCAGCCTGACTTCTAGCTGCAGAGCTCTGTATTAGGATCAAGATAATTTGCATGAAACTACTTTACAAATAGGTAACTTTTTCTTCATTACAAAGCAGAGCCTTTTCCTTAAGAATGGAACAAGTATCATTTATTAAGCGCTTCCTATGTGCCAGGCATTGCACTAAGAACTATATATACATCATGCTTATTAAATTTCACAACGACCCTTTGAGGAATGGACTGTTATAATCCCCATTTTACAGAAGAGAAAACTGAGGCTCATGGAATTGAACTAATTTATCCGAGGTCATATGCAAAGTCAGCATTTGAACTCAGGTCAGATTTCAGATCCTCACTTTTATCATTACTGGTTTAAGTTGAAATGTGGAAGTATGAAATAGTGGGGGTGTCACATATGTACCTAGTTAACAATACTAGCAGGCAAAGTTAGATAATAGACACTCTAAATAGATAAATATGGAAGGTAAATGTGTGCCCTTTCTAGAATGACTCAGTCCCAGCTCCATGATAGCAGCTGAAGGTTAAAAAATAAGTAACCGAGAAACAATGATATCCCAAGATGTTACCCCTCAATTTCTTTTCTCCCCTCTCTGCATACGCCAACTCATCACAAGCGATCCTCACTAAAGAAAGGGCTGGAGATGGGGTTCATCACCTCATCCCCATCAAAATTCCTTAGTTTATAAAAACTGAAAAGATATTAAGATTCCTACTTTATTCTTAATAGTAAATTATTACATAGTTGTTTGCCCAATAAAGACCAATTTTTCTCCTTTTTGCCCCTTGTTTTTTAATGCAAATACCAAAAAACCCCTCATTTAATGATAAATATAATCCATTTTTATGTTACTAAAAATTCCAAATGTAAGTCAAACCACACCAGAGTCAAATAGTTTTCTCTATTTCTAGCATCTATTAGGCTACATTAAAAACTGCTCATAAGTCTTCCTCAACTACCAGCTGGCTTCCTGTCTCCTCCCAGACTGGGGCTCAGGTGCCCAAGTCCCAAGGCTGTCAGTCAACACAAGATCAGCCTGATTGGACTGTGGGCCTGTGGCTTTGAACACACCTGCCACACTCCCATGTCACTCCTGTGGGACAAAGCAGGATGTGCTGGTGGGACACTGCCCAGGTGATGTGAGACCTTGTAGCTTCCTGGTGAAGGGATATGGGAACCCTGCCAGTTAAGTGGATTTATGGCTGTGGGTCAGCTTTTAAACCTCAGTTTCCTCATCTACAAAATGGTGATAAATGACATTCTCAAAACCATTGTGGGGACTTAATAATGAGATCATGATATTAAACTCTTAGCCCTGCACCTGGCACATACGTCGTTCAAACATGGCCATTGTGAGTGGCTTTACACTGGGAACCAGAAGGGACAATACATCCATGGTGACCCTTGTCTTGGATGCTGGAACTGCTATGTCTTCTCTCTATTCCTTTGGCTCTGCATGCCTCTGTCCTCCAAAAGACGAGTGTGAAAATGGGGGAGCACACAGCACCTCTATTAGCAGCCTCAGTAGCATTGCTGGAGAGTCAGCCACTGTCTTCTAGATACATTCTGTCCTCAGTTGCATATTTTCAACCATTACCCCTGTTCCTGCTCATACCATATTTCCTTACAGCAAATTCTTAGTCCTCATCTCACTTGGCCTCCTGCATGGTGATGGCATGAGCACTAGAGCTGCAGGTTTTAAGAAACAGAGGGAAAATGATGGACTCACATTCACTTGGACATAACAGGCATCTACTTTCATCAAAGCAGACGGTAAAAGAACATTCCTAGTCTGTTTCAAATTATTTAAAGTGACATTGTTCTTGTAATAGTAGAATTAATAAAATATTTGCTTATAATTTACTGATCATAAACTATGCTCTTAAATTGGTATCTCTCAAAGCCTACTCCATGGAATACCTGCTCTGAAGAATGTTAACACATTAAAAATCATTCCTTGCCCATAAAATGTGAGAAAAGGCTCTCCAAGCCTTTGCAATGAAAGCGTGCACTGTGAATCTCTAAAGGGAGTTATGGCATGCAATATTTTCCAAATTGGCCTTCAAGCTCTGTTTGTGAGAAATACCTCCCAGGACTCGTGTTCTTCTGAATACACTTTGGAAAATGGTTATAAGCTTAAGGAAGGTGAAACACATTTATTGGTTGTTCTATAAAATCAAACATGGAGATGAGGCTGAGAATGACATCCTTGGAAACAGTCAGAGAATCTCTCCTGTTGTCATCAGGAATTGAAGGCAGAGGGGAGAACAGAGGTCAGGGATGGGCCAGTCTGTCCAAAGGGGACAGCAGGTTTTGGAGACAAGGTGGCACAAATGTAGACAGTTCTTCTGTCCTGGCGGCTTGTCATGGACAGGAATATAAAGTGTGCCCAAAAGAGATTATGGCATAGTGCGGCGGGGAGGGTGATCTAGTACATTCCTCTCTTTCGCTTTTTGGAAATAGGGTAGAACTGTCCAAAGAAATTAAGCCAGTGTCAGTAAATTATGAAATAAAAGACCTGATTCTGTATTTCTGCAATAGTGTACAAAAACCACAGAATTTTTAGCCACATGGAAAACAAAAACATAGAAAACCCTGAGGACTTCAATTTGCCTCACTTAGGCTTATCACCACTACATGCAAGTAACTCGTGCCTCTCCCTGCAGCCCCCTCAGCATTTCAGTCATGCTCTCCTTATATGTGCAGCCCATGTACTTGACTGTGGACTCCTTCTTCCCACCTCTGTGCCTCATCCCAACCTCAGATAGGATATATAATTTTGTTCAGGACTATGTCACTTCCCCGTGGCATCAAACAAAGAAAATGACATTTCAGGCCGGGCGCGGTGGCTCATGCCTGTAATCTCAGCTACTCAGGAGGCTGAGACAGGAGAATCGCCTAAATCCGGGAGGCAGAGGTCGCAGTGAGCTGAGAACACGCCATTGCACTCCAGCTTGGGCAGAAAGAGTGAAACTCCCGTCTAAAAAAAAAAAAAAATACATTTTAAAACAAAGCCTGGCTTGAAAAAAATTTTACTTTATCAGATAATATTACTGAAAAGTTCAAGAGATGTTTGGTTTCAGGCACAGCTTGAGAAGGCCTCAAACAAGGTCATCAGGATCGGGGTTCCGGTCCTCGTCTTTTTTATTGTTGTTGAAGTCTGGCTCTGTTGTGCTGGCTGGAATGCAGTGGTGCAATCTCGGCTCACTGCAACCTCCACCTTCCGGTTCAAGTGATTCTCCTGCCTCAACCTCCCAAGTAGCTGGGATTACAGGTGTGTGCCACCACGCCCAGCTAATTTTTGTATTTTTAGTAGAGACAGGGTTTCACCATGTTGGCCAGGCTGGTCTTGAATTCCTGACCTCGTGATCCGCCTGCCTCTGTCTCCCAAAGTGCTGGGATTAGAGGCATAAGCCACTGCGCCTGGTCTCTAGTCCTCATCTTTCAGCTCCACTTCCGGCCTGCTGGCTTCACGCTCAGGGCCATAGTGGCAAGATGGCTGCCGCTGCTCCTCACAGTCTTCAACTACCAGTCCCACAGATAGAGAGGTCTCTTTCCCAGAACGCCCTGCAGTGGTCAAGTTGAATCTCATTGGCTCTGATTGGGTCCAATCACTGGGCATAGGAAATGGGTTGTTCTGATTGGTACCAGCCTAGGTCCCGGTCAGATGCTTCAGCACTCCAACCAGAGCACAAGGATAAGAGGAAAATCTATGCTATTTAGTTACCAGAAAAAGATGAATGGCTGCTGGGGAGCATATGTGAGAGATCTCCACTATACTAGACTTGAAAGGTCATTTAGTATAGAGGATAAAGGCTCAAATGCTGCAGCTAGATTACCTGTGTTTAAATCCTGGCTATGGCCTTGTTATCTGAGTGACAAATTCTTTGTTTGTTTATAGAGACAGGGACTTGCTATGTCGCCCAGGCTGCACTTGAACTTCTGGCCTCAAGCAATCCTACTGCTTTGGCCTCCCAAAATAGTGGGATTACAGGCATGAGCCCCCACGACTGGCCTGAGTGACAAGTTCTATTAACCTCATGGTGCCTCAGTTTTCTTCCCTGACAAATGGCAATGATGAAAGTGTTTACCCCTTAGGATTGTTGTGAGGTTTCACTGAATCCCTATACATACACCACTTAGAAACTGTCAGGCAGTTACAATGTGATACCTTGATGTTAGCTGTTACCCAGGAGAAGACTTGACTCCAAGACTTCCCTCTGAGGTATCAGCACTTCCTTTTTCTGGGTATTTCCCCATTCTTTTTAGATTTTAAAGGAGTCAGGAGGTAGAGGCTGGTAGGTTTGTGGCCCTGGGGCCTCCCTTCCTTGCTCAGCAAGGCTGGGGGCGCCATCAGCATTGCCTTATTTGATGTGGGAACTCCAGCAACTTTGAGTCAATACATGTCAATAGAGTCATCCATAAAAATGATCATCAAGGATCATTTATTAACTTCACAAATGCATATTGAGTAAACATTTATTGGCTGCTTCTATGTGTACTCAGGGCTGAGGTTGCCGTGTTGAATGAACATGTGACTGTTTTCTAGAACTGCATGGACTAGAGGGAAAGACAGGCAAGAAAACAGGCAACTAAAATAAAAAGGATTTATTATAGAAGCGTGTACCAGATGTCAACTCTATCTAGGATGGGGAATGGGTTCATTTTATACAAAAGAAGAGGTGGTTACACAGAATCTTTAAAAAGAAAAAAAAATGTGTGAAAAGGAAGGTGAGGAAGGGAGGGGAAGTAATTCAAGGCTGAGAGATGAGCATGCGCAAAAGCAGGGCAACGTAAAGAGTGATCTCAGGTCTCTCAGTGGGGACTAGCTTGGGTGTCTAAGTTTGTGCATAAACTTCTAAGAGGAAGCTGAAGATGGAAGGAAACTCAGAAGTGATGGAACGTCGCATAGCTCCTTTGCAAGAGACCCAAATACGAATATACACATTCTATATGAAGCTTTGATGCCCTAGGCTTTGATGAGACCATCTAGACATTTTAACTACTTCTTTGAAAGCTAACTGTCCAGTTCTTCTACTGCTTCCCCACAGACCTTCCAAAGCTCAAACCAAAGAAAGGGTGAAGAGCAGGTTATTGGAAACAAGAGGTGGCAGACTGAGATCTCCAGGGTGTTTATATGGTTAGGAGAATAAAGGGTGCAAGGGAAGATTCAGATAATCCACAAGGATTTATTGCTGGGAGCAGTGGCTCATGCCTGTAATCCCAGCATTTTGGGAGGCCAAAATGGGAGGATTGCTGGAGCTCAGGAGTTCAAGACCAGCCTGGACAATACAGTGAGACCTTGTCTGTACTACAAATTTTAAAAATTAGCTGGATGTGGTGGCGCACCCCTGTAGTTCCAGCTACTCAGCAGGCTGAGCAGGGAGGATCACTGAGTCCAGGAGGTGGGGGCTGCAGTGAGCAGTGGTCATGCCACTGCACTCCAGCCTGGGTGACAGAGTGAGACCCAGTGTCCCACAGCAACAGCAACAGCAACAAGGAGTTATCGAGTCCTACATGGACCTCATGTCAGGCACTAGGAGGTCCCTAGATATCAGACAGCTAAAATGAGCAGGAACATGGTCTGCTGGGTGGGCCTGTCCAGGATGGGGTAGCAGGCAGTGCCACATGCTGGCAGGTGGAAAAATGAGGGGGACTTGGCAAGGCCTATCAAAAGTGTTACAATTTTACTTACTTTTTATTTCTAGAAATTTATTTTAAGAAAATAATCATAGATAAGTACAAAGATTCATCCACAAAGATGTCGTCTTAGCATTTTTAGAACAGCAAAAAATGGAACTAACACTATGCCCAACACTGGGGATTGAATACACAAATCACAATTGATTTATTATAAATAGCCACCTAATAGATATATAGTAGATATACAAATGTTTCAGAAGTCCTAGTTTTATGAGAAAATATGTATTGCAAATCAGTGCATTCACAATCGTGTGATGATACCCTACGAGTAAGTAAGTCACACTCATGCATGCCCAGATGCACACACTGGGTAGGGAGAAGCTAGATGTATACAGACTGAAATGATATCAAACATTTTATCTGAGTGTTGGGATTGTCAGTTATTTTGTTATTTAAAATTTGTATTTCTTCTTAATAAATACCAAAATTTCTACATTTCTACTACAAATAGTTATTACTTTTATAATTCAGGAAATATATATTAACACACATCCTATCTTGAACCAGTCTGGTTCAAATCGGAAATCATTCAGAAATGATTTATTTCTGAAATCAAATGAGAAATCTTCACCTCTTTCCCATATTCCTTCTCTAGTTCCCTGTCCCCTTGTCCTCTTTCCTTGACTTCACTCTGTGGGATGTCTGGTGGTTTCCCCTCTTCTCTATTTGCAGGGGCCACCGATATGGTCTTGGAGGGCCGCCCCTCCTCACTGCAGCCTGCCTGCTCCCCTTGTGCCTCTGTGTCCAGCTGGAGCCCAATTGCCTGTTCACTTCTCTGACTTCTGCCTCCTCAGCGTTTCTAGGTCATCCACTTTGGTGTTGGGAGAACCTACAGAAAATAAATGATAGAGTCTTTAACCTTATTATTTATGTTTTTTTAAATGTATTTTTATTAGACTTTAAGTTCTGGGGTACATGTGCAGAATGATTATTTACTTTTTTTGAAAAAACAAAAACACGTATTGAGGGCTGAGGGCTGCTGGGCAGTTAGGGAAACCAGATTAACAAGCGACGATGGTGGGGCTGCCCAGCCATGCCTGAGTTTAGTAAGGGAGAGGCCACACAGAGAGGACCAGAGAGGGCTGCAGGAAGGGGCGAGCCTACCAATGAGCCTGGCAGGTGGGGAGGGTTGAGATAGGCAGAGGTGAGCTGAGGGGCACAGCATGAGCAGGCCATTCCCCGGGTGTTTGCCAGGCCTGTGGTGTCTGGTCTGCTAGAGCAGAAGGTGTATGGGGAAAGACCAGAATGAAAACAGGCTCTACAGACCTCCAAATGGTCACAGCTGTGGAGAACTGCGGGGGTTATCACCAAGGTTCCTTTGATTACCAGCAATAGAGACCCACTCAAATCTACTTACACTCAAACCACTCAGGTAAAGGGGATATTTACTGCAAGTCTCGTGGAATCCAGAAAGCTTTTGGCAACAAGGCCACTTTCTTCCTAATTCCACCTGGCCTGAGGCCTCCCTGAGCCTCTGCTCCAGGATGCCCTCTGCAGACCTGCCTCCTGTGCAGGCTCCCCTGCTTTCCCATGGCCCAGCCACCTTCTTATTCGGTATGACCTCCCAGCTTCCTGGCTTTCCTGCTCACTGCCCTAATTCTCAGGTTCTGAGAGAAGTATCTGATTGGTCCAGTTCATCTAATGTTTCTAGGCCAAAGGGGAGTGATTTGCTTAGGGTTTTTCTTCTTTGTTGACCATGAACTTCCCATGGGAAGAGACTGTGACTCTTTTGTTCACCATTGTATACCCCATACTTGTCACAGGACATGGCAAATTGTCAGTCCTCAAAAGATATTTGATGCACAATGGATAGCCCATTTCTGGATGGATTGCATTCATCCAGCCAGCTGCCAGCATAGGTAAGGGCAGGCCTAGAAGGACGAGAGAAGCCATGGGCACAGGCAGTTTCCTCTGCAGGCCCAGTGGGCATAGGGTCCATGATCCTCATCTTTAATGGCTCTCTAGTGCCTATAAGACCATTAGAAACTCATTGAGGTACATAGAAAATGGTTGCCATAAAGCTCAGACCTAAATTTTCAGCTTAATTTTAGCAACTAGCTTTAGCCTAGATTTTTCCGATACAAGTACCCTAGTCCACTCCTTGACTGGCCTTCCCTTACATCTGCAATTTGATGGAATTTTCAGTTAATGATTATTTTAATGGCCCATCGTCCCTGTGTCTTTGTGAATTTCTTTATATCTTCAAAAACTTATAAATCATAAGAACAAAATTAAAAAGTTATGATTCATGAATTGGGTGAACACAGGTGGTTCAGGGTCATGAAGCCCTGCCTGGATTGACAGCCCATGAGAGTGATTTCCCTTCCAGGCTCAAGAAGGAGTAGGGAACCTCTTCCCTCTCTGGGGCCTAGAGGAGAACACCCTTCATGGGTGGATCACGACAGG
The DNA here is from genome assembly GCF_003255815.1 of Theropithecus gelada. NCBI lineage: Eukaryota > Metazoa > Chordata > Mammalia > Primates > Cercopithecidae > Theropithecus > Theropithecus gelada. The sequence continues at coordinate 103,587,623 of NC_037676.1, forward strand.
ACTAGCTAGGCTCACATGAATAACGCATTGGGGTGAATTGTGTGGTTGGAGCCAGAATATTCTGGATTCGACCTTCATCTCTGCAGGTAACTGCTGTGTCCCGCAAACCACACTCCTCAACTCTGGAGCATCCCTCTCCTTCACCGTATGTCTGCCTGCATCTGCTCTCCGACCCCCGCCTCCAGGCTGTTCTGTCAGTCCTGCATCCCTCTAGGACTGCATCATAGGGTCCCACTTAGAGGTTCCTTGGCATTTGGTGACACAAGAATATTGCACTGTCCCTGCAGCCTTTGGAATCCAGGCTTGGAGAGGTGGGTGGACCAAAGCCCTCCCGTTCTCCCCTCCCCATGTCCCCCTGCCGACAGCACAGCCTGTAGATAGCTATGCTGGGCTCCCCCGTACCCACCTCTGTCCTGTTGTCTTAGCAACTAGACCGAGGAAGTTGGTTTTCTTGGTATCCAAGGTTACTCCGTGTTCAGACAAAGGCTGCACACTACATGTGCATGTGGATCTACAGTTGGTAGGAGGCTCACATTGTACATGGGTTATACAGGTATGTGTAGGTGACATGCCGAATCTGGGTCTGATCTTGAGATACCCTTTCATTTGAATAACCAGAACTCAGGGTTATAACTAGGAACATTGGGTCCCCTTTGCAATGTTTAACGTGATCTCTCCCAAATCAACAGAAAGAGCTCCGCTTCTGTAGGGGAAGTGGGCTTTTAAAGGAGGGGATGTGGAAAAGGGGAAGGTGGGAAGGGAGGGTGTATGTTATTTATTTTTTGTTTAGATAAGTGGATTTATGACAGAAAAGAACAGGGCATCTTAATACTTTAGAGTTGATAGCTCTGGGTGCTGTTTCTGGGAGTCTCACAGACCTCTTCCAAGACTGTCAGGGTCAAGCTTCTAGTTCAAGGGACACACACGGCCCACTCTGTATAGTCAGATCTGAGTAGAGGCAGCAGGCCTTCATGCTGGGAGTTCCTTGGCGTCTCCAACCTGCTCTATTCTGCAGGCTGGAGCTGCCTGGGGCCAAGACTCTTCTCTGGCTGTCGCCTCTGAGCCCAGCTCAGTGACACAGGTCCCTCAGGCCCATGGGCCCAGTCCAGTGCTGCTTATTCCCACCTTGACTCATTAACATCCCTTTGTGTTTTCTAAAGCAGTTTTGCAGATATCTCATATGACCCTGCAAAAAACCAATGAGGAGGAAGGTATTATCAGGCCCATTTTGCAAAGTGAGCAAACAAGGTCTTTGGGCAGCCCATTTTTCAGCCTGGAGCATTGGCTGAGCCTAGTGCCACATGCTCTGAGGCATGGGGTCCCCCTCTTCCCATGGAGGAGGACAAAAGATGTTGGCTTCCTCAGCATGGAGAGGGCATTGGGCCCACTCTGCAGGTCAAATCTGATGAAAACAGAGTAAACATGGGGCCTCTGATCAGACTGGTGATGAGGTAGGAGCAGGGACTCTTGGGTTTTAATACCTCTGTCTCCTGATCTTTAGAATATTCTAAAACATTCAGCTTTACTTCTAACCATTCATGGGTGGATCACGACAGGACTAGCCAGGCTCACATGAATAACGCACTGGGGTGAATTGTGTGGTTGGAGCCTAACCCCACGACCTGGGAATGTGGTCCTGCGCAAGGTCATTTGCCATCTCTTGGGAAGAAGAGTTTGCATACCCTTTTTACTTGGTCTTCTCTCAGAGAAATTGGAATAAATTAAAACTATTCCATTGACTCTAGTAGTACAGTTTTCAATAAAAAGTTCATGGTTACAGCATAACCTGGTACAAAATGTAACTGGGTTGAACTGCATTTCAGAAATAGCTGCTGGATTTGCCCAGATTTGACTCTGTTACACACACAACCAACCACAGTGAAAATGGGTCATAAACACATTACAGGGGCAACCAGATTTTGGACACGGCACCAGGATCTTTCTTTTCCTCCCCACTTTATCTTTGGCTAGGCTTCACACTAGCACAACCAGACCTTTGTTCTGCTGCCCACCCTGCAAAGTCAGTAGTGCTTCTTATTCTTGTGTTCTTCCTCCATCTATACAAGACGGGCTCCCCTCCTACCCTCTAAATCAAGATCCATGCTTCAACTTGAAGGATGAAAGAGAAAATAAAATTGAGTTGCCTTTGGGGGATTAATTAAAATTAATCCTGGATGGAATTAATGGCTTGAATGTCATAGTTTTCCCTCTCACTTCCCTTCCCCAGTGCTCTCCTGCCCCACACTCTACTCATATTGCTGTGATACCTCGTTTCCTGATGTGCTGTTGTAGCACTAGCTTCTCAACAGCCTTTGCTCAGTGCATCCATTCTTTCCAGTCTGTACTTCCCAACTCAGTTGGTCGTTTGTTCATCGGGTTAACACATTTATTGATCTTTTGCCGTGGGCCAGGCATCGTGCTTGGTATGCAAAGATCCATTCATGCAATCAATCAGTCAATTAATTATCAATATTTTTTGAGCAACTGTTATGTGTTCTAGGCCTCAGTTTATAGCAGAGAACAAAACAGCCTTTAGAGTACTTATAATCCACAGGGAGAGTGGTGGAAACAAATGAATAAATTATATACCTAAAGTATATACTATTAGTATGTTAGTTAAGTGCCTTGAAGAAAATAAAGCAGGGAAGAGAGATGGGGAGTGTTGGGTGGGGCATGGCAATTTTAAATTTTGCAGTTAGGGGTGGCCTCACTGTAATGATGGCATTGAGTTAAAAGGCCTGAGTGAGAGGAGGGAGTGGACATGGATATCTGAGTGTGATAATTAATGTTATGTGTCAACTTGACTGGGCTAGGGGAAGCCCTGATAGCTGAGGAAACATGACTTCTGGGTGCATCTGCGAGGGTTTTTCTGAAAAGGATGATCATTCGAATCAGCAGACTGAGTGAAGAAGCTCCACCCTCATCAATGTGGGCAGGCACCATCCAATCCATGCTGTCGAGGCCCCCAGTAGTGGAAGGGCAAATTAGCTCTCTGCTTGAGCTGGGAAACCCATCTTTTCCCATCTTCAGACAGCAGAGCTCCTGGCTCTTGGGAGATCAGATTCTGGGACTTACACAAGTGGCTACTCTGTTCTCAGGCCTTTGTCCTTGAACTGGAACTTACTCCATTAGCTCCCTTGGTTGTCAGGCCCTCAGACTTGGACTGAATCACATCACCGGTTCCCTGGTTCTCCAGACTGCAGTTGACAGGTGGTGGGATTTTTTGGCTTCTGTAATCACATGAACCAATTCTCATGATAAATCTCTTCTTATGTATCTCTATGTATCTTGTTGGTTCTATTGTATTTCTCTGGAGAATCCTGACTAATACACAGGGGTAGAACCATCTGTCCAGTAAAAGGAACAGCCATGCAAAGGCCCTGAGGCTGGAGCATGCTTGGTGTGGTTTAAGACCTGCAGGGAGGCCAGTGGGTATCTCATGTTCAAGGGGGAAAGTGGTAGGAGAGGAAATCGGAGATGTAGGGGATGGAGGCGGATGATACAGGGTTTATAGGACATGTAAAGGACTGTGGCATTGACTCTGAGTGGAATGTGAGCCATCCAGGGGTTTCAAGAAGAGGAAGGGGGAGGCCGAGGCGGGCGGATCACAAGGTCAGGAGATCGAGACCATGGTGAAACCCCGTCTCTACTAAAAATAGAAAAAATTAGCCGGGCGCAGTGGCGTGCGCCTGTAGTCCCAGCTACTCGGGAGGCTGAGGCAGGAGAATGGCGTGAACCCGGGAGGCGGAGCTTGCAGTGAGCCGGGATTGTGCCACTGCACTCCAGCCTGGGCGACAGAGCAAGACTCTGTCTCAAAAAAAAAAAAAAAAAAAAAAAGAAGAGGAAGGATATGATCTGCTGTGATGGAAATTGACTGGATGGAGGTCAGGAAAGGGCAGAGCAGGGAGGCAGTTGAAAGGGCACTGTAGCAAAGCATGTGAGAGACAAGGTGGGTCAGGATGGTGATGGGGCGTCAGGAACCTGGTTATGTATGCTACATAGAGGATATGTGACAGGATTTACTATAGATCAGATATGGGATGTGAAGAAAGAAAGGAGGTATGACTCTAAGGTTTTAGGCCTGCACACTGAAAAAGTAAAAATGAGACACAACACCTGCCCTCAAAGAGCTCACAGGCTAATGATGGGGACCTCAGGTAAAGGAAAAATTTGCTCTCATAGAGGAGGTGCTGTGGTGAAAATTTGTGCAGGATGCCAGGGAGGAATCTGGATAGCAGAGAGGGGCCATGAGTTGAGTCCTGAAGGGGGAGTAAGGAATTGCCAGGCCAGCAAGGCTGGGGAGGACGTTGCAGACTGAGAACCCAAGGAACGAAATGGGGAGTCAGTCAGCAAGCCTGGCAAGAGAGGAAGTAGCCACTGGTGAGTCTGAAAGCCAGTGTGGCTTCAGTGTTGCCAGACTCACCCGATAACCATTCCCAACCTTCTCTCCTCTGACATCTTATCATGACTGGAAAAGCTAACTCTACATTTTCTGCATCTTCTTTGCAGAGAGAAGTGACCATGAGACACAGTTCTAGACAAAGACAGTAAGCTTATATCTACCTGGGGTTTGCAGCAGAAATGTGATTTGCTCTCTGTGTGAGTCTGTTCTCACGCTGCTAATAAAGACATACCTGAGACCAGGTAATTTATTTAAAAAAAGAGGTTTAATGGATTCACATTCACATGGCTGGGGCTGCCTCACAATCATGGTGGAAGGCAAAGGGGGAGCAAAGTCATGTTTTACATGGCAGCAGGCAAGGGAGAGAGAGAGTGTGCAGGGAAACTCCCCTTTATGAAACCATCAGATCTCATGAGACTTATTCATTATCATGAGAACGGCTTGGAAAAGACCCACTGCCATAATTCAGTTACCTCCCACCAGGTCCCTCCCATGATATGTGGGAATTATGGGAGCTGTAATTCAAGATTTGGGTGGGGACACAGCCAAACCATATCACTCTCCTACTGAAGGAATAGTCATTGTTGCCAGGCAGGAACTCTTCATCTTGCTTGGAATACACACATAATGTGGAGTTGCAACCAACAGCCTTCAGCCCTGAGGTGGTAACCCACAGGCTAAGGAAGAGGATGTGGAAAGTTAGGATGAGAAATAGTCTTTGATGAGGGTGAGCTGCTGCTCCAGCTCTGAGTGCCTACTTGTAGACTTCTTGTTATGTGAAATAATTAAATGTCTGCTTGCTTGAGCCTCTGTTAGTTGAATGTTTTGTAAGTGCCCAAAGAAGAGCCAAGAATGGCTCTGACTTGTGGGCAGTTGGGAACCACGGAAAGGTTTTGGGAATGCCATGACCTGATTTTTACTTTAGTAAGATTTTTTGGGCAGTGGTATGGAGAAAGTTTGGAGATGGGAGGCAGGAGGCCCAGCTGGAGACTGCTACTCCCCTCCAGCAGAGCTCAAGGTGGGCCATGCCAGAGTAGGGCAGCAGTAGGCCCTTTCCACCACCCACTACCTTGCCTGCTCCTCAGGCCTACAGCTCTGACCTTCTCCTTTCCACAGCTCCTACTTTGGTGCTGGGCTTTCCATCAGCCTCCCTCAGGGGACTCCAAGGCAGCTGATGTAGCAGGCAGCCTTGCTTGCCTTTCCTTTGGGCTCTGAGACTCATGACTTCCCTGGATTCTGGCCACATCCATCCACATCAGCGACTGGAGGACTGTGTGGGTTGGTAGGCCCTTCTCAGGGACTAAAGGGCCTGATTTTAGACCAGGCCCTGCCTTTATTATGCTGGGGAGCCTCGGACAAATTGCTTTTACTTCTGCAGGCCCTGATTCCTTTCCTTTGAAGTCAGGAGTGTAGAAACAGAAGGTCTCTTGCTGCTCTAACTTTCTGCAATCCTAGGACCCCTGCTCTACCCAGGAATCAGATGCACCACTGTCAACATGGTGGGCTGGGGGCATCCCCTGGAAGCAAACTGCTCCCAGATGGTTTCCTCCACTTGATGCCATGGCATGGTGCCTGAAAACCCACCGTTGGTCGTTTCATTCTTTTGAGTCCTGAAGACCTTCAGATTTCCTATACTTTCCTACTGTGCATATACTTCTGGAGAAGACGTGCTTTAATCTCTTTCTACTTCTTGGTGGAGGGAAAGAAAAGGGAGGGAGTTAACAAGAATTTATAAAAATTGCCTACTGTGCCGACTAAGAATCCCTAAGCCTAGCTGGGAAGGTGACTGCATCCACTTTTAATGGGGCTTGCAACTTAGCTCACACCCCACCAATCAGGTAGTAAAGAGAGCTCACTAAAATGCTAATTAGGCAAAAACAGGAGGTAAAGAAATAGCCAATCATCTGTCGCCTGAGAGCACAGTGGGAGAGACATTGATTGGGATATAAACCCAGGCATTCGAGCCGGCAACGGCTACCCTCTTTGGGTCCCCTCCCTTTGTGTGGGAGCTCTGTCTCCACTCTATTAAATCTTGCAACTGCAAAAAAAAAAAAAAAAAAAAAAAATTGCCTACTGTGGGAAGAACATAGGGGCAAGATGGGGAGGAGGGGGCATTAATTGGAAAAGTCCAGAACTAGACCACCTCATTTAGAAAACCACTGTCACTGAGGCATCCTCATGTCTGGCCTTCTCTCCATTAGCCCCTGGGCCACCCATAAGCCTTCCCAGCTCCCACCTTCAAGGGTTCTTTTGTTTGTTGGTTTGTTTTGGAGACAGAGTCTCACTCTGTCACCCAGGCTGGAGTACAGTGGCGCAATCTTGGCTCACTGCAACCTCCACCTCCCAGGTTCAAGTGATTCTCCTGCCTTAGCCTCCTGAGTAGCTGGGACTACAGGTATGCACCACCACACCTGGCTAATTTTTGTATTTTTAATAGAGATAAGGTTTTGCCATATTGACCAGGCTGGTCTTGAACTCCTGACCTCAAGTGATCCACCTGCCTCGGCTTCTCAAAGTGTTGGATTACAGGTCTGAGCCACTGTGCCCGGCCCATCTTCACTGGTTCTTAACCCATCTTCTTATCATGACCTCCCTCTCTACTGCCCTCTCCCCACCTTAGATAAACGTTCAGGTGACGATGCTCTCATTTCTTTTCAAGGCCTTGGAAGCCTCGGCCGAACATTTATATTATTTAAGAGGGAAGTTATATGAAATGCTGGAGGGCAGTATAATTTTTCTCTAAAGAATTCCATCCCCTAATGCACGTACTCCCTAGGCCTCCGGGATGCGTCAGTTGTGTGATGTGACAGCATGGACTCGGGTAGACCATGGAAGAGCCAGCTGAGGTTTCGGTCCCCAGTGGAGCCTCTGAATGCAAGGGAAGAACAGCTAAGAATGTGGAGGACCCTGTGTGCCTGAAGCTGGGGCAGTCTTCAGCTTGGGTGCCTCTTCCACACTTGCTCTAAGCACTGCCTTTATTTATGGGGAGGCAGGAAAAGGGACAAGAAGAAATCCTAATCATTGCCCTTGCCCACCATAGAGGCTTCTATATTGCATAACAAATGACCACAAACTTAGCATCTTTAAATGACACCAGTTCATCATCTTGAAATTTCTGTAGGCCAGAAGTCCTGGCATGGCACAGCTGGGTTTTCTGCTAAGAGCCTCAGAGCTGAGATCAAGGAGTCAGCTGGAGCCGTGGTCTCATCTGGAGCTCTGGGTCCTCTTCCCAGCTCACTCAGGTTATTGGCAGAGTTTACTTCTTCCAGTTTTCCTGCTGGCTGTCAGCAGAGTGGCTGTCAGCTCTTAGAGGCCTCCCTCCAGTCTGAGCCTGTGGCCCCCATAGGCAGTTCACAGCGTGAAGTGTGCTCCCTTCTTTGAGGCCATCAGGACAAATCCCTCTCTCCAGTGGGCTAAGATGGAGTCATGTGTAACATAAACTAATCCCAGGAGTGACTCTCCTGACATATTCCCAAGTCCCACTCACATCAGGGGAGGGGATGACATGAGGCATGCACACAGGGAGGGGGTGGGCGGGGGAGTCGGGGGAGATGGGAATCTTGGAGCCATCCTTGATCCTGACCACCTCCCACCATCTCCTGTTCCCCTTCTCTCCCATCTGCTCTTCGCACCCTTTGGGATTTAGTCTCTAGGTACATCTTACCTCTAGGAAAATGTAAGTCATATTCTAGAATGGGAATTTTATTGTCGAAAGGGAATTTGAACTGAACCAAAAGAATTTGAACAGAACTGAGCCTTCCTCTTTGGCTAATCTGAAGTCCACCTGATTTGTTTACTGAAATAGAGGATTCACTGTGTTGTGACCAGTGCTACTAAATGCTTTATGTACACGATTTTATTTAATTTCTTGGTCATCTGTATGAGAGGAGCATTGGTGGCCCCATTTTACAGATGAGGAATCTGAGATTCAAAATGGACTCACTTAGGCTCACGAAGGTAACTACAAAGGAGGTAGTTTTGTCCAAAGGCCCTGCTCTTCACTGGTGCCCATCTTACCTCTGGCTATGACTTCATCTTGGGGTGGGCAGGGTGTGGAATGAGGAATAACAAAGCCACCTCTCAGAATGACATTCCTCCATTGAATTAAATAGGAAACCAGTGTCTTCTGCAACCATCCGGGTCTGGTGCACCAGCCAGCCCCCTTTGGCTCTCTCTTCACAGCGAATGATGCCTGATATTTTCAAATCAGCTTTCAGTCATCTTCATTAGAAACACAACTTTGAATCAAAGAATAATTTTAAACCTCAGAAGTCAGAAAGAAAAGACTGCGTGGGTTAAACTTGAGGTGGAACTTCTAGCATTTAGGACTTGCAAAAATTTTGGATAGGAATCAGTGGAGCATGAAACAGCAACATTGATGGGCTCTAAGCAAAGCATGCACCTTCCCTGGGTGATCTCCCAGGCCTTTGCATGGACCAGTGGCAGCCTGGCATAGGTTCTTCAGAATCAAGCTCTTGATCTGCTGCTGCCAGGATTGTGGCCAAGGCTTACAAAGGAGGCAGGAAGTTGCTGGCATAAAATGGCCACACTGCTTTGCTTTAGAATCTTTGTCAACTTGTGTGGACTGAGAAAACACCCTGAAAGCCTAGTGGACACATCAAGGGAAGTCACTTAGCACCATGGTATAATCACAGGCTTTCACCCAAGTCTTGTGTTTAAAACACCTGCTTTGCTATTTCATAGGTGTTTGACTCAGGAAATTTTTTTATCCTCTCCAAGCCTCAGTTTCCTTATCTGTAAGTTGGGGGTATGAACACCTACCTCTGGGAGGATTCAAATGAGATATTAAATCCCTTAGTAGATAGTAAAGCCTCTGCCCACAGGAAGCATGTGACAGAGGCTCTGCTGTCCTGTTGCATTTGCAGCTGGGCCTCTCCTGCGCGACACTGTCTGCCACATTCCAGCAGAGGTACCTCTGTCAGCCAGGCAAGAAATGCCACATCTTCTAAGAAGCCTTCTTTTAGGAGAGGCTCCTAACTGTGCCTGGGATGCCAGAGAAACTTCTAGGGTGAGAGGATGTTTCAGAGCGACACTGATGGAGGCTCAGGAGTTGGCAAAAGAGGAGAAAGTGGGAAGGTGCTCCGGAAGGGGGGAGTGAGAAAGGGGGTGTTGCCACGGCTCTGCAGTTTGTTTTTGCTGGAAATGAAGCCTCTTATGTTTTCCCTGCCCTGATGTCTAGAGGAACGCATGTAGGAGTTTAAAACATGGGAAGTGTCGCCATCTGTATCACTTAGAGATGTAAGTGTTTTGAAAAGTTTGTATGTAAATGTGAGTGAGACACAGACACACACACGCACACACACGCACACACACACGCACACGCACGCGCGCGCACACATGCACGGACACACGCACACACATGCGTGCGCATACACACATACACACACACACAGAGTTAAACACAGTTACTTTAAGGCAACACTCTCCAAAGTTCAGTGATGCCCCCAGTCTTAGGAATCAGAACCTATTATACAGACGGCGACTGAGAGCAGGACGCCCTCTGAGAACAACACTTCCACTGCGTTCTTCCAAGTGGCAAACCTTGTAGTTGAAGATCCAGGCACTGTGGTGAGCACATTACTGTGTTATGTCAGATGTGTTATTATCTTTATCCATTTTCCCTTAACTCATCTGCATGCAGTTTCATTTCATGTAGACACAGAATGTTTGACAAGAAGACTGATTAAGTAGCAGCCCCTTCTGCGTAACTTGGCAACCGACCAGGGGTTTCTGTCTGTTTGTTTGTTCGTTGCTCTTCTTGTTTTTGTTTGTTGGTTTGTTTTGTTTTGGTAGAGACAGGATCTCACTATGTTGCCCACGCTGATCTGGGACTCCTGGCCCTAAGGGATCCTTCCATCTTGGTCTCCCAAAGTGTTGGGGTTATAGGCATTAGCTGTCGTGCCCAGCCTTGTTATTTTTGAAGCCTGAATGGAGGCTCTTTGTATTCTCGGACTTGTGACCTGGAAGGGACACAGAGTGAAGAACTGCACGCATTGGCCAAGGGGGACTGAGTGCCTACAGCTTTGGGTCATTACAGCTATTCCTTGCCAGTTCTTTGATTTCATCTCCCTATCGTTTTCTGCTTTGTTTGCATCCTTTCTCTTTCAAACTATGCCACATCATGATACCATCTGAAAACAAAAGTATCTTCCCCCAGATCTCTTGAAAAAAGAAGGAAAAGAAAGAGATAGGCAGAAAGTTCTCATGTTAACCCAATGAAAACTAGGGCAATGTCGCTGTTCTTGGACCTCCAGATACTACAGTTCTGTAGGCAAAGACTGCAGCAAAAGAAATCACACACCAGTTTACTCGGCGGTCAGATCAGACTGCGTGGAGATTGCAGGCCATCCCAGCAGGGTCAGGCCTACAGCTGACCAGCCACCCCTGCCTGCTTCTCTCTGCCAATATGCCATTCTGAAGCTTGGGTTTCTCTGCATTTTCATCCTCTTTGCCTTGGAGTCTGCTGTTTACATGCAGCGGTTACTATGGTAATAGAAAAACCCTGTCGTGTTAACATTTTTTTACGGAGAGAGTTTAGGCAGAAGCATGAAACTGGTGTATTATCTTTTTATGGGGATAGAAGCCTGTGTTCTGAGTTTCCAAGGGAGCCAGTGGAGTTCTGGTCTACCTACAACTGTCCAAACCACCTGGAAATGGGTCACTGCCTGGGCCACTGGGTGGGGGTGGACGGCCAGCCCTGGGTGAATCAGAACTGTCTTTGCCAGGAGCAGGGGACAAATAGTCCTGGCCCTCACTCCTTTCAGATGTGATAAGACAAGGTGTGCTGAACACCTCTGCACTGAGAAATCTGCCACGTGAATAAATGAACACATGGCTTTGTTCTCTGTTCATTCTCTCTGTTCTCTTTTCTCCTTTAACAGTTGTGTTGAAAGTGGGATCTAATTAACTTAAGAGCTTCTGTACAGCAAAAGAAACTATGAACAGAGTACACAGACAACCTACAGAATAGAAGAAAATATTCACAAACTATGCATCTGACAAAAGCCTAATATCCATAATCTATAAGGAACGTAAACAAATCTACAAGGAAAAAACAAATCACCCCATAAAAAAGTGGGCAAAGGACGTGAACAAACACTTTTCAAAAGAAGATGTGTAAGTGGTCAACAGACATATGAAAAAGTCCTCATCATAGCTAATCATCAGAGAAATGCAAATCCAAGTGGCAATGACATGCGAGCTCACACCAGTCAGTATGGCTTTCACTGAAAAGTCAAAAAATAACAGATGCCGGCAGGGCTGTGGAGAAAAGGGAATGCTTCTATACTGTTAGTGGAAATGTAAATTAGTTCAGCCACTGTGGAAAACAGCTAGAAGATTTCTCAAATAACTAAAAATAGAGCTACCGTTTGACCCAGCAGTCCCATTACTGGGTATCTACCAAGAGGAAAATAAATCATTCTACCAAAAAGACACTGGCACTCAAGTGTTCGTCACAGCACTATTCACCATAACAAAGACATGGCATCCATCCGGGTGCCCACCAACAGTGGACTGAATAAAGAAAATGTGGCACATATACATCATGGAATACCATGCAGCCATTAAAAAGAAAGAAATTATGTCCTTTGCAGGAATGTGCATGCAGCTGGAGGCCATTATCCTAAGCGAACTAACTTAGGAACAGAAAACCAAATATCACATATTCTTACTTATAAGTGGGAACTAAACACTGGGTACTTGTGGACATAAAGATGGTAACTATAGACACTGAGATGACTAGAGGGAGAAGGGAGGAAGGGAGGGGGGCAAGGGTTGAAAAACCAGCTGTCAGGTACTAAGCTCGGTACCTGGTGATGGAATCATTCATATGCCAAGCCTCAACATCATGTAATATGCCCATGTAACAGATCTGCCCACGTATCCCCTGAATCTAAAATAAAAGTTAAAAAAAAAAGTTGTGTCCAGTGGGTATGCGGGCTGAACTGTGAGCTTCCTGAGAGCAGTGCTGAAGCTTACTTGTTTTTTGCCCCCTCTTTCCCTGCTCCCCACTGGGTCCTGATTATAGACCTGTGGCTGCTCCATAAATGCTTGTATTGACTTGACCTGACTAGTTGGTAACCCACAGCAATGGAGAACCAGAGAGACAGATTACATCAGTGGTTTGAAAGAAGTAGGGTACAGGGGAAGCCTTCTCTGGGGAGATCTGTCTGGGCAGAGTTCCTGAATGAGAGGAGCTGAGGGACATCACGAGTCTTAAGACATCTCTATACTGGGGCTGGGAAAGTGGCGCCTACCTCCTTTCTCAGACAGCCCAGGGCAGAAGGTGACATGGAGTGTTCCAGATGACTATGGCGGAACAGATTTACGTGGCTTATAACATGACCCACTGGCACATTCTACCCATCCTCCATCCTCCCCTGTTTCTTCCACCGTCTAAAGGCTAATTATCTCTTCCTTTGCTCTGTAGCATAAGTGATTGGGAGGTAACAGCTGTTCACACTGGCATTGTACAGAAATCATAGTCTCATAGAACTTGAGCATTGCCGTGTTCCAAAGATCATCTGGAACAGTGAGTGATTCATAATCTTTCTTTCCCCCGTGCAACACTCTAAAGGGTTGAGCCACCTTCCTGTCAGCAGAAAGAGCCTTCTACAGTGGTGATCTGGACTGGGGTGGGGTAGGGTGGGGAGTGTCACATGGGGATCTCAGGGGTCATGATAGTAGCTGTCAGGTTTGCTTTCTGTCATTTAGAGGGCATAGCCCTGAGAGAAGGGGACATAGGACAGGTACATTGTGATAAAAGTGATTAGGAATAGCCCGGAGCACACGACGGGAAGTCTTGCCTTCTGCATCCCACAGTTCTGACACCCCCTTCTCTATGCTCCTTCTTAAGTTGAAAATCACTGATCAAGTTAACTTAATTTTTCAGATGTGGAAAGCCAGAGAGACCCAAAGAAGGGAGGCAGCCAGAAACACAGAGTAAAAGACAATGCTGTGTGTTAAACCCAGGTCCCACAACTCCTGGTCCAGATCAGCAGAGCATAGAACTCTCTGAAAAGGACGAACATGCTTTCTGCAGAAGAGCAAAGGATATTGATCTACTCATTTGTTAGTTTAAAATGAAGGAAGAAGGAGGGGGTCAGGGAGTTCTTGAAAAGCAGCTGAAGAAGTCAGGGGTACCTGGACATCAGCTAGAGGCATGGAAGGGCAGGGGCTGGTGCTTGGGGGCAGGAGAAAATCCTGCTTTACCTGAGAGTGCAGGCTGCTTTCCAGGCTGGACTGCGATGGCAGAGGTGGTGGGGGACAGGGGCTGTGGGTGGAGATGTGCTGGGGCTGGAGTGTGTGGGATCTCAAGCCCACCGTGTGCATCCAACTCCTTATTCAGCGAGGCTGTCAGTCACGCACCAGCTCTGTCATGCACCAGCTAAGTGACTTTGGCAAGCTGCCTAATCTCTTTATGCTTCAATTTCTTCATTTGTAAAAATGAAGATGGTAATGAAAGTACTTATCTGGCAGGTTACTATAAGGATTAAACAAGTTAATATGTGTTAAGTATTTAGAAGAGTATCAAGTAGAAAGTAATCAACTATATTAACCATTATAATTGTGTTTATTGCCTTGGCTGGCTTACGGGTCCTCAGAAAGCCAAAGAAAGAATCTCAGGGTTGTTATAGAATGTGACCAGCTACCAGAGAGAAGATTTAACAAGGTAAATCATGGTTTAAGCCAGAACCACCGGAACCTGTTGTGGGCAAATCAATGAAGGACTCAGTGGTGAGGCCCCTGATGTGCCTGCCAAGCTGGGCGTCAAACACTTTCCATTCATTTTCTCCAAGTCCCCCCAATTTCGGTGCCTTCCTCCCACCTCCCAGGGGTTTGCTCACATCACACTCCCTGGCAGTGAGTGTAACCCTCCTATTCCATGGGGACAGCTCCCCCAGGCAGGGAGACTTGTATTTTTCACTTTACTGGGATTTGCCATCAAACCTTCCCTGTCTTCAGGGCCCTGTGCCCTGCTAAGTGACACATAGCTGCTTTGATAAACCAACTCTAAACATTCATGGGATACTGTTTTCTATCAGAGCAGCCCTCATAACCATCTCAGGAGATGGTTATAATTTTTAAAATCAGTATTCCAGAGACACAGGTGGTTCATTCATTAAGGAAAAAGAATTCCTAGTCACAGTACATTATCCTGCCGCTTTCCAGGAATGATGTCGACCACTCTCACAGTTCCTTCTACCATCTGATAAATCCAAAATGCTGCTGTTCATGACTATCTATAAGTCCCGAAGATACTTCCAATTCCCAAACCGACTGCATCGTCTTATCTTCAAGATCAGCTTCTTTTGTGTTCATTGTCGCAGGTGATGGCAACCCCCTCCCCCAATTACTTAAGCCTGAAATAGAAAATTAATTCCTTTAAAAAATGTATATATTTTTTAGAGATGGGGTCTTGCTATGTTGCTCATGCTGGTCTCAAACTCCTGGGCTCAAGGAACCCTCCCACTTCCGCCTCACAAAGTGTTGGGATTATAGGCGTGAGCCACTGCACCTGCCCTTCTTGATTCCTCCCTTTCCCTCCACCCCTTGCCACAATTTAGTCAAACCAGTCTATGGAATTTAGGATGACCGGTTATCTCAGTTTTCCTAGGACTGAGGAATTTCCCAGGATGTGGGACTTTCATTGCAAAAGTCAGGAAAATCCTGGGGAAACAGTGATGAGTTAGTCACTGCAGATGAACTTCACCTCCATTTCTTGACTCCATCTCCTGCATCTGTAGGCTACCTTGCTAATTCAGGTTCTTCCTGGCACTTACCTGGACCACTGCAGTGGCCTCCTAATATATGTTGATGCCCCCAGACTTGCTCCCTCAAATTTACCCTCCAAACAGCTAGCAGAGCCATCTTTGGAGAAGGCACTCTGAGAAGGTCACTTCCCGTCTTGGCTCTCCTCTGACCCCCTTGGTTTCTCAGTGGCTCCGCACAGCCTACAGGACAGAGCTAAGATCTCTACCTGGCACACAGTGGCCCTGTGATCTGGCCCCCCTGGCTACCACTCTGGACTCTCAACAACCTACTGGTTGTTGAGTAAAACAAGCCCGCCATACCAGTAAAACAAGCCCGCCTCTGGTGTCTTCCATGCTCTCACTCCAAAGTACACAGGCCCTTGACTTTGTATCTTTATCCCTGTTATTTGTCTTAATTTGGACTCTCACAGAAGCAGAGCTGAGACAAAGATTTGGATGCAAACAGTTCATTTGAGGGGTGATCCTAGAGGCAGGTATGAGAGAGTGGGAACCGTGAGACAGGGAGGAGGAACAGCGAATCTGTGTGTGCATGGTCACTGCTGGAGGATAGGGTGAGGGATTCCATCAAGCCCTCAGAAGCAGACACAATGCCTCCAAATGATGGGAGGCTGGAGTGGTTATCTGCCAGCTCCTATCCCCTTTCACTGAGAGATGCCTCTGGATGTAACCTCCCCCAGCTTGCAGACCTGGCTTGCAAGAGGCCCTAGAGGCAGAAATCAGAAGGATGCATGGTGTAACTTGAGGTGGGTGTTGCACTGTCGGGTCTGAGCCCATCGTAGCTGAGGCTGAAGTCTGAAGCAGACCAAGGGGGGCTGCCTCTGCCTGGAATGACCTTCCTCATTTTTTCTGGCCTGAGTTGCAGGCAGGATCCAGGTTTGCTCCCATTCAACTTTAAGACACCCTGAATTATCATCTCCTCCCAGAATTCCTGCCCTAAAGACTTACTACCAAAGCAGGAGCTGTTCCCTCAGTACCTAGGACCATTATAGAGCTGGGTCCTGGCTTTCCCTCTGGGGCCACAAATCCCCAAACTCATGTTGATCCAATCCAGAGCCTCAAAGCTGAGGCTTTATTTTAATTGTCTATGAGAGTAGCCCTCATAAAACTACTTAAGTAATGTTTATTAGGTTGCTGGGTACTCTTCTAACCACCTTACAAATTTCAACTCATTTAATTCTTAGAAAAACCCTACAGGCTAAGTATGGTTATTTTCTCACTATTTTACTGTTGAGGAAATTAAAACACTAAGAGGTTTAGTAACTTGCGCAAGGTCACACAGCTAATAGTGTCAGAGCTAGGATGTAAACACAGGCAAGTGGCTCGGAATCCTAGCTCTTCCCCTCCACACACGGCTGCTCGGCTAGAGAGGGCTCCCTGGATACAGAACAAGAAGGAGCAGGAGTCTTAGAGGGGTGTATTGGCTTGCTAGGGCTGTTGTGAAAAAGTACTACAAACTGATGATGTCAACAACAGACATTTTATTTTCTTACAGTTCTGGGGGCTGGCAATCTGAGACCCAGGTGTCAGCAGGGGTGGTTTATTTCAAGGTTGCTGAGAGAGAACCTGCTCCAGCCTCTCTGCCAACTTCTGGTAGCCTCTGGCACCCTTGGCTTGTAGGTGGGGTTCTCTGTGTCTTCACATCATCTTCCCTCTGTACATAGCTGCCACTGTGTTCAAATTTCCCTCTTTTTTAGAACACCAGTCATATTAGATTTGGGTCCATGCTAAGGACCTTATCTTAACTTTATCATCTACAAAGATCCTATTTCCAAATAAGGTCACATTCACAGGTATCTATAGGGGTTAGGACTTCAACATCTTTTTGGCAGGCTAATTCAAACCATAACAAGGGGGCTGCTCTGGGCTTCCACATCCCCTGCTCTTAGTAACGGGCAGAGAGCTCGAGCACTTGTGCTCCAGGACACACCAATGCATGAACGGGACACTCAGGGCATCTCACTGTTTGATCAGGCTTATAGCCTTCATGGTACATATATTAGTCCATTCTCATGCTGCTATAAGGACATTCCCAAGACTGGGTAATTTATAAAGGAAAGAGCTTTAATGGACTCACAGTTCCACGTGGCTGGGGAGGCCTCACAATCATGGCAGAAGGCAAAGGAGGAGCAAAGTCACATCTTACATGGTGGCAAGCAAGAGAGTGTGTGTGGGGGAACTGCCTTTTATAAAACCATCAGATCTCATGAGACTTATTCACTATCATGAGAATAACATGGGAAACTACCATCCCTTCACCACCATGATTTAATTACCCACCACCGGGTCCTTCCCACAACATGTGGGGATGATGGGAGCTATAATTCATGATATTTGGGTGGGGACACAGACAAACTGTATCAGTACATCTCACAACACCTAGAATCCAGACGCCAAGGATGATGCACAACATTTCCCTATGTTCCTCACCAATTCACCCTTAAGTCTATGTAGAATTAGCCCTGCTGAGCATCCTCGAGTTTCTTTTCTCTCTGTGCTCTCTCCTTCCCTCTCCCTTGACATCCCCTAAGCGTTTCCTGCCATAGGAGCTGGATTGCTCCTCTCAAAGTGACACAAATCAAGGTCATGGACATAATGTTCCAGGCAAAATTCTGGGAGGAAAGTGATCCTTAAGCGTTTCTGTAGCCAGATGGTGTGTGCAGCATCTACATCTCTCAGAACTTGCGGGGGTGCTCTGGCCAACTTCCTCCGCCAGTCTCTGCCTCTGAGTCTGATATTGATAATTTCTGCCCTCACTCCGAGCCCAATCTCTGAAATTTCCGCCTAACCACAGCTAGACCAGAAGTACTAGGAAATTCACAGCCTTAGAAGCAGTCCTCAGGGTTGGCATACAGATACCCCAGCTCACTCCTGCTTGGATGGGATAATTCTGAATGGAGTATTTTACACCATTTCTTAGTTTCCCACAGGTTTAAGTAGGTTGACTGGCTGCCTGGCCTTCCCCATGCCACCTCCCCACTTGTACTTCCTGCAATTTTTGAATAAATTACTCACACTTACATCTTTACCTCCAAATCTACTTCTGGGAAAACTGAAACTCAAACAGCAACCATAGGAGAAGCTCCAGGCCTTTCAGATTCCTCAGAGTGGAGTTGCTAGCTCAGCACTGCTCACAAAGAACTGCCTGTGATCATAGAAACGTCCTAGATCTGTGCTGTCCATAGCTACTAGCCACAGGGACTGCCAAGCCCTTGAAATGTGGCTAGTGTTACTGACAAGCTGAATTTTAAATTTTAACTAACTTTAGTTCATTTCTATTTAAATAGCCACATGTGGCTTGTGATTGCTGTATCAGAGAGCCTGTGTCTGAAGGACAATTACACCTTTGTTTTTGTCCATGCTTTGTAGCAGAATTAAAAAGTGATTTTGGCTGGGCATAGTGGTTCACACCTGTAATCCCAGTACTTTGGGAGGCCGAGGTGGGCAGATCACCTGAGGTCAGGAGTTCGAGATCAGCCTGGCCAACATGGTGAAATGCTGTCTCTACTAAAAATACACACACACACACACACACACACACGCGCGATTTGATTTGTAAATACCATAGGTTGGGGATTGATAAGGAGAAAAGTTGGTGGAGGGTGGTCAGGGAACGCTGGGTTTTGACAATTCCTGTTTCACCTGTTTCTCTTGAAGAAAGTTGTGCTGTCGGAGGATCAGGGTTTCACTTAAGGCAGATGCTGCCCACAAAAGAATCCCGCTGGCAGCACTAACACATGACAGGCTTACCTGCACTAAATGCAAGGCTTGTGCCACTTAGAAGGCTTGAAGGTCTTGTAATTACTTCAAATAAAATCACTTCAGTGTTCTCTTGGTAAAAACCCTTCAAAATCCAAGCTAACTGAGTGCCTCTTGTTTCTCTTTTAACCATACGTTCTTAGAGACAATGTTTTCCATGACCTTGAGTGTATTAGGTTTTCGAGAGAAGTTGAGAGTAGAGTCCTTCAGAGAATGTTAAGCACATTTTCCTAGGAGGAAATGCTCCCTAAGAACCGTTTGTAATGCAGAGAAAGAAATCAAAATATTTTCTGCATAAAGGGGGAAGTCAGGCTGTCCACATTACTTAGGACCCTTGGAATTACGAAGAGTTTCACATTGAGAACAGTCATGTCTCCCTTGCTGCCGGGACACAAAGGATGCAGTGTGGTGACTGGGCGAGTGCCTGGGCTTTGGGGTCACCCTGACCAGGGACTTGATGTGTGATTCTTCCTCTATATGACTATGAGACTTTGGGCTGGTTTCTTAATCTTCCCTTATCTGTAAAGTGGGCATAATAATAGTACTTGCCTCATAGCATTGGTGTGAAGATGAAATGGAACAATGCAGGTAAAAGGTCAGCACATTGCCTGGCATTTAGAAAACAATCAATGCTATTATCTTTACCATTGTCATGAGACAGACTCAAGTTCAAATCCCAACTCAGTCATTTATTGATTGTGTGTACTTGGCCAAGTTGCTTAACCTCTGTGTCTCAATTTCTTCACTTTTAAAATGGAGATAAAATCTACCTTGAAGGATTATAAGGAAGAAAAGTTATTTGTAGGCAGTACTTGGCATGCAAAAGGTAGAACTTAATAATTATTATTATATATTTTTCTTCTTGTAGTGACAGGCAGGTGGTAGGAATGTAACATACCTTGGCTGGATTATTTTTCTCTATGCTGAAAAATATTAATATCAGGCCTCTTTGCAGTTACTTCAGTGGACTACTAAAATTACTTCTTAGTGGACTCTGAAATTTGCATAGTGTTTTATACTTTATCAAGATGTGCCAGTGATATTCTCTCTTTTGACTTCTTGCATTTACTCACTGTAGTCAAGGATAAGCTCTGTGTTTTATATGTTAATTTCAGTCATGCTTTTGTGCATATTCAAGTCCATTTCATGGATGAGGAGGCTAGGAGCAGGAAGAAACTCACAGTAATTGAGCACTTTGTACCCTGCACTATGCCCAGATTTACCCATACTATCTCATTTTGTCTCCATAGCAATCCTTTGCTATTCCTCGAATAAGCTATTATTATATCCATTTCACAGGTAGGAAAACTGAAGCAAAGAGAGGTTCAACACATCATCCAAGATGACACAGGGTGGAGCCAACTTTCAAAGCCAGGCTGTCTCCCTCTGGATCCCTAGTTCTTCCTCACTCTGCTGTCCTGCCACACTGTGGCTTTTTTTCTTCTCCCTCAAGGACCTCTGCTTTGGTGAAATCTTGTCAAAATGAACCTCAGAGACATACATCCAAGGACCCTGCATGCACCAAAGAGGGTGGGTGGAGGGGGCAGAGCTTCCTGGGGGTCCACTCTAGGGCCTGCAGGAGGCCTGACCTTGGGCAGACAGCCCTAGCCTCAGCTCTTCTTGTAGCTCCCCTGCTCTTTCCTCTTCTTGAACTGCTGGGTGCCAGTGTCAGTTCAGCTCTTTCCTCTCACCCTCTGCTCAAGGCCTAGGAGCACAGCAGCTGTCCCCACTTGCAGCACTGTGGGGAGGTTCCTGTGCTCACTGCTCTACTGTGGAAGAGCTCAGTGAAGCATATAATGTGACTGTGGATATCCAACAGCTTTAGCTGACACCTTGGTAAGTGGCTTCCCGCTCCAGTTCCATGGAGGCCTTTCCCGGTTCTGATGTAGACCAGTGGGGTGGAGACTGGTGGGTCAGTGGGCATGCGGGCTGTGCTGGCATGTATGTCGCAGGGGGTCCAAGCAAGTTTTATAGGTAGCTCTCATCTCTCCCTCTCTTGCTCTGTTTCTCTGTCCAGCAAACTGGATGGATGTTATTTGACAAACACAAAAGAGTTACAAAATCCACCCCCACTCCTTTGTTTTTTTAAGCAAGATGGCGTCTCCTTTTCAGGCTTGCTGTGGTGGGCTGAGCCGTAACCTTACATGGGCGGATTTGGGCTTCATTTCACATAATTCACATTGTTGGTTTCCTGAGTCACTGTCAGCATCTAACCTTTCCTGACAGCCAGGAGTGTGTGGGCGTGGATGGACAGGGAATCAGATAAGCCCCATCCATCTGTGCACACATCCGCTCGGCACCCCTTTACCTGATTCTAGAGAAAGCCTTTCACATTTAAAATAACGTGACTAAAAAATTCTTGTGTGAATTTCTTAATCCCTTGCTGGAGTCAGTGGACATTTTTGGACCAGGAGACATATGGCTGCCAAGAAAGGCTGAATCAGAAGGCAGGCAGCATCTCTTTAAATCCAAAACCTCTTTAACTGTTGAGTAGAAAATCAGAGTTCAGCATAGTGGCAGATTGTCAAGTTGTTCTCACAGTGAGACTCGTTATCCAAACCTAGTCTTATTCTGAATGCTTTCCTATTTATTCTCTTTAATCTCATGGCTTCTGGGACAAATTCCTCTTCTGCAGTAGACCCAGCCTTATCAAAACAGGAAGCAACTGTGGAAGCTTTCTCTGGGAAAGTAATCCCTGAGTGGCAGATGACTTCCAGGCTTACATTTTACCCCTTTCTCATCTGCCACATGCCCATTCCTTCCATCTCCATCCCCTGGTTTGTGTAGAAAGCCATAATAAAGGACAATCCTTGGGAGCTCTTCCAGGCGTCTGCAGTGAAGATGAAGCTGAGGGCGTGTGTTACAGTCCACAGTGGTCACTTGGTGAGGCTCATCTGTGCTTGTCAGGAACTGGCTGGCCTCTATCCCCGGGACCTTGTAAGTTGTCTAACTCAGGGCACACTCTCAAAGGCCTAGGGTACAATGCAGGCAACAGGTGAGGCATGTGGAGAAGTGGGGAGCACAGGTAAGGTTTAGAGGGGCAGCTGCTTTCGCCTGTCAGGTGGGAAGGAGGCCCAGTGCTGCTGCCTCTTTTGATTTTTTTTGAAAAAGAGAAGGCAGATGGCCAGGCATCATGGCTGTCTGTAATACCAGCACTTTGGGGGCCCAGGTGGGCAGATCACCTGAGGTCAGGAGTTTGAGACCAGCCTGGCCAACATGGTGAAACCCTGTCCCTACAAAAAATGCAAAAAATTAGCTGGGTGTGGTGGTGCACGCCTGTAATCCCAGCTACTTGGGAGGCTGAGGCAGGAGAATCGCTCAAACCCGGGAGGTGGAGGTTGCAGTGAGCAGAGACTGTGCCATTGCACTCCACCCTGAGCAAAACAGTGGGAGTCCCTCAAAAAAAAACAAAATAAGTCAGAAATACAGATTTGAAAAAAATATAAAATATTCCAATTTTTTTAAAAGGCTGATAGCCAACCAATAACAAACAGGTAATACTGCAAAAACCCAAACAGAATATATCTGGGGACTGCATTTGGCCCACAAGCCACCCATTTGCAACCTCTGGAAAAGCCTTCCTGAATTGACAGCTAAAGCCATGTTTGTGGTCTCCCCTTGGCAAGCTTAGAGGATGCATGGGGTGTATTTTTGATACTTGATCATATTTCAGGGTTCATTTTATGTAGCCTTGTTTTCCTTTGCTTCTTCATCATCATTTAATTCTAGTAAATGTTATCTCATTCAACTGCATGTATCACCAAAAATGCCTTTTTGGAATAAGAAAGATGAATCAATTTCTTAACTGCAACATACCTGACCTCCCTGTTTTCCCAGGTCCCCACATTGGGCTAGTCTTTAGGTGAGTGCTGATGAGTCTAAGACGATAATGGTAATTCCTTGCCAGGGATTGGCTTTTGGCATGCTCATGTGACACAACTCTGACCAACGAGATGTAAGAGAAAGTCTAGGGGAGGAGTGTACATTGGAACAGTTTTTTTTTTTTTTTTAATGAAAAAGCTGTTGGGTTCTTCAAACCATTGTGAATCCCAGAGCTAACAACCCTGGGACTTCCTCCTTCTCCTGGTTAAGTGAGGTAACTAGTTTTTCTTATAATTCAAGCTACTTTTATTTAGGTTTTTCTGTTTGTAGCCAAAGCATCTGAGTTGGTATAAAAAGGAAATTTCTGGGTCGTTAGCCATGCTCGGCTCACAAGATCAGATAATTTACCTATTCAGGGGGGATAGGCTGGCTGCCTCTCAAGGGCCACCCTATTGAGAAGACCAAACTGTAGACTTTCCACCTCTGCTGCTATTGCGGGTGGGTTGCGGGAGGCTGCAGGCACATTCCCTCTGTAGCATTTACTGATTGCCTGCGTGAAGAATCCTTAACTCCAATAAGCATGGTGAATGTGAGCAGAAGGAACTAGGTGTATGTTTAAGGACAGCCTCATAGAGTTCTAGAGATGAAAGCTGAAGGAATTTTCCTGAAAAGGACTGGGTAAGTTCATTTTCTTCTCACAACTCGTTAGAGGTCCTAAACTGTTAGGATGGTGCCAGGTTTTGTTTATTTATTTATTTTTTTTTTGAGATGGAGTTTCACTTTTGTTGTCCAGGCTGGAGTGCAGTGGCATGATCTCGGCTCACTGCAACTTCTCTCTCTCAAGTTCAAGCGATTCTCCTGCCTCAGTCTCCCAAGTAGCGGGGATTACAGGTGTGTGCCACCACACCCAGCACATTTTTGTAGTAGAGACAGGGCTTCACCATGTTGGCCAGGCTGGTCTTAAACTCCTGGCCTCAAGTGATCCGCTTGCCTCTGCCTCCCAAAGTACTGGGATTACAGGCATGAACCACTGCACCCAGCCAATTTTTTTTTCTTATATCAAATATTTGAACCATGTTTAGCTCTCATTTTTCTGCAATAAGCTACGAAATGTGATTTGTAACACCTAGAGATGCACCAAGGGCTCAATAATCCACGAGCCCCCCCTAAATACATGGATAGGACCAGCCTGAGGCAAAGCTATGATATGGGCCCTCCCATCCCACAGTGTCAGTGGACCCAGATGTGTCACTCTTTGGTCTGGGAGTCCTCTCCCTACCTCTGGAAGAAATGCTGGGTTTCTTCCAACATTCGCCATTTCCTGAGCCCAACAAAGCTACAGAAAGTCCTATTAGTAATAAAGAGGATGGTGATAGTAGTAGCAGCCACTGCAGTAGTGCCTAACCACACTGAGACCTTGTATGTGTCAGACACTTTAAGTACTCTATCTATAGTAACTTATTTAACTCAAAAAAACCTGGGAGGTAAGTTATCCTCATTTGACAGATGAGAGAGCTGGAGCCAAAGTCACATAGCTAGTTAGTGGCAAAGTTGGGATTCAAAGCCAGGCAATCTCATTCTGGGCCTTGTGCCAGATGAATGTGCCACTGTCCTCTCAAGTGTTAATTGTGACTACTCCTGGGGATGGGGAGAGGGATAGGAGGACTTTTTAAACATTTTTAAACATGCACTAATTTTAGCTGACTTAAAAATGTTAGACATGACAGCCAGCACACACTCTTGGGAGTTCGTGTCTAAAGACTGTGCACCTTAACATCTGCTATGCTAGCGCTCACAGCCCATCTTCCCACATGGCTTCTGAAAAACCCCTATCGTTGTTTCCATTGATGAGATCCAGGAAGAGAGGAAATCGAGGATGGATGTTATGGTTACAGTTTGGGGGCCTCCATGTAGTTCCTGAACAACCTTGGTGAGAACACCCTTGGCTTTAGGGGGATGGTAGTGAAGTGGAGAATTAGTGAAGTAAAGGCACATGAAATGTGGAATTATACAATTTCTAATTCTTGGGCAGGGTGTTTATCTTGGCTTTTAAACTGCAGAGTTCATAACTCAAGAGTACAGCTAACTGATATATTTTTACAAATATATGATTATCTGATTTTCTTGGTTTCAATGTCTTTCGCCAGTTAGGTGTCAGTGGCTACCTGTGCTCTGGTTACTGTGGTTGCATAACAATTACCTCCCCGCAGTCCGCCACCCCCAAACATAGTGGCATAAAACAGCCATGTATTAGGCTCACAGATTCTGTGGGTCAGGAATTCGATCAGGGCAGAGGAATTCTATGGAGCAGAGACAAGAGGATGGCTGGCTTGTCTCTGCTCCACAGCATCTGGGGCCTCAGCTGAAAGCCCTGAAGGCTGCAGGTTAGAATCTTCTGAAGGTTTGTCCGTTGACATGTCTGGTGGTGGATGCTGGCTGTTGGCTGAGGTCATCAGCCCCTCCCCATGTGGCACTTGGACTGGTTTGGACTTCATCGCTGCACGGTGGCTGGATTCTGAAAGTGAGCATTGGGAGGGCTTGAAGTAGGAGGAGAGGTGGAAAGCAATGCAAGCAGTGGATGGAGGCTCTAACCTTTTTGTGATCTAGCCTCTGAAGTCACGGAGCATCTGTCACTTCCACCATTCTTCAGTGACTTGAGCAGCCATGGGCTTGTCCCTAGATTCAAGTGGAGGAAAAACAGATGCCACTTCTCAGTGGGTGGGCACCAGTCACATTATAGGAAGAGCCTATGGAATGAAATAGTAATCTCCATCTTTGGAAAATGCAATCTACCCCTCATAGGATGGTGGCATCAGTGGCAATAATGGCAGCAGCTGCAGAATAAGCCTCTGGTACATGCTTCCCACATGTACCAGAGAGACCCCCCACCCCCACCATTATAGTTTAGAAAAGACTCCTCACGCTAGTTTCAACAGTTACCTACCCTATATCCCATTCCATAGAGCTTTGTTTGGAGCCCGTTAATTGGAGAAACTCATCTCTGTTAATGGGTGCTAATGGGTTACTCATCCCGTGAGACCTCACTACAGGTAATGGGGATCTGCCTTCTGGAGACAGGATTACTTATCCTAGGTAACTGAATAATGGCCCTAGAAGAAGGGAGTGGGCACAAATGGCTCTCTTTTGGTGCCACTCAGCTCACATTGTGTGGGCAGACACCTGGCTCCACCAATGCAAGCCCGGATCCATATGACAGCTAAATTAATGCAAGATTGCTGGGTACAGCTATCCACTACAAGATAGCTTAGATGAGTCATTTATTTCCTGGTTTAAAAATGTCCCTTTTGACCTGGAAAACTGATGTTAAAAAAATTGTGTTTAACTGGTAGAACTAAAGATGATTTTTGTTCTCTACTTTTCTCTATTTTCTATTTTTTTCATGAGTACATATTATCCTTACAATACAAGTAAAAATAATTGTTTTAAAAATTTTTCATCAGGAAGGATAACAGGAGAGAGACCTGAGCCCTGACCTTCTTCTGTCACCATCAGCTTGTGACATCTTCTCAGGCCAGCCCTAGCCAACTCTGTGACTGTTTCCACAGGTGCCAATGTTGGCATCATGTCTAACTTCTGCTGCTTCTCAACTTTGCCATGATAATCTTATTAGAGAGCAGATGTGAAGTATTCGGAAAAAGGCATCATGCAAAGATAAAGTTCACTGTTATTCAGCCTTTTCCTTCCAAAATAAACTAGACTTCTTTAAAACATTAAAGCAAAGTGAGACCAAGATGTTTACTTCTTTACCCTAGCACGCAGGGCCACTGCAAAGCCTGAGGCTCAAAGGTAAGGTTCACAGCCAGGTGCAGTGCCTCATGCCTGTAATCCCAGAACTTTGGGAGGCCAAGGCAGGAGGATTACTTGAGGTCAGGAGTTCGAGACCAGCCTGGGCAACCTAGTGAGACCCTGTCTCTACAAAAATAAAAGAAATTAGCCAGGCATGGTGGTGAGCGCCTGTAGTTTCCAGCTACTCAGGAGGTAAAGGTGGGAGGATCACTTGAGCTCAAGAATTTGAGGTTGCAGTGAGCCATGATTGTATCACTGCACTCTAGCCTCATCTCAGAAAAGGTAGGATTCACAACATGTTTTGAAATCCTACAGAGTTCCTGAAGTCACACACACACACACACACACACACACACACACACACACAAATGTGATATGTGGTTTATGGAAAAATGGCATCAGAGACACTGCATTCATTAAAAGAAATGAATTTCATTTGGCATTTTCTTCTTTGGTCTTCCTGATATCTACCTTATAGCCATATGCAGCACCTGTGGGCTGATAAATAATGTAGTCAAAGAATTCTGCAAGTCCAGAAAGGTCACTGTTTACACATCATCTGTCTGTCAAGTAAAATTCTTGGTTCAAAGCAAAAAAGCAAGTTTATTTTGGGAATTGGTGACTTGGAATAACAGCTGCAAAAAGAAATGAGAAATAAAGACCCATCACTTAATTCTTTTTCTAAATATTCATCTGAAGCCCAAATTTCATCATATTTGATTGGTTTTAAGGAGAAAAATCTTGCCAGATGGAAACATGAAGATTGGAAAAGCAACAGAACTTGGAATTCAGAAGTGTGGGGGATTTATAGAAGCGTTTGTTAAGAACGGAGGATATGCACAGCCTGGGTGGGTGTCAGCTTAACTGTGTGACCTTGTGTCCCAGTCAAGCCATCCTTGTCTGCACAGCTGAGGAGGTTGATGATGATGGAGAGACTTAGTGGTACTCCCCGCACTCTCTTCTGAGATCCCAGAGCAATCCTGATTGCGGCTGTTTATGTAGAACCATTGCTTCTCGCCTCCAAGCTGGGAGTGACTTCGCATTGAACTTCAGCCCTGCCTTCCCCAGACTGACCGTGGCTTCTCAAATCTTACGTTGCAGCAGCTCCTTCCTGCCCACTTTCTCCCTATGCTATCAGGGTGACCTGCAACAAATATTCTCACACAGAATCCTCAAACAACCTCCAGCACAAGGCAGGTGATACCCTCGTTCTCCCATGGGGAAACTCCAGCCTAGAGGTCAGGGTACTTGACAAAATCACACATGAATGGCACAGCTAAGCCTGCCTGTCTGCAATGCCTACCTTTTGGTCTCTCTGCTGCCCTTTCAGCCCTGCCCCCGGGCTCCAGTTTGGGAGGCCCCTCATCTGTGCCTCACCCCCAGTGCCTCTGCCCTCACCTGTGCAGTGTCTGGTTTGCAGGTTAACACCTGCAGGCTCCTCTGGGGCACCTTACTCTTGCTTGCTGTGTTCTGTGGCCACCACGCTACCCTGGTTCTGGGGCTTGGCAATTTCAGGGGTAGAATCTCTGAATTTCAGGGAATTCAGTCTTGAGAAATTTCAGCTTTGCTGGGAAAAGAAACGCCTCCATTCCTTTCTCAGCCCAAGCAAACGTAGATCACTGTCAGGGAACACAGTATCAGCAATTTCCCCTTCTCTCCAGAGCAAGGGACTGGACTGGAGATCCGGTCTTTGACTTCAGTATTAATATCCAGGGAGTTGCTGCTTCCTTTCTAAACAAGGGGTGCAGCCTTTGGAGGATGGTGCCCTGGTCTTGGAAGAGCCAGGTTACCCATGTTTACAAGGACTCTGTCAAATGAAAAGGTGAAGACCTCAGGCACGGAAGACCTCCTGCTCCAGGACACACTGATCTTTCCTAACCTCCTCAAACACAGCAGTTCCAGAGGGAAGCTAAGCAAAGATAGGCCTGCCTTGTAGTTTCTTTCAAACCCACTCATTTGATCTGGTTTTGATTAGAGTAGGCTAGTCGACAATGAGCAAAGCCTTTCACAAAAGTCAAAAACATATGGAAATTCCAAATTGGTGTTTAAAATTCAAAATTTGGCCCAAGAATCTTACTCTACAAAAAAGAAATGTGTATTTGTATATTCTTTCTCAGTTACTCGAGAACAGACCTCTGTATATTCTAATCAAAGGCCTTGGGTCCCAGAGGCTGTGTTGGTCTGGTTCCTGACAGCCCTTGAATTCCAGCTTCTAATCTTTTGCAGATCTCACTATGTGCAGACTAAACTAGAGATGTCTTCAAAGGTAGCTCTCTAGCCTTGTATGTGCTGGCTGTTTTCTGGGCTCAAATTCATGCCTTGATTGTCCGACCCATCTTCCCTGGAGAGACACAGTTCTTCCACTCCAGTCTTTGATCATTTTCTGTGTTAGGCTTGACCAAACTTTCTGAAGGACAATTGATTTTAAATAGTAGTCACAGGCTTAAGTATAGTCTACACAGTAGATTTTTATTACACTGTAGTGAAAGGGCACACATAAAAGTGCATGTGAATCACAGAAGGCAGGCGAGAGAAGGGGGTCAGCTCAGGACAGGAAGAGAATAAATTTGTCCACAAATTACATAATCCACAAATTACATAATACATTAGCAAGTAACACATTCGATCCCAAACTCTCAGGGAGAAAAAAATAATTTGTTTTCATGTTCCCTCGTCTTATTTTTTCTTCTTAAATATTGAAAATGAGTTGTGATGAAAAGTGAAACGACTTTAACCCCATGATCAAAATCCATACTCGGAGACAATATTAAAACAAGCGAAGAATGACTATTCTCCATTTCATTTCTCCTGCAATACTGTGACTGTAACTGCCATTGCTAACTAAAACATTTGGGTTGGCTTTCTCACATTCTAAAGCTCTTCTTATTTCTTTTGTCACCCCAGCAACTCTGTGGCTGCCATTTCAATGATCCCTACTCCAGAGATGAGGAAATTCGTTAGTTTATCACTATGCAGAGAGAGGGGTCTGAAATCAGTACTATATGATGTGGATACTGACTGGGATTTGTGGATCGATGCCCCTACATTTCCATCCTCAGATCCTGTAGAAAATAACTAGCTCACAATGCACATGGCAGTCATCAAATTCTGTTCTGGTTGCCTATTGCTACATAACAAACTACCCCCAAATTTAGAGGATTAACACTACAACCACTTTCTTCTGTCTCATAGTTTTGTAGATCAGGAATTTAGGGAGGACTTGGCTGCGTGGTTTGTCTGCACCCTGTGATGTAGAAAGGGATCATTCAGTGGTTATCAGCTGGCAGCCGGTCTGTCTGGAGGGCAGGCCACACACACACCTGGTGCCTTGGTAGGGACAGCTGGAAGGCCATGCTCAGCTGAGCCCTTCTTCGTCTCCCAGGAGAGCCTCTCCATGTTGTCTCTCCAGCAAAGCAGTTGAGCTTCTTTTATGGAGGACTCCCAGAGCCCGTGCTCTGAGTGACAGGAAATGAAAGTTTCCTGACTCTTAAAGCCTGGACCTGATCGAAACAGTCACAGAACCTGCCTAGATTCAAGGGGAATGGCAAATTTATATAACGTCTGCACAGCTTCATATAAACTGGCAAGGTCCAAAACTGATACCATTTGATGATGACTACATAGCTATTTATGAACGGAGGCTCACAGTTTGAGAAAGTTCCATATTTGAGGGAGAAGAGAGTGCCAATGTCATCTCATCTGAGGCCCCAAATTCCTACTCTCCGTTGAATGACTAGCCCTGGGTTTCCCAGAGCATGGTGTATGCGACTGTCAACTGTCCACACCCAGGAAGATCTAAAAAAAGGAGACAGTTCTGAGGTGGTTTGTGAGGCCTAGACTTCCAACAGCTCTTTCTTCCCCTGTGGTAGGCAGGCTGGTGGTGGAGGCAGGGGGAAAAATGCTACTGCTACATGACAAACTACCCCAAAACTCAGGGCTTAGACTTCTTTCCCTAAACTTAGGAATATTACCATATTTAGCAAAGGAGGCTTTGCAGATGTGATTAAGTGAAGGGTTCTGAGATGGAGAGATAACCCTGGATCACTGGTCATGCCCAATATAGTCACAAGGGCCCGTGTAATAGGGAGGCAGGAGAACAGAGTGGGTAGCAGGAGATGAGAGGCGGGGAGCAAGAGGTCTGAGTGAGGAGGAAGAGGCCAGGAGCCAAGGAACATGGGCGGCCTCTAGAAACTGGAAGAGGCAGAGAACAGAGTCTTCACTGGAGCCTCCGGAAGGAACTGCTGACACCTTGGTTTTAGCCCCGTGAGACTCACTACAGACTTCTGACTTCCAGAACTGTAAGATTAAAAGTGCATGTGGTTTGAAGTCACTAGCTTTGTGGTAATTTCTTACAGCAACAACAGGAAATCAATTTACTCTCCTACAACACCGCGAATAAGTTGCCTATATAGCATCTCATGGTGTTTATATTGCACAGGGGTTGACCTAATAAAGTGCAACAAAGCCTCTTCTGCCCAGAGATAAACTAGGATTCTGCATCCTGCCTCTGGCTAAATCCCTGTGAACACATGGTTTGATTTTTGTTCATCCTGCCTTTGTAAGTGAACGGCTTCCAGGGAAAAGAGTTAACAGTAACCAGGAGCCAAAGGCCATCTTCTAATGACTGAGGGAGCAAGTAACAGTTAATTTTGCCTTTTTTAAACTTCTAAACTTGAAAGAGTGGTTTAACTAGGGAGGTCTCTTTTAAGGACAAGACCACTAAACCTGGAGTAGATTTCTTTCTTTGCTTTTCTTAGAGATGGGGTCTTGCTTTGTTGCCCAGGCTGGAGTGCAGTGGCTATTCACAAGCACAATCACAACACACTGCAGCCTGGAACTCCTGGGCCCAAGCAACCCTCCCACTACAGCCTTCCAAGTAGCTGGGGTTAAGGCATGTACCACCACTCCCAGTTTGAATGGATTTCTTAAGAATTATCCAGATAATTCAGACTTACTGTCTTATATTAGAGAATAAAACTCAACTAATACCTTTTTAAAAGGGGAAATAATGTAATAATGTTTACATTATTACATTACACACTACAATAATAATATACTAATGTTTATTTACTTTTGTCAAGTACTTTCACAGACCACTCTCCATGAATATTAATCATGACAAGTAAGCTTGTCTTCCTTATAAGAGAGACTGGGAAGTGGAGACTCAGAAAAATTCAGCAACTCACGGAACTCCCATGCTAAGTTGTGAAGGGACTGATCTGGGATTTGAGTCTGAGCCCGTCTCAAGTGCCTCCCCTTAAAACTCTCAGGTCAAGGCCAAAGGCAAAGGTTCCTACCAGGCTCCCTGCTCCTCACCCAGCAAGAAGAGGGTTAAATCAAAAATCAGTAAGACATTTGCCTATATCAGGCACCAAGCTGACCTCAGTTTAAGAGAACTGGCCTTTGAAGGCCAGGAGCGGTGGCTCACGCCTGTTAATCCCAGCACTTTGGGAGGCCGAGGCAGGCAGATCACCTGAGGTCGGGAGTTGGAGAACAACCTGACCAACATGGAGAAACTCTGTCTCTACTAAAAATACGAAAATTAGCTGGGTGTGGTGGCACATGCCTGTAATCCCAGTTACTTAGAAGGCTGAGGCAGGAGAATCGCTTGAACCCGGGAGGTTGCGGTGAGCCAAGATGGCACCATTGCACTCCAGCCTGGGCTACAAGAGCCAAATTCCATCTAAAAAAAAAAAAAAAAAAAAAGGAAGAGAACTGTGACCTTGGGTACCAGGACAAATACCAAGGAGAGATCTCACTAGAGAGGGTTCTCTCTCCTTAGCATGTCTGTCCTCGGTCTAGATCCTCAGACTGGCCTCCTTGAGCATTTCTGAGTCTGAGAGCAAACTGCCTTCAAGCACTGCCTGAGGAAGACGATGTGGCCAGCTGCCCTGGTCAGCATTTCAGATGAGGAAAGACCATCTCCAGCTTGCTTGAAAGAGAAACAAGGAAATGCTCAGGGAGCAGCCGAGCTGCGTCCATCACCACCTCTCACTCTGGCACCCAGGGAGATGGGACCCGGTGCCCCGAGAAAGACTGACAGAACAAGGCGTGGGAGCTGAAGGCTGAGGGCTGGAATCCATCGGGCTCTGAGATCATGGCTCTACTCCCTCATCAGTTTCAGAATCCAAGACCTCCCTTTCCTTTAAGATTCTTGATAAATTCCAGAGCAGAAGCGGGAGAGGCAGGAAGTTCAGGTTCAAAGTCAGAAGAGGTAGTGGTGTGGGATTAGCAGCTCGGGCCAGTCACCTGAATTTATCTGGAGAGAAAAACAGGGTTGCTCCCTTTCCTAACATGGCAGGATAGTAGGACAGCCCTTGCTCCCCAAGGGCCCCTGGAAATGAATTCCAGTGGGCCTAGGAGAGGAAAGTGGAGATGTTTCCCTCCACTCTTCAGAGAAGTAAGACAATTCGCCAGCCTAGAGCGCTGGCAGAGCATAGGGTGATTCCTGGTTTGCTGGCTGATCTCTGCTGCCCAGCTGGACTGTGTTTCAATCAGCAACAGAATCCCAGGCAGTGTTTTGCTCTTCTGAATAGCAGAGGCACTTTTTATGCAGTTACAGGATAATTTCCTAACAAGTGCATGATTTCCTGCTTAGATACTTAGAGTGAATGGCTCTCAACTCTGACTGCACATTTAGATCACCCAGGACAGTTGAAAGCCCCCAAAACCTGGAACTCACCCCGATCAGTTAGGTCAGCATTCCTGGGGTGGACCTCAGACACCGGGGTTAGAAAAGCTCCCCAGGTGATTCTAATGTGCACCAAAGGTTGGAACCAGCCATTTAGAATCATTTAGGACTCTGCTGACATGTCACCTCCCCCAAAAGGCCAGCCAGTTTCAAAGAGCCTGCTTATTTTTTTCTGCTAACAGATATTACATGACAGAGTTATTTGTGTGTTTGTGTTGTCGGACTGCTCAATTAGAAAGTTCTGCATGGGCAGGGGCATCAGTGAGCCATCTGTGTTGTTTGCCACCGTAACCCGGTACCCAGAACTGAGCTGGCAGAGAGGAAGCACGGTCTGAATCGTGGCTGAACGAATGAATACATGACTAAGAGGCGGTTTTTATACATTTTATGATCCATTCACAGGCTTGTGGTGGATGAATAATGTTTGTAAGATTGCAGGAGAGTGTGTCAGAATGGAGACTGTCCCTAACTCCAGGCTCTGGGGGGAGAGCACCCTTCTATTAGGGGGTTGGTAAAATCACTCAAAAATCACACTAGATCGCCCTGCAGAGTGCGGTCCACAGCGCCATCTGCTGCTCGAAATATAGAACTGGGTTTATTTGTCTAAGATCTGGGAGGGTTGCTTCAAAGTGTCACCCAGAGAAAAGGAGCCACAGGCAAGCCTTTTCCTGGACAGTCAACAGTTTGAGTGTACACCATTGTGTGTGTGAGTGTGAGTGTGTGTCTGTTTGTGCATATGTGTGTGTGCCTGTAAACAGAGACAGTGATTGAGATTTTACCTAAAGCACAAATGCAAAACCAAATCCAACCACTCTTTTAGGATTGATCGAAGCAGTGAAGAATCTCTGGGTCAGGGCCAGAGAAGTCAAACCTAAGAACTGTGAAATAACTCCAACAAGTAAAAAATGTCCAGCGTGAAATGAGTGGGAGATTCCGCTCTCTCTCTCCCAACTTCTGCTGCGTTGGGGCCATACCAAGGTGACCACAGAAAGGGCTGTTTGGTGGTCTTTGATCAGTTCCTGGAGCTAAAATGACAAGAGGTCCCAGCTGTTAGAAGAGCTATGTCAAGTACTTAAGCAGGCTTCCAAATGCTTACCTTATGTTCATTAAGCTTTAGACTGGTTTGGTATTTTTATACTGTAACCTGATCTTTAGAATGAAAGCTTCATACTCTCTGTCTGTCTGTGTCTATCTCTCACACACCCTACACATGTACACATGCAAGATTTAATATATTTGGAAGCTTCTCTTTGACCCTTACAAAAATAACGTAGTCTATTTCAACTTGAAAATATTGTTGAAGGCCAGAAATAATCTCTGGGGGAGATGAGGTTACTTAACCTGGAGAGAAGAAAGTTGATTTAATAAAATCTTCAAGTGAAGCGCAGGTCTTGATTAGGTGGGCACAGGACTAAAAGATGTGTGGGCTAGTTACACCATAGGGGCTTCCCTTTATGGAGTTCTATGCAGAAAATACCATGATATTGTGTGATAAACATGCTGCCCTGAGTGACAGCCAGTCATGCTTAAGAGAGTTCTAAGGTCTACTAAGGACCATTATGCCAAATATGGGCACCAGCTGTTCTCCAAAGTACAGGGGTGAAAACAAAGAAAACTGGCTTACAATATGGCTTGAGGAATTCAAGCAAACATCAAGAATTTCTCAACAGTGAATTATTATGTTCTAGACCAAGCCATAGAGGAAAGGTATAAATATCCTGTTTATTGGTGACTCTTTTCAAGATAGGACACATTCTTATCTGAGATTGCTGGTGTCTGAGATTTTTAGGAATTGGAAGCAGTGAATATAAGAAATGATTTCTGTGGTCATTCAGCAAATATTTAATGAGCACCTGGTCTCCATCAGGCCCAGTCATGGTTCCTGGGGATAATCCAGGCTTGTATACGACCTGGTCCTGCCCCTCTGGGAGGATGAGGTGAGGATGGGAGGAGCAGTGAGAAAGATGCAAAGAGACACCAGACACCCCAGAGAGGATGTGCTCATGGGGCTGACCAGGCTGTGCTTCAGCTGAGCCTTGGAAGGATGGGTTGGATTTTGTTTGATGGGACAGCTGGGAGTGAGGCAAGGCGGGTGCAGCCAGGCCAAAAGTGACTCTGAGAGTGAAGACCCAGTCTTAGGAATCCACAAGTCAAGTCTGAGGGATGGTGGGTCATTTGGGTTGGAGCAGATGTATGTAGGGGGCAGTGGTGATAGATAAATAGAGAAAGGTAGTTGTGGGTGACCTCAAATGCCAAACTAACGAATTTAGACTTTGTTCAGTGAGCAACAGGATGTTAGTTATGACCTTCAAGATGCCAGCGGCCTAAAGAAATGGTGTGTTCTGAGCCTATGGTTTATGCTACTGGAGTCACAGGGATCCCCCTGAGTCCTAGAGAATCTGGGAACAGCTAAGGGGAAGATTACTGGTGGCTTTTTCAGAAGAAAAGGTAGTTATTCCATGGAAGATGCCAAGTTCCACCAAACATGCTTGAAACGCCACTCAGGGAACATCACCTAAACAGCATCACCTTACAGTAGCGTCAGTAGACTTCCGCCTTATCATGTTTATAAGTCATAACCTTATCCAGACAATAGCCCTGCTAGTCTACAGACTAAGAGGTGTATAAACCTCTAGCTGTTTTTCCAGGAGGAATATCCTTCCTTGGTAATTTTGAGCATTCATCTCAAAATAATTTGGGATAATCTTATGTATCTCCTTGGTATTTTGAGTGTGCTTTATTTCCTTTATTTTAGATTTTTACTTACACTGTATTCATTCCTTATGATTGGCCTAGTGTTATTTGGAGGCCTTTTAAAAACTGAAATCCTTCTGGTATTTCCAGGATAAGAGAAGCAAAGTGATTAAAGTTGGACTCTTGAGTCAAACTTCCTGAGAACATACTGACCTTGGGCAAATTACTCACCCTCTCTAGGCCTCAATTTCCTCATCTGTAAAATGGGGATAGCAATGCTACTTACTACCTGATTGAGTTGTGAGGACCAAGTGGTGTGATACCTGTAAGGTGATTAGAAGAGTGTCCAACACTAACGCATACTGGAAGCCCAGTACGTGCTATTTCCGTCACTTTACTTTCTGTACTTGGGTCAGAGTTGGCCTCTGTTAACAAATTTGGCTCTGACTTAGTCTCTGATTCTTGTAGCAAGAGCCCTTTCTTTCCTGGCCCTGCCACCTCCTAGACCTCAGGTCCTGCCCTCCCCTTTTACCCCCCATACTCAATGACACCAAACTCTGCTTCCCAGAAACGCTGTGCCCCTTCATGTGTCAATGGCTCTGCACACGGCGTTTCTGGGGCTTTTTACATTACATCTCCTCTCCATTCTTTAAACCCAGCACAGGGGTCACCTGCCCCGAGAAGACTCCCCTGCCGTCCACCCTGGCTCCCGCCATGCCCACCCCAAGGAGAGCAAGCGCCTGCCTTCTGTGACAGCTGGACCTGCTCATATTTCTGTCTCTGTGTCCACTGCCCTGGTGGGTAGTTACTTGTTCACAGGCTTTTCTCCCTCGCTGTGCTGCAGGTCCGGGAAGACCAAGACCTCGTCCTACTCATGTGTGTATTTGTAACACCAGCATGACATGAGCCAGAGCAGGGGCCGAGTGAGGGTTTGCTCAGTTGAACTAAGTGGGGCTGAGAAGATTCAAGAGCCTGCTTGGAAGTGCCAGATGTGTAACAGATTCTGTCTGGTGCTTTGTGGGAACACTACCTCAATAAGTAGCATTCCATAGAGCTCAAGGTCTAGTTAGGGAGTCCTTAGCCCGTAGGTGACAAAGGCCAAAGGGAGTCAAATAACAAAATAATGGAGAGCTGGTAAATATCAAGTCCAAGTGCTAAGGATGGGATGGAGTGAATTTGAGTCTGGAGATAAGGGAAGCAAAAGACCAGGATTTGAGGAAGGAAGGAGGAGGGAGAGGCAGGGTGGGTAGGGCAGGGCAGGAGGCTCAGGCATTCCAGGCTGAAGGCAGGCCTTGGAGAGCCTTGCATATCTCAGAGATGGCACCTTCATGCCCTGGATGGGGCAATAGTCTGCGAGAAGGGCCTGATAAGGGAGGAGCTTAGAGGTAAGAACTAAGTAGGGAAAACCATAGACTCTTGGCCAAGGGACCTTCATAATACATGACTTATTCTGCTAGTTTTTAGGTTCTTTTAATGAGTCTTCAATACTTTTTTGTGGAATGAATAAGCAAGGGAGGAAACCAGATGTGGAAGAAGGAAGATGAGCTGTGGACTTAGTCACCTGGGTTTGAATCTTGAAGTCACTACCTGCTGGTTCTGTGACGTAAACATGTTCCCAATCTTCTATAAGCCTCAGTGTCCTCATCTGTGAACTGGGGATGACACATGCTTCATTTTGGGGTGGGGTCAGTTTTATTTAGATATAATTTACATACAGTAAACGTTCACCAATTTTAAGTGTTCCCAATTAAGTGATTTTTAGAAATCAGATATGTTGTTGTGTAACTACCACCACAGTAAAGATACTAAATTTTTACATCACCCTCTAAAATGTCCTTATGTCCCTTGCAGTCAATCCCCTTCTCCCACTCCTGCCCCTGAGCAACCAATGGTCTGCTTTCCGTTACCATCATCTTGCCATTTCTAGAATTTAATACACATGGAACCATGCTGTTATAATCTTTATGCCAACCTTTTTTCTTTTTAACTTTGCATGATGTTTTTGAAATTCATCTATGTTGTTGCTATTATTAAGAATTCCTTTCTTTTTTGCTCAGTGGTTTTCTATTTTGTGAATATCCTACAATATATGTTTTTCTATTCATCCATTGGTGGACATTTAGGTTGGTGTCAGTTTTTACGTACTATAAATAAAGCTACTCTGAGTATCGGTGCATAAGTCTTTGGGCAGACAAATATTTTCATTTCTTTTGGATAAATACCTGGGAGTCAAAGTGCGGGGCATATGGCAGCCTTTATTTTAAAAACTACCGATCTGTTTTTCAAAATGGCTACACCATTTTACAATCTTACCAGCACAGCCTGAGAGTGCCAGTTCTCCAGATCCTCGCCAACATTTGATATTATGTGTCTTCTAAAATTGTAGCTATTTTAGTGACTGTACAGTGGTAATTTATTGTAGTTTTAATTTTCACATTTTTCTGATAACACGTTTTATGTAGGTAGCAGCACTTCATGTATCTTCTTTGGTGTAGTGTCTGTTCAAAAAGTTTGCCAATTTTTTTTACCTAAATTGAGTGGTTTATTTTCTTAATATTTTTGAGTGGTAAAAATTTATTATATATGATCGATCCTTGAACCACGTGTGGGTTAGGGGCACCAACACCCCCCCAACTCCTGCAGTTGAAAATCCACATATAAATTTTGACTCTCCCAAAACTTAACTAATAGCCTATTGTTAACTGGAAGCCTTACCACTAACATAAATAATCGATTTATACGTATTTTGTATGTTATACATATTATATACTGTTTTCTTACAATAAAGCTAGCTAGAGAAAAGAGTTATTAAGAAAATCATAAAGAAGGTAAAATACGTTTACAGTACTGTACCGTATTTATCAATACCGTAAGTTTCTATTGTCTGTTTACAAGATGAATCCTCTGTCTAAAATGGCAACTGCAGCTACTACAAGCCTCAATCTATGGTACATCAAGAAACTCAACCTTTTCCTGTACTGACATTACTTTTCTTGCTTCTTGGGAGCACTTCCAGCATCACTGGTGGCACTTCATACTGGTCCCATGGTGTTCAAGGATTACAGTATTACAATGAACACAATGAAAAATACCTGAGAACCAACAAAGATCACTTTTTATTTGGATGTGCAGCTTACTGGAGAGACGAACTGCCCACATGGAGATGAATAGCTTACATGGCATGTTAAGTGGATATTCTTAAAATGTAAGCTTCACCACAATAACAGCAGGAGGTGCCTATGAAGTTATTACAGTACCACAGGATGTACTATAGTTAATTTATGCAATTCTGATTTAATACTCCATCTTTATGTTTGTTTCCATTTCTTTTGATTGTGAATGGTGCCATGTACAGTCCGCGTTTGTGTGTGTAAGTTTTGTTAACTTTTAACTTTATGTGAAAGATTTGTGTATATTTTATGGTAGTCAATGATAAAATAGACTAGTATCTACATACATTTTATGCATTCATGGCATACCTAACTTTTTCTTAATTTTAACATTTCTAGGCTACACAGTTCATCTTTGAATTTTTTCAAATTATTGCGAATCTACAAAAGTTTTTCAACATATGTATTGAAAAATATCCACGTAGTGTTATAGCTCTTTTAGAATTTGTCTAGCAGCTTTTCCAGTATTTACCAGAAAGTCCCTAAAAAAATGAAAGAAAGGAAGGACGGAAGGAAGGAAGGAAGGAAGGGAGGGAGGGAGGGAGGGAGGGAAAGAAGGAAGGAAGGAAGGAAGGAAGGAAGGAAGGAAGGAAGGAAGGAAGGAAGGAAGGAAGATCCTGCAGCCTCAGCCTCCCAAGTAACTAGGCTTACAGGTATGAGCAGCCGTATCTGGCAAACTTTTTAAAATTAAATTTCTCTCTGCATTTCATTTTGTGTAATTTCTATTGTTTTGTCTTTTTTCTATTCTTTTGTCTCTTTTTTGTAGAGATGGGGTCTTGCTATGTTACCCAGGCTGGTCTCAAACTCCTGACCTCAAGTGATCCTCCTTCCTTAGCCTCCCAAGGGGTTGGGATTACAGGCATGAGCCACCCTGCTTGGCCTCTTTCCATTTTTAAACAGTGTCTTTTGAAGAACTAAAGTTGTTAATTTTGATGATGTCCAATTTATTAAGTTCTTCTTTTGTACTTCAGGCTTCTTATGTTCGATTTGAGAAATCTTTCCCAAACCTAAGTCACAGAGATTTTCTTGTGTTCTCTTCTGAAAGTCGTATAACGTTATGTCTTACCCTTAGCTCTATGGTTCATTCAGAGTTAGTCTTTCTGTATCGTCTGAGATAAGGGTCGAGATTTATTTTCTTACATATGGAAGATTTAGATAACTAACTCTTCCAGGACCATGTGTTGAAAAGATTATTCTTTCCTTACTTAATTACCTTGGGCTTTTTTTTTTTTGTCAAAAGCCAACTCACCACATATGAATGAGACTATCTCTGGACTCTCTGCTCCACTGACGTATATGATTGTCTTTACACAAATACCACTCTCTCCATTGCTGTATAGTTCTATTGCATGTACTGAAATCAAATAATATAACTCATTCCACACTAACCTTCTTGTTCGAAATACTTTATATGTTTTAGGTCCTTTGCATTTTTCACATACATTCTAGACCTAGTTTGTCAATTTCTACAAAATGCTGGGGTTTTGATTGGAACTGTATTGAACCTATATATCAATTTGGGGAGAACTGACAGATAACAATATTGAGTTTTCTGACCCATGAATAGGGCATATCTGTCTTTCTTTAATTTCCCTCAGCAATGCTTTTTGGTTTTTAGTGTATGTCTTGCACATGTTTTATAAAATTTAGCCAAGGAATTTAATACCTCTCTCTGTTCTTTATATGGCACTCCAAGTACATGTGTTTATTACATGTAAATGTAATTGTTATTACAAGTAAGTACATGCAAATGTAATTGTAGTTACAAGGTCATTTTATATTGTCTTACAGGTCACTGATACTCAGTTCTTATTATTTTTGTTTGTTTGTTTATTTTTTGAGACAGGGTCTTGTTCTGTCACCCAGGCTACAGCACAGTGGCCCAGTCAGGGCTCACTGCAGCCTTGACGTCCCGGACTCAATCAATCCACCTGCCTCTGCCTCCTGAGTAGCTGAGACTACAGGTGCACATCACCACACCCAGCTAATTTTTGTGTTTTAGTTTTTGAAGAGATGGGGTTTTGCTATGTTACCCAGGCCAGTTTCCACCTCCTGGGCTCAAGTGATCTGCCTGCCTTGGCCTTCCAAAGTGCTAAGATTATAGGCCTGAGCCACCATGCTCAGCTCTTATAGACTTTTTAAAATCATATTTCTCTCTGTGTTTCATTTTGTATAATTTCTATTGTTTTGTCTTTAAAGTCACTAGTGTTTAATTCTCCAGTGTCTAATCTGCTGTTAATCCAAGCCAGTGTTTTTTCTTTTCTGATAATGTATTTTTCATCTATAAGAAGTTCCATTTATGTCCTTTATGTGTATTTCATTTCTCTCCTTATGATGTTCAGATTTTCCTCTAACTTTTTGAACATATGAAGTATATTTATAATAGCTCATTTAACGTCCATATATGCTAATTTAATTCTATGTCTGTTTCATTTGATTGTTTTTTCCTTCTGTCTGTGGGTTGTATTTTCCTGCTTCTTTTCATGCCTGATAATTTTTGACTGGATGCTGGACAATGTGAATTTTACATTGTTAAATGCTCAGTATGTTTAAACTATTATTTAAATATTGCTGGGCTCTGTTCTGAGATGCAGTTATTTGGAAATAGTTTGAACCTTTCAAGACTTGCTTTTAAGCGTTGTTAGGAAGGGGAGTTCAGAACAATCTTTAGGACTTCTTGATTTATTTGGTCTCACTATGAAGTAATAACCCTTCTTACGGGTACAATGCTCTATGTATCTGGAGGTTTTTCCACTCAGGCTAGTGCATAGAAACTCTTCTAGTCTCTCTGAGCTGTTGGAATTGTTCCACCTACATCTTTTCAGTGATTCTTTCCCCATTCTCTGTGGTCTCCTTACCTGCCTATGGGGATCAGTACAGCACAACCATACATACAAGGGGATCCCTCTGAAGAACTCCGGTCTGTTCTCTCTCTCTCTCTCTCACTCCTTGTTTTGAGGGAAAGCCCTGTTTGTTTGTTTTTTTTTCCTTTCTACTCTCTTGCACAGTCACCAACACACCCTTTCTGACATCTGATGTATGGGGACTTCTCCCCACACATCAAGCAGTTATCCAGTAGACATCAGCTAAATGTCCAATAATTCAATTCAATTCTGACACTATGTACCTGGAGATAGTATCAAATCCCACAAGTGAAGGGCTTAGTCCCATAACACTGCTGGTCCCTGCCCCCACTTCAGATGCCAGTAACAAGGCCCCAGTTGTGACCTGTGCATCCAACTGACTGGCTATAGATCAGGGTTCCCATGACCCCCTCTTTGGGTTCAATTACTTTGCTACAGTGGCTCACAGAACTCAGAGAAACACTTTACTTACATTTACACATTTATTATAAAGAATATTACAAGGCCAGGCATGGTGGCTCATGCCTGTAATCCCAGCACGTTGAGAGGTCAAGGCAGGCGGATCACGGGGTCAAGAGATCGAGACCATCCTGGTCAACATGGTGAAACCCCGTCTCTACTAAAAATACAAAAATTAGCTGGGTGTGGTGGCGCATACCTGTAGTCCCAGCTACTCGGGAGGCTGAGACAGGAGAATGGCATGAACCCGACAGGCAGAGGTTGCAGTCAGCCATGATTGCGCCACTACATTCCAGCCTGGCGACAGAGTGAGAC
This sequence comes from Theropithecus gelada, assembly GCF_003255815.1. Taxonomy (NCBI): domain Eukaryota; kingdom Metazoa; phylum Chordata; class Mammalia; order Primates; family Cercopithecidae; genus Theropithecus; species Theropithecus gelada. Next base: position 103,630,399 of record NC_037676.1, read on the forward strand.
TCCTCAAAAAAAAAAAAAAAAAAGAATATTACAAAGGATACAGACAAATGGCATGTGGAAGGGATGCATGGGACACAATATGGAGGAAGGGGAGTGCCACCCTCCAGGCACCTCCGTGTGTTCGGCAATCTGGAAGCTCTCCAAATTCCGTAATTGTGGATTTTTATGGAGGTTTCATTACATAAGCATGATTGATTCCCTCACTGGCTATTGGTGATCAACTCAACCTCCAACCTCTTCACCCTCCCCAGAGGTTGGGGGATGGAACTGAAAGTTTCAACCCTCTGTTTACATGGTTAGTTTCCCTAGAAACACGCTTCCATCCTCAGGCTATCCAGGAGCCCACCAAGAATTGCCTAATCAGAACAAAAGTTGCTTCTACCACTCTGGAAATTCCAAGGGATTCAGGAGCTCTATGTCAGACATTCTTATCACTTAGGAAATTGCAGAGGTCCCAGGAGCTCTATGTCAGGAACTAGGGTCAAAGACCAAAGTTGAGACCAAAAGACCCTCCTAGCACCACCATTTACAAGGGCTTCAGGAGCACTATGTCAGGAACTGGAGGTGGAGATCAAATATATATATTTCTTGTTATCTCACAATGTCACACTGTTATTTTTCCTACCAATTTTAGTCATCTTTGTCTCTCTTTCTAGGAATTGAGTTTCTTCAACTCAAGGGACCACCAGGCTCTGTCTGGGGCCACCTTTCTTACCCTGTAGCCTGTAAACTTGCTCCAAGTCCTGAGCTAAGGCACTCACAGGACTCACCTTGTTTGTTTTCCTTTTCTCAGTGATCACCTGTATGGCCAGGTTTTAATGTCTGAAGAACATTGTTTCATATAGTTTGTCCATTTTTTCAGTTGGTTAAGATAGGAAGGTAAGTGTGGTCCCTAGCTGAAAGCAGAAATCCTATATTTTTTCATTTGTATGAAACCTGGTAACATGCTGGGTACCTGAAGCACACAGCCCAGCACCTGGCACTGGAATAGTGATCAGCTCCTTTACTCCTTCTCATTGTGAAATGGCATTGGAGCCATCTGAGTCATTTGACATGGTACCAGAAATGATTAGTTAGAAGACCATTCAGGAACTGTGCATGAAATATACAACTCAATCACAAAATATATAACTAACTCGATGACAAAATATAAAACTCGGTGGGTGTATTGAGCACCCATTGATGGCAACTGATGCTTGCTATGATTACTGTTATTGTCATTATTGCTGCATTGTTGTTTTGTTAATTGTTATTTTTATGTTACATAGTGAGAGCAGGATGCACTGAAATGGTTTCTTATTTTTACCAGGCTGTGATGATCTCGAGGGCAGGGTCTAGATTTTATCACTGCCTCCACCCCATCTATGGAAGCAGTGTGGTGTGATAGTTAAAGGCAGGGGTCAGCAGCCTTTTCCTGTAAAGAGCCAGATAGTAAATATTTTAGGCTTTGTGGGCCATATGGTCTCTCTGTCTTTATAGCACAAAGACAGCCATAGATAATACGAACGGGTATAGCTATATTCCAGTAAAGTGGTGTTTATAAGAACAGGTAGTACAATGAAGTTGGCCCATGGGCCATACTTTGCAGACCCCTGCTTAAAAGTGCTGCTGTGGAACCAAACTACCTGGGTTTAAATTCCAGCTCCGGGCCGGGCGCGGTGGCTCAAGCCTGTAATCCCAGCACTTTGGGAGGCCGAGACGGGTGGATCACGAGGTCAGGAGATCGAGACCATCCTGGCTAACACGGTGAAACCCTGTCTCTACTAAAAAATACAAAAAAAAAAAAAAAAAACTAGCCGGGCGAGGTGGTGGGCGCCTGTAGTCCCAGCTACTCGGGAGGCTGAGGCAGGAGAATGGCGTGAACCCGGGAGGCGGAGCCTGCAGTGAGCTGAGATCTGGCCACTGCACTCCAGCCTGGGCTACACAGCGAGACTCCGTCTCAAAAAAAAAAAAAAAATTCCAGCTCCGTTGCTTTGTGACTTAGAGTTACTCAATCTCTCCGTAATTCAATTTCTTCATTTGTACATTGGGGGTGAAATGAAGTAAAGTATATAAAGCACTTGGAACTTCGCCTGGTAGATAGATAATAATAAGCTCTGTGTGTGTGTGTGTGTGTACACGTGTAAGTGATTATATATATTATATATATGTGAGATATATATTTTTCCTTCTTTTGAGACAGAGTCTCACTCTGTCACCCTGTGCAGTGGCACAATCTCGGCTCACTGCAACCTCTGCCTCCTGGGTTCAAGCGTTTCTTCTGCCTCAGCCTCCTGAATAGCTGGGACTACAGGCATGTGCCACCATGCCCTGCTAATTTTTATAGTTTTAGTAGAGATGGGGTTTCACCATGTTGGCCAGGCTGTTCTCGAACCCCTGACCTCAGGTGATCCACCCACCTCGACTTCCCAAAGTGCTGGGATTACAAGCGTGAGCCACTAAGCCTGGCCTATATATTTCATATATATACACACACACATATATATGTATATATATGTGTGTGTATATATGTGTGTATGTATACACACACACACACACACACACGAAATAAGCTAAGTTAACTCATTGGCCGACTATCTGTCTGTCAGGCATTCCAGTAATAATCATTTACTGGACAAAGCCTAATTATTACTGGAATTTCTAATAGACAGTAGTGCTCACTAAATATTGCCTAAGTGGTGAACAAATAAATGCACTCTTCTCACTTAAATTTTACTCATCCTTCAAGTTCAAGGTTGAGTTTTCTTCCTTTGGTCGTCCTCCTCAGCAGCCCAGGCTCAGCCTATCTCTTCCTCTCTCCCTTCGTGGCAGTTCACTGGGTGTCACACTTGGCAGCCTTGGGTTCTCCAGAGCACTTTCCACCATCCCGCTTGTCACCACCTACTTTCCATGTTGATGTTGTTCATGGACTGTCTGCCTCAGTAGAATGTGAGCTCCTCACCATGGTTTATCCAGTACCTGGGACAGTGCCTTTCAGGTACTCAGTAATTGTTTATTGATTAATGGATGAATGAATGAATGAATGAATCCTTTCTGTTATTGCACCCTGTTGTTTTCATCATTTAACATTTCTCTGTGTATGCTTTATCTCCCAAACTACAGACTAAGTTTTTTAAAGATAACTCTCTGATCAGCATTTCAGGATTACTATGAAGATCAAATTAAATTACATGTGGCAGTGTCTAGCTCGTAGTTTGGTGTATATTGATGTCAATTGCATATTCCTTATTCATACTTTCTTCTCTTCATTTCATAAATGTTTGCTTTCCAGGTATCACAGAAAGAATCGAAAGGCAAGGTTCTCAGAGAGATATGGCAGCTAAGACACCAACTGAGGGATGTTATCAATGTAACTCCACGAAATTGCCATATTTTAAATCCTGCAGTTCTGCAGTAAAGTGGTGGTATTTTTGTCACAGCCCACATCAAAGCCCAGATGGCGTGAGGGAGGGATGGAAATGGGGCTCCATAACCCCCAGGAACTCTGAAGATTTCATCTCCTAAGTGGTATTGTCCATCTGTTTCTGCAACTTCCTTAGCAACTTGACAAGTAAATCCTTAAATAGTAACTGCCAGCAGTATTGCAGTTCTTTGTCTTTCTGACTAGGTATGAAAGCAAAGAAGGCAGCCCTTTGTAAATGGTGTCACTGTTTGAGATGTTTGTGGGGCTGATTGCTCTCCTAGATCCACATGGCCTTTCAGTTTGTCTCCACGGGGAGGTCTATACTTGGTCATGATCAGCTGACACTCACAAATCCTGTGTCTGGACATCTGTCACTCCTGCCAGTCCAGCATCCCTTTCTTGAGGTAGCAGCTACCTGATTTTCCTTGGGACCCCTCTGAGTCTCAGACTCAGAAGGCTATGGTGGGCTGGGCACAGTAGCTCACGCTTGTAATCCTAGCACTTTGGGAGGCAGAGGCCGGAAGATCACGAGGTCAGGAGTTCAAAACCAGCCTGGCCAACATGGTGAAACCCCATCTCAATCAAAATTACAAAAAAAAATTAGCTGAGTGTGGTGGTGGGCACTGGTAATCCCAGCTACTCGGAAGGCTGAGGCAGGAGAATTGCTTGAACCCAGGAGGTGGAGGTTGCAGTGAGCCAAGATCGCACCATTGCACTCCAGCCTGGGAAACAGAGTAAGACTCTGTCTCAAAAAAAAAAAAAAAAAAAAAAAAGAAAGAAAAAGAAGAAGAAGAAAGCTAGGGTGAAGACAATGCCCTTTGGATAATTATTTATTTACAGAACCATCCTGAGAAGTATGACTCCTTTTAAAAGAAATATGTGAAAATAATATTTATTCTCACAACTTCGATCTCCTGGATAGTTCGATCTTTGAAGAGGTCTTTTATTGTTGCTGTTGTTGTTGTTTTTTTTCTTAGATACAGAGAAACATTTTATTAGACATTGTGGTTTGATTGAAAGTTGGCTGGCCAGGCCTGCAGAGATCATGAGTATGTTCAGACATCAAATAGATTTCTTGTCTTAGATGATGTTTTTCAAATCAGAGCTATGTGGTTTTACTTTATGATTTTTTTCAGATGACTCTGGTTACAGTCACCACCAGAGTGCTTGGTGCTGTTTATTATACAACTCCCCAGGAGCCAGAATCCAGACACTGGGAAATGTGAATGTTCCAACATGGTGGTCATCATGGAATGAGATCAGCAGATGGGAGTAGGAGCCTTCCTCTTCTTCATCTTGGTCCTGAGGCTCCATCAGCCGGGTTTCCAGCACACAGTAAGCCCAGATATAACAACTACATGGCCCAGGTTTTTCAGTCTTCATTTCAAAAGTGTCTCTTTGTCTCTATCTATATCTGGTTGGTCAGCTGTCTTGATTTTTCAATTGGGATCCAAAGTTACTATAAAACTAGGGCACCTGGTTTAATATCTTCATTACCTGGATTCTTGACTCCTCTGCCCACCTTCTTTCTCCTTCACAAGTTCCTCTTGTTCTTCCTGCCTCTAGAATATAGGTCTTTGACTTTCAGCCATTCCCATGGCAAATTAACCCTTCAATCTTAATGACCACTGTAGTGGACAATGTTAGTGCTTCTTAAAGATTCTTTTTTTTTTTTTTTTTTTTTTTGAGACAGTATTTTGCTCTTGTTGCCCAGGCTGGAGTGCAATGGTGTGATCTCAGCTTACCACAACCTCTGCCTCCCAGGTTCAAGTGATTCTCTTGCCTCACTCAGCCTCCTGAGTAGCTGGGATTACAGGCATGTACCACCACGCCTAGCTAATTTTGTATTTTTAGTAGAGATGGGGTTTCTCCATGTTGGTCAGGCTGGTCTCAAACTCCCGACCTCAGGTGATCCATCCACCTCAGCCTCCCAAAGTGCTGGGATGACAGGCATGAGCCACTGCACCTGGTCCTAAAAATTCTTTTACTGTGTTTTTAACCACAGAAAGTTACACACAGTTCTAGAGGTGACTAGCAGTTTCCATTTCTCCCTCTACAGCCCTGAGACCATTAACTGCTGACTGTCAGCCCAGGAGTATGAAAGCCCAGCTCAGATTGGGATGACTCTGAGGTATTTCTTACCCACAGTTTCCCAGGGGAGTGAGGCTGAGACTTCCCCCTTGCAAACCTATTGCTTAGATCTCACCTTGCTTCATGTTGTGCGGTGCATTGTGTCTACCCCAAATTTCCATGTTGAAGTCCTAACCTCCCCTACCTTAGAATGTGAACTCATTTGGAAATAAGGTTGTTACAGATATAATTACTTAAATTAAGATGAGGTCATACTGGAGTAGATGGGCCTCTAATCCAATAGGGCTGGAGTCTTTATTGAAAGAGGACATTTGGACACAGACACACACACACAGAGGACACTGTGTGAAGATGAAGATAGAGATTGGAGTGCTGCATCTGCCAGCTAGGGAATACTGAAGTCTACCAGCAGCCACCAGTAGCCAGGAGAGGGACAGGGTGCAAATTCTCTTTCACAGCCCTCAGAAGGAACCAACCCTGCTGACGCCTTCATCTTGGACTTCCAGAAATATGATTCTGTTGTGCAAGCCATCCAATTTGTACTACATTGTCATGGCAGCTCTTGGAAACCAATACACTGAGCTCCCTCCATTTCCCTCCTGTGCTCCTCACTCCTTCACTGGTCTCCTCCTGGAGGACTTCTGTGATAAACCACTTGTATATGAATCCTCAACTTGTGGCCTTACTCCTGGGAACCTGAACTCAGACAGGTGTCAGGTGTCCCTCACCAGCCTGGTCTCTCCTGTGCTACAGACCTCAGTACCCACTGCCGACTGGACACCTCTACCTGGATGTCCCACAGATACTTCAAACTCGATCTAACAAAACCAGGCTTGTCACTTCTAAAGTATCTGTGTTCCCAGTTCTGCTCCTCTAAGGTGTAATGGCACCATCAAGCTCCAGATGGCTCCTATTAGAAGCCCTGAAAGCTACCGTTGCCTCCTTTCCCTCCCTCACTCCCTCAGAGACCATCATTGTCTAAAGCCTGCAGGTTTCCTCTAAGCTCCCAGATCTGTCCTCCCAACTCTGATCCTACTGGCTCCTTCCCTGGCCAGATGTTCATTTGTGTCCCTTGAACAATTTCACTAGTTTTCTAGTCCCCATTCTTCCCTCTTCTATGCCCCATATGACTGCCAGATTTTCGTGACACAACCCAATGATGTTATTCTTCCTCTTAAAGCCCATCAGTGGCTCCCTGTCATCAACAGATGAGATCCAAACTTCTTGGCATGGTAAGCCTAGCCCCTGCTCCATATGGCACCTTCCTCACAGACCTCACTGAGCCATCTGGAGTTCTCCAGGTATGCCACGCTCTCTCCTGCTTTTTGTCTTTGTTCAGGTCTGGGTCTCCTCCTTTCCTCAGTCCCTGGCTGAATGACTCTTGCTTGCCCTCTAAATCTCTCCTGAAGCTTGGGCTGCTCCATGAAGCCTCCCAGCCACTCTGCACACCAACATCCCTGTGAGCCCCGGATGCCTTGGCCACACTCCAGGGTGTCTTCTATCCATCACTCTGGATTGTAATTGTCTGTGCTTCCCATTGGACCAGGGGCTCTGTGAGGGGCAAAGGAAAACACACTGCAAGAGCCAGAAGGAGACAGCTGGGCAGAGCTCTGGAAGGAGCCTTTCCAAGACCTGCTTTTAGTGGAAGCTACAAAACCTCCTGGGAGGAGACTGAATTCCATGTTGGTGTTGCACTATTGCTTTAAAGGTGACTTAAGCTGTTTATTAGCAAACCAGTGGTGTTTTCTTTGATGCCATGTCCCTGAAAATTACAAGTCTAAGATTAGCCTTATCATCACCTCTCTCTCCTTTCCCCTATTAGTGCCACCCTTTGCCTGGGGCCAGTAGACAATTGTGCCCATTATTTTCTGGTTCTAAGGAAGGATGAACTTCCTTCTAAGGCTTCAGGGATGACAGATGCCTTCTTGGGTAAGTGAGGAGGCTGAGATCAAAACTCAAGACGGTGAGATTACGCCTAACTTTAGGCCTATTAGTCTTTTCATTTTCTGCCTCTTGTCTGTTGTTTTAATGTAAAGGTCTCCCCCCTTTTAAAGAAATAAGAAGTCATCTGCATTTTGAGTACTAGATTAGGATACAAATAAATAGTATCTTCAATGCTTTACTTATTTAAAAGGCATTTTATTTTCATCCTCACAAAGTTTACACTAAAAATCTGGCTCTGTGATTCTCTTACATGATAGTAATTTATTTGAAAAGCATTTACTAAGCACCTACTATGGGCCAAGCACTGGACTAGGTTCTGGGAATGCAAAAGTGATTTAGAATGAAGTATCTTCTCTGATGCTGAGACACTTAACAAGAGCATGATGTGATTGGCAGATGGCTAGTTATTCCTCAATCTCCCTTCTCTCATTCTTCATAATAGTGGAGTTTTCTCAGTCCCTTTGGACATCTGCAGCAGATAGTGAGAGAAGGATGAGACCTCGAGAGACCAGGAGAAAAGAGCAAGGATGGGGCATGGGAGTAGGAGTGGGGACAGTTGCCAGGAGAAGACAGGAAGGAATCTTTGCAGCAACTGTGATTTACACTTCAGGTCTGCAGGGCCTGCCCTTTAGACCCACTCCATAAATGTTGATTTCAGTTTCTTTTACAATTCCAGATTTATGCTTCTGAAAAGTCATATGGCAAAGTTGCTTGGTCAAATACTCATAAGAATGACCCACAGACCGAATTTGCTCCAGCTGCAGCCTAGCTGGAGTTTATGGCAGTCTTGTTAGCAGCTTTGAAATAGAGAAATAGAAGTTGCAAAAAATTCCAGTTCCATCCTCCCCATTTAATCTTCTCCGTGTTGGGAAGAAAAGAGAAGTTGTTCCCAATATTTAAAAAGTTTCTATAACATAAATTGCTGGTAGCTACACAATTCTGGTATCTGTATTTTCTGACTCCAGATCTTCTCATTTAACCCCAAGTCTCTTTAGTTTTTAATATATGTCCTTCTTTATCTCTTCTAAAATAAATGAAAGGACATTTGGATCTTTGGAGGCAGCTGTTGTTCCTCCAAGTTAAGGAATCTCTGTTCCAGAAATCTCTCCTTCCCTGCCTACATTGATTTTACAACAAACAAGCTTTGACCAAGCTTGCCAAGCAAGCTTTCTTTTCCCCTTCCAACCTTGCTGTCAGGACAGCATTCCTGCCACACTCTTCCCCAGGCTCAGATGCTAGACCATGTACTCCCTCCTTCTATCATCACTTTAAGTTCAGGAAGCAAATCCTTTGACTCAACCAGAAGAGGATTACTTAGTGCTTTCTCCATTCTTCATTTTAATTTTCATCTAAATGCATCAAAACTCTACCATCTGAGGCTTTGATTTTCTTTTAACTACAATTCAAGTGTTTTTAAGATTTAGACTTATCTTTCTGTCTCCTGTTTTTATTTTGCCATTTGGGTTAGTCAGAAAAAGTCCTTTCTTTGCAAGGAAATTATCTTTGCAACTTGGGGGTTATTCATTTCCTAAAAATATTCTTGGGGCATGTATAAAGCTAGAAATGCATGTGTAATGTGCCAAGCATGTAAGTACAAAGACAAAATTTTTGCACATAATTTCAGCCATTCAGTTATTTCCAGGTTCATTGCCTCTTGTAATGTGTAAGCTTTCACTGGCTACACTATGGAAAACTTCCATTTCTTTCAATGGTTGAGAAATGAGATTCTTTGTGAATTGTTTCTTTTGGCTAGATGAAAGTTACTAAAATGGCATTAGTAATGACTATATTAGTCTGTTTTCTGTTGCTTATAAGGGAATACCTGAAACTGGGTAATTTATAAAGAAAAAAGAATTTGTTTCTTATGCTTACAGAGGCTGAGAAATCCAAGGTCGAGGGCCTGCATCTGGTGAGGGCCTTCTTGCTGGTGGGGACTCTGGAGCATCCTGAGGTAGGCAGGGCATCACAGGGTGAGGGGGCTGAGTGCGTTTGTGTACTAGCCCAGGCTCTCTTCCTCTTCTTATAAAGCCACTCATTCCACTCCCATGATAATTCATTAATCCATTAACCCTTTAATCAATTAATCCATGAATGGATTTATCCATTCACTGGGGCAGAGCCCTCATGATCCAATCACCTGTCAATTCTGACACATTTGTGTACAAGTTTCAACATGAGTTTTGGAGGGGACAAATATTCCAATCATATAACAACGGCCCATGTCCAAATAAGCCCACAGCAGTGTGTACTTAACCTTAGAACCACCCAGAACATTCTTGAATCTTTCTCTGATGGTTCAGGAGTTCTTCTCGGTCTCTCAGTTTGTTACTTAGGACATCACTAGACTATTGATTATCCATAGTGGCAGGAATATGTCAATTATTTGAGCTTCCCAGAAAGAATTTGACTTTCCAGACAATTAGAAGTACATTTGAAAACATATCAATAAATAAGTGGACATATAAATGGCCACATTTTGAGCAGGCTAAATGTTAACAGACAAGAAATGATTTGGCCATAAAATAGATAAGCAGATACAGATGCTGAGATACAGTTGCTTTATTATTATTTTTTTTCAGGATGAAACAGAAGGAACAGCCAGGGAAATGCATCCATTTAACCTTCCAGACTCTGAGGTCCACCTTCTTTAAGTAAATTTTAGATGCAGAGGCCATGAACTCAGCTTATAATCAGCCGTATCGCTCATTCATTTATTCCATATTCAAGATATTTAATGCTCACATTGGTTTGACCACATGCCAAGGATCTTCAGCTGACACATCCCTGAATACTCTACTGGGTGATATCTCTTCTGATTTGTTTCTGTGACTGTTCTGATTAGTTGGACTCATGCTGTACAGGTTGTTCATTATTTTGAATAACATCCTTGCCTTATAAAATTGTCATGGGATAATAGTTTATAGTATCAACCAAGGTTTGTTTCTTTTCTTTTTCCCTCAAGAGTCTCATTATATTCTTGATACTTCCTCAATCAACGTGTAAGAGCATTCCAGCCTATGGTATTAGTCAGGATAGGCCAGACTGTGCTGCAATAATAAACAGCTACAAAAATCTCAATGGTTAAACACACAATAGTTTATTTCTCATTCATGCTACATGTTCACTGTGGGTCAGTGAAGGACTTTGCTCCGTATAGTCACTCAGGAACTCAGGCTAAAGCGGGTGCCATCACCTTGTAGCTGTATCATTTGAGTACGTGTCCTCCTTGGTAGGCACAGCAGAAGAAAGCACAAAAAATTGTACATGGATGTAGGTATGCAGCAGTCATTATTTTTACCCATATTTCATGGCCAGAACTAGTCAAGTGGCCCTGCCTAACTGCAAGTGCTGGGCAGTGTAAGAGACCAAATGGAATTTTTGCCTCATGTGAAAAAAGACCCAGCAAACGTTCTGAGAAAAGAAAAAGTGTCAACTGTGTTTTAAAATAAACTATCAAAACATTTGGTAATGAACATATCTTGGAGACAAAAAAGTATGAAATTACAAGTACCAGGCTTTGAGCCTCAGAAACCATACCTAAAAAACTCAGAGCAAAACATATATATTTATAAATACAAACAAGAGATAAAATAGGTGAAGAGTTCTAACGATTGCTGAAAAAGAGAGATAAGTCCAAGAGAAGAGTAATGGGGTTAGAAACTGGTATACATCTCTGCAAACAGTCCTCCTGGGTTGAGACCCAGGGTCGGGCTGTGCATGTTAAAAATCCCGAGTAGGTTTAGTAATATTCAGGAGCAGAGAAGACCTGGACCTCTCTTCCCAGGAGAGTCTTGTGGATAAGTCTCTTTTGAGAGTATGGTTATGACAAGCTAGAAATGGCAGCCTATATGTCCAGGAGGAAATAGTCTGAGATAGGCTATATTAGTCCATTCTCACACTGCTATAAAGAATACCTGAGACTAGGTAATTTATGAAAGAAAGGACTTTAATTGACTCACACTTCCACATGGCTGGGGAGGCCTCAGGAAACTTACAATCACCTTGGAAGGTGAAGGGGAAGTAAGCGCCTTCTTCACGAGGTGGCAGGAGAGAGAGAGTGCAGGGAAAACTGCCACTTTTAAACCATCAGATCGCATGAGAACTCACTCACAGTCAAAAGAACCTCATGGGGGAACCACTCCCATGATCCAGTCAGCTCCCACCAGGTCTCTCCCTCAACACGTGGGGATTACAATTTGAGATGAGATTTGGGTGGGAACACAGAGCCAAACCATATCATAGGTCTTTGCATTTCTCATTTCCTAAGAGAGCACAAATAAACATCCCAAAATTCCTGGGATTCCCCAAGGAAGTGTCAGATGCCCAAGGGAGAGGGACAGAGAACCTGAGAAGGCCTTGTGCTTAGGATAAGAGGGTGGGAAAAGATAGATGACCAGGGAGCAGATGGAAAACACAGATGCCACAGAGACACCAGCAGGGAAGACTAATGACTGGACCTGCAGGGCCATGAGGACCTTGAGGACAGATGACCAAGAACCAGATCTGCCCTCCTCTCAGATTCTTGGACACTCTTGACATCCTTGCTTTAATGTGTAGCCTCTTAACCTGTGATCAAACTGTCCTCCATCCCTGACCCCTATGTGCCTCAGTCCCAGGACTGGGTCCTGGCCTCAGTTCTTGCCTACATGCAGGACTCACTGGCATTTGTTGATGTATCAGACACACCTGGACTGCTTCAGACTCTCTTAACCTCATCTATCTTCAGGACCCTTGGGGACCAGAGCCCAGAGTCTCTGGGTCCATACATCACTTTAGGTTTCAGATGAAGTGCCACACCAAAGGGAGTGGAGTCTGGCTTCCTTGGTGACTACGTGATGAGTCCCCAAAGTAGAAGGGAGGTAACTCCTCTTGGGGCACACTTGACCAATGCGAAGCATGTTACAGGGGAAACGGATGGACTAAATACCTCTGCATTCCTCTCAGTGAGGGACTGTTCTGAAGGGTGGTGTTTTTCTACAGCTTATCTGGAGATGTCTCCCATGGCCAAGTGGCTGGCTGTATCTGTGAAGCAGTGGGCCTCTCAGTAGCACTACTCTGTATTGGCTTCTTACTCTTCCCTGCCTTTCTTTCCTTTCCCCTCATTTTCCCAGCCCTAGGATTTTCCTTCCAATAAAGCATTGCACTTAAGCTTTGTCTCAGCCCATTTTCTAGGGAAACTAGGCTAAGACATTTGAAGATGTCCCATGTGTTGGCAAGTGTATGAGGTAATTTCACGTATGTGATTCCATTTCACCTTTACAACAACCTTGGGCAGGGAGGGCATGACTTGACAAGGTCACCCATGAGCAAAGAGTGGAACTTTTTCATTGAAAAAGCAATTACTGACTATGTTCTAGCCATCAGGAATACTGTGGTGAACCATTCAGACTCAGCTGCTACTCTTGTGAAACTCATGGTCTGCTGGAGGAAGGCACATAATAACAAGTAAACAAATCCATAAACAAGATAATTGCATAATGTGCCAAGTTCTAGAGAGACAAATAAGTCTATATGATAGGGTGTGACTGGGAGAGGGGACACTTTTTTCGATGTAGTATTGAGGGAAGGCCTCTCTGAGGATGTGACACAGGGCTGAGGCCTAAATGATCAGGTAGCCATGGAAAGTTTTGGAGGAAATATTTTCCAGGCAGAGAAAACAGCAAGTACAAACACCTTTAGGTGGGAACGAGTTTGGGGAGTTTGGGAAGGAAGACCAGTGATTTTTTTCATCATACTATGCTTGGCCTAGGGTCTGGCTTTGAACATTCCAGGCATGGCAGTGACAGTGATACTCGTATTCGTTATCTATTGCTACATGACAAGTTATCCCAAAACCGAGTGGCTGAAAAAAGCAACAACAATCATTTTTTTCATGGTTTCTGTGGGTGAGGAACTTAGGAGCAGCTTAGCTGGGCAGTTCTTGCTTAGGCTCTCTCATGAGGTTGCAGTCAGGATGTAGGCTATGGCTGTATCATCCGAAGACTTGACTGGGGCCAAACAATTTGTTTCTAAGATGACTCAGTCACATGGTTGGTTAGTGTTAGCTGTTGGTGAACAGCTTCAGTTCCTCCCTCACTGGGCCCCTCCAGAAGACTCTAGTTTCCTCTTGACATGTGACTGGCTTTCCCCAGAGTAAGTGATCCAAGAGAGTAGGGCAGACACCACATTGTCTTTGATGGTCTAACTTTGGAAGCCATATACCATCATTTCTGCATTGTTCTTTTAGCCACAGAGACCTGCTCTGAAACAGTGTAGGAGGATACTAGTCAAGTTTGTAAACACCAGATGACAAGGATTGGGGCCATATAAGACTGCTTACCACAATACCCAAATGCTGTAACAATATCTAGTTTTATGTGCTCTCTTCTCTCTCTCGGTTTGCCTCCATTCACAAACTATCCCTATATAGGAACATGAATCTCAAAAGCTCCAGGCTTCCACGTTTCAAGTTCAAAATAAAGGGACTTCTTTTTCCCAGTATCTCCAAGAAAATTCCTGGAATTGAGTCCCATTGACTTTGAGTACATGCTATCATTTCGGCATTATTCTGTTGGCCACACAGATCAACTCTGAAGCAGTGTAGGAGGATACTGCCCAAGATCACTGGGCATGAAGATTGTTCATCAAGATAATTGGCTTGATCCATTTCTTGCTCAATGTCCATGATTGGGGGGGAAGGGTGGGGTCCACCCCACCAAAGTCACATGGACTGAGAGTCAAGAAGTTGCAGTGTCCTCAAAGGAAAACTAGGGTTTTCTTATGGGAAGAAAGTAGAATGGACAGTGGGTGGGTGGAAATAGCAGGTGTGTGTACTACACCTATAATCAGGATCTCTCCCTCCCCTTCATCCTTATCCAAGTTGGCCCTTGGAAAAATGGAAATAATTTTACAAATTCAGTTTGATTGAGGTACTAAAACAACCAATGTCACATTAAGACTTACTCTTCTTTGCATTTTAAGAGGGAATATGATTTTATTCCCAAAGACAGAAACTATGATGAGGTAATTTCAGTCATTCATGAAAACGACATGGTAATCTTTTGGGATAGAGAAGTGAAAGTGTCCTAACGCCTCTCAAATCAGGCTATATCTACAGTCATATTGCCAACCATCCTGCATCTATCTTATGTCACTTTTTAAAAACAGTTTTATTGTGGTATGCTTGATGTGCAATTACTCATATTTAAAGCATATGATTTGATAAATTTGAAATATGTGTATACCCATGAAACCAATCAACAAAATCTCTGTTGTTATTAGCTATGTAAACATTTAGAATTGTTATGTCTTCTAGGTGAATTCACCACTTTATCATTAAAAAATAACCTTGTTTTTTCGTTTTTTCTTTTTCTTAGAGACAGGTTTCACTCTATCATGCAGGCTGGAATCCAGGGACACCATCATTGCTCACTGCAGTTTTGACCTCCTGGGTTCAAGCGATCCTCCTGTCTCAGCCTCCTGAGTGGCTGGGACTATAGGTTTGCACCACCATGCCCAGCTATTTTTTTGTATTTTTGTTTATATTTTGTAGAGACAGGGGTCTCTCTATGTTGCCCAGGCTGGTCTTGAACTGCTGGCCTCAAAACACCCTTCTGCCTCCTAAAGTGCTGGGAAATACAGGTGTGAACTACTGGACCCGGCCAGAAATGACTTTTTGAAATCCCTGGTAATGTTTTTTGCCTTAAATATACGCTATCTGATATGAGTATAGCACTTACTTTATTCCCAGCATTGTTCCAACCTCATGCCATTGCATGCATTGCTTCATCAAACCTCAGCAATAACTTTACAAGCAAGGTGTAGGGAATTTAGGTAGTTTGTTCAAGATCAAGATTTGAACCTGACTTTAGAATCCACCCTCTTCACCAATACAATATTAAAAGGAACTATAATGAGCCATAGAATTAGAATGAAACAATTATCATACTTTGAGAAGGAGGCATTTCATGTCAGAATATCAGATAAACAAAGATAACCGGGCAAAGTTACCTCTGCTCTCTGAATGCAGTATTTTTCTTTTGAAAACTCACACACAAGTACCCCTTTGGAGGCTTGCTCGCTTTGACAGCTCATAGAGGTTATTCACTGAGCTCTCTTTAGTCCTCTGCTTCCTCAGATAAAAGTTTTTGATTCACTTAAAAAATGAAACGTATGTTTGTAATTGCAGAACCTTATTGCACTAAATTCTTTTCCTTTGAAGCTATTCAGTGAAAGTTATTGTAATGAACCATAAAGTCAATAAACAAACACAAAATAAACTATTCTACCATCTGAGTTCTGCTTTTGCTTTTAGAGTCTTGTATGAGATTTATGCTTTAAAATCATATTTCTCTTGTAGTAGTTTTAGAGGAAATGTGGGTGTGTGCATAGTTAACAGAATGATCGTTTCTTTAATAAAAGGAGACTAAATCAGCATGTCCTGAACAACATGTTCTAGGTAACAAATTGATGTTATTTATTTCGCATGATTGCACTCTATGGTACGTATTCTTATTTCCATGTTACAAATAAAGAAACTGAGGCCCAGATTTACATAGCCAATATACGGGACAGCAGGATTATGCAACCAGGTCTCTCTTTGGCACACACTGTGCTTTCTGCCTGATCAGACAATACACCTATTATTATATTTTTTTATAATTTATATTTATTAAATGTAAAAGCTACAGTAAATTAAGAACATAAAAGATTTAATATTGTAATTTCTGATTTTAAAAGAAAGCGTATTTCTGGAGAAAAGCAGTGTAATTGGGGCTTGATACTTGGCTTCGTGAAGTTTAGAATTAGCGTGCTAAGTTGTGGATTGGAACACAGATTGCTGTAATCTGTATTTCAAGGTTGACGGCTAATACGCATTCCGAACAAACTATTGATGCGCACAATTGCGCTGTGATGTTTTGGCCAGCAGGTGGCGATATTGTGTCACAAGGGAAGAGGTAAAAGGTGGGATTTCATTTCTCTATCAATTACTGTATTTTAGAGTAAAACAATGGGTTCAGATTTGATTCCTTTGAAATCTACTTCCTCATATGAACAAGGAAACACAAATATTTCAGGCAACTCTGTTAGGCGGCGATTAGATATCAGATTGCTCTCCTCGGACCTCAGTGAAGAACGATCAGCACTCCAGAATCCTTGCTTGAGGGCCCCTGCACTCTGCCAGGGACTTCTTGGCTCCTGAAAGCAGGTGCTTGTCACTGGGTTCAGAAACACCTGATGGAAAAGTAACTCCTTAACATGGCAATGGATATTATAGTACATCTCTAGATCCAATAATTTCAGCTATTAAAATCCCATTCATAAAGTGAAGCACAGGAGAAAATAGAAACATTTAATAGAGATGAATTCATGTAGCTTATTTGTGAGAGAGACATTGAGCTCCTTATAGAAGGTCTGTTTGCTCTTATGTTAGACATAATTCGAACTCGATTATTCAAATAAATGCCAGAAAACCAAATCATATAACGGGTGAAAAAGTACTGTTTGGAAGAGGGAAATATTGTTAGAGGCAGGTACAAAGATAGACTCAAGTTCAGAAAGATGGTATTGAGACTGGGAACAGAAAAACCCAAAGAACAGCAAACGAAAACTTGAAGACTGGGACTAAATAGAGCAGGAACAGAGAGTCCCTGAGTGCATCACCATGTGAGAGCTCAGCCCAGTTGTCAAGAAGCCTGAGTCATCCATCGAGTGTGACTTTGGCTTAGAATGCTCAGTTTCATACGGCAAATCACTATATAATGCAATAAGGGTAACAAGATTTCTATCAAAACAGAAGACATAGAAAAAACTGCAAGGAACAGTTTCAGTGACTGGGAAAATGGACTCCTCGCCCAGTGAGAGGCAGTTTGAGCTTTTGAACTCTGGCCGCAGACCCATCTGAATGCAAATCCTAGCTGACAGTGGGGTTACAGGAACATAAGCAGGTTATTCAAACTTCCCAAGTCTCCATTTTCTCCTCTATAAAATGGGATTAGGCCAGGCAAGGGCTCACACCTATGATTCCAGCAGTTCAGGAGGCTGAGGAGGTTGGATCACCTGAGTTCAGGTGCTTGAACCTGGGGGGCGGGGGTTGCAGTGCGCTGAGATCATGCCACTGCACTCCAGCCTGGGCAACAGAGCACGGCTCCATCTCAAAAATAAATAAATAATAGAATGGGATTAAAGGGTTTGGGTGAGAATTATAAGAGATAATGCATGCAAATTGCTTAGCCTAAACCAGGCATATGTCAATCCCCATCTTTTAATTTCAGGTAAGCCAAAATGTAAGTGTGTGGCTGTGACCTTCACCACTGTGGAGCTCCCCAAGACCTGCGGTTTCCTCTTTCCTCTGATAGGCGTGGGACTGGGTCCCACATCTGCATCCAGGGTTCTGGCTATAGCCAACAGTGTGATGTTCCCTGTGCTTGCTGCAAAGTGTCTCCTGCGCCTCTGCCCCGGTTCTGTAGCTGGACATCCCCAGCTATGTGGCTGCTCTGATGCTGCATCCCTGGTCACTCGCTTGGTGGAAGGAGTAGTAAGCACGGCTGCAGCACTACGCTCCTCTTAGTGCTGCTTCCACCGATGCCTGGACACTGTCACCAGGTGCTTGTCACAGGGTTCAGAGCCACTTAATGGAAAGGTAGCTTCTTAACATTACAATGGATATTACAGTACATCTCTAGATCCAATAATTTCAGCTATTAAAATCCCATTCATAAAGTGAAGTCTGGGAGAAAATAAAAGCATTTAATAGAGATGCATTCACGTAACTTATTTAAGAGACACCCAGCTTCTGTTCAATCTCACCATCAAGGACCTTGCTGAGGCCCCACATTACAGACAGACCCACACTGGCAGTGTCCAGCAGAGGCTTGGCAAAGTCAGTGTCACAAGATCGAGCCCAGGTTCATGACAGCACTGACCTCAGGATGAGGCTTCCCGGCCCGGGTGGCGCCTGAAAGCCTGGGTCTGATCAGATTTCTTTCTGTGAAATCTTCATTTTTAGTACCTTGTGGCTTTGATGACAGCTCAATGTTCTCATGCTGGGCTGCAGAGTAAAGAGCTGCTATAACAAAGTACCACAAACAAGGTGCTTAAAACCACAAATTTATTCTCTCCCAGTTCTGGAGGTAAGGAGTCTGAAATCAAGGTGTCGGCAGGGCCATGCTACCCCTGGAGGCTCTAGGGCAGAACTTTTCTTTGCCTCTTCTGCTTCTGAGGGCTCCGGGCTTCCTTGGCTTGTGGCTGCATCACTGTAATCTCTGCCTCTGTCTTCACATGGCCTCCTCCTCCTCTGTGTCCATGCCTTCTCCTCTTCTGTCTCTCCATAGGATTATGGGCCCACCCAGGTAATTCAGGATAATCTCATCTCAAGATCCTTAATTATATCTGCAAAGATCCTTTCTCCAAATAAGGTCACATGTGCAGATTCCTGGCCATGGACATACCGTTTGGGGACCACCGTTCAACCACTTCGTATTCCACCGAAGGTGGAGGATGGCTCTAAGCCCTCGGGTTTGAATAATTTCCCCAGGCTCATATAGTGAGCTACTCCAGGGATCTACTCAACCTGGCCCTGCCCCGCCTCCCACCTTCCCACTCCCCTGACCGCCCAGGTCATTTTCATGCATGCTGAGCACTGACTGGGGAGATCTTCAGCATCTTGAGGACTACCCACAGGGGTACTCTGCTGCCCACCCCATGCCAGTTCTCCCAGACCAGGGCCCCGTGAGTCCCCAGGAGTACCCTGCCCCCTCAATGCGCTTTCCTGCTCTCTATGAACCCGGCTGAGGCCTGAGGGCTCTGCCTTGCATGTCGACCTCATACCATGAGAATCCGACTGCAGCCTCACTGGGGCTCTGAGATGCAACCAACTCCACCAGTTTCAGTCCTTTTGAAAGTTCTTGGCACCTAAGGTGTACCCCTCACACGTGCGTATACACACACACACACCCCCTTCAGTGCCTCTCCAGGTGGACAGCAGTACCATTTGCCTACAGATATTCTGAAAAGATTATATTAGATTGAACTTTTAGAACTTAGCTACTATTTTCCTATGAAGTTTCAATAGGTTAGAGATGACCTACCTTTCATTTTTCATTACTTTCCTCATAATTTAAATGTTTCTATGCAACTTTAAGTTGTAAATATTAAAGTGACTAACTACCATTAAAGGAAGCCTTATTAGAGAGTCACGCGATTACTGACCCCTTGCTTATTTATCTGTTTGACAGTATTGCCTATGAGCAGGGTTGCCTGCCTTCTAAGTATAAAAGAATGCTGGTTTTATTTTATCACGAGTAGTACACAGCGTCTAGAGGAAGCCAGCCAATACTCACATTTTGAAAATTCATTTTTGGCTAAGTTGCTATGGAAACTCCTCCCCTCCCCATTGTGCCCTCCTGGCTCCATCCGTCCCTTCACCTGGGGTCCCCAAAGCACATCATGTATGGGGAGCACTGAACCCCCAGCACACCACTAGGGCTCTGTGATCTTGGACCAGACACACAGGACCCACTTACCCCTCAGGCACAGGAAGACCACGCCTAGGGCCCACCACACTCTTAGGAGCCCATAAAAATATTATTTTTTAAATTACAAATATATACATATATATAACTTTAGGTCTAAGAAAATGGTTTAATACATATCAATGTATTTGTCTTTATACCAATGCAGTCAAAAAATAGAACCGGTAATATTTTTGATGGAGGAAGGGCTGGGAAGATCGGAGTGCACGTAGACACGCCTTCTCTCTAAGCCCGGTTCCTCAGGGGGATGGTGAGTGTGATCGTTTTTAGTCCCTGAGGCTGTTGTAAGGATTCAAGGAGCAAAAAACTGGATGCATGGTAGGTGCTCAATAAATGCTGCTTCTCTCATATCCTCTATCCCTTTCTGAGCTCCCAAGAAACACTCCCAGGCCCCACCCTATGAGTTAGGCATTCTTTCCATTTAGGGGATAAGGAAGCGGAGGCTGTGAGTCAGAAAGTCCAGATTCATCCCTCTGTGTTCTACCCTGTCAGACATGGAGGTCCTTATATAAGAAATATTTTTGACTGGGCACGGTGGCTCATGTCTGTAATCCCAACACTTTGGGAGGCTGAGGTGGATGGATTATCTGAGGTCAGGAGTGTGAGACCAGCCTGGCCAACATGGGGAAACCCTGTTTCTACTAAAAATACAAAAATTAGCCAGGCAAGGTGGCGGGTGCCTGTAATCCCAGCTATTCAGAAGGCTGAGGCAGGAGAGTTGCTTGAACCCAAGAGCCGGAGGTTGCAGTGAGCCCAGATCACGCCATTGCACTACAGCCTGGGCTACAAGAGTGAAACTCTGTCCTCCACCAAAACAAAATGAAAGAAAGAGAGAAAGAGAGAGAGGAAGAGAGGAAGAGAGAACGAGAGAAAGAGAGGAAAGAAAGAGAAAGAAAGAAAGAAAGAAAGAAAGAAAGAAAGAAAGAAAGAAAAAAGAAAGAAAGAAAGAAAAGAAAAGAAAAGAAAAGAAATATTTTCAGGCTTGAGGATTGCCTGAACCTAGAAGGTCAAGGTTGCAGTGAGTCGTGAACATGCCATTGTGCTCTACCCTGGGTGAGAGAGTGAGACCCTGTAAGGAAGGAAAGAAGGAGGAGGGAAGGAAGGAATGAAGGAAGGAAGGAATGAAGGAAGGAAGGAAGGAAGGAGGGAAGAAAGGGAAAGAAAGAAAGAAAGAAAGAAAGAAAGAGAAAGAAAGAAAGAAAAAAGAAAAGAAAGAAAGAAAAGAAAAGAAAGGAAGGAAGGAAGGGAGAAAAAAAATATTTTGTACCACCTTCCTCCCCCATTTTACTAGGTTGAATTAAAATTAATAGATAATAACCTAACTATATGCCTAATTTCAAAAAATCAACACAATGCCCTAGAGAAGAAATAAAAAGACAGTAACTTCCAACAAAAGCATATGTATTTCAGTAGACAGAAGTGGAGGCCCGATTTTGCCAGAAGCCAACAGGAAGTAGGCAAACACTTGGCCCCCTACATGGAACCCCACAAATGGAGCGGCTGCACATGTTAACCTCAAGTTTCTTTGACATAGTGAACAACTCCCAACAAAGCTCTGAATAAAACTAAGCCTAGTCTTTTCCCCAGTTTGCATGGTACTTGCATTGCTGAAAAATTCAGTGTGCATTAAACCATGTGAAAAATACTTTGTTTACATCCAAATTGAATTAGCTTTTATGCTCAGAAGTTTTTCAGCAGGTGGTTCATGTACATAAAATTTCAGTGGGACATTCCAGAGTCATGCAGGAGAAGGGACAGTTTCGCCTGGCAGGACTGTCCTGCACATTGCACGGTGTCCAGCAGCCCTGGCCCGGTGAAAAGCCAGTAGTGCTCAACATCATTAGACCAGCCACGAGCAGCCCTGAAGAGCACTGTGGACAGAGCCCACAGGGAAGCAGATCCTGGAAACACCGCTTCCTGTACAGAGGATAGAGTGAGAAACTGTAGAGCTGCCAAAGGGGGCAGCTCTGAGGCTGCTATAAATGTCTCTAAATTTTTTTCTAAGCTCCATTTCTAAGAGTATTTCTTACCATTAAACCAACTACAGATCTTGATCCTCTGATATAAATCTTGATGCCTATTAGCTGGTTGCACTGGTGAATGCTAAATGAGTTTTAGATTTTAATCCTGTAACATTCAGTCCTCTGAAGACCTGCTTTGTACTGAGACCTTATATGCAGAAATTTACCTACATGCAAATGGACACATCTGCTGAAGCCACATGCAAAGCAACGCTTCAGACACTCAGAATCAGCAGACCCTTGCCCTGGGGAAATGCTATCCGATTGCTCTCTAAGCCAAGGCGTCTTCTGGTACTTTCTCATGAGATCCCTGGTTTGTTTACTGTGCTTTCCTATGTGCGACTAACCTCACATTTGCATAGCTGATTACCTACATTTCCAGTGGGCTTATATTCCTCTGGGGTTTTGAAGAGCCCTTAGAATTTGTCCTCTTTGGAGCAAGATTTTCAGGCCACGAGCAACCGGGAGCTCCCAAACTCGCCACTAGGGGACTGCTTTTCCCCGGGCCCTGCTCAGCGGCAGGTGTCGGAAGTTGTGACTGGGGAGGTGCTGGCTCCTTCCTGCTGGGATTTGTATCGGGGCAATCAAGGTCTTTCCTGCCCTAGTCCTGCCACGCTCTGGACTCCCACTCCCTTCTGTACACTGCCTCCCAGAATCCTATCTACACAGACCTGACAAATAA
The DNA here is from genome assembly GCF_003255815.1 of Theropithecus gelada. Lineage (NCBI taxonomy): Eukaryota > Metazoa > Chordata > Mammalia > Primates > Cercopithecidae > Theropithecus > Theropithecus gelada. The sequence continues at coordinate 103,653,052 of NC_037676.1, forward strand.
AAAGCAGTAAAAACTCTTGGTTTTTGTCCACTCTGATCTTTCTGCTGCTTTTCTGTCTGACAGAAGCTTTCTCCTGCTTCCAGGCCTCAGAGAAGCTGTGCTGGCCCCAACCCGGTAATACTCTATCGCATAGCGCAGCATTTAATATACAGCCGGAAGTGGGATCGGTTCTCCGCTTCTGCCTGCCTTCCTTTGGGATCAGGAATAGCAACTGCTCACAAGTGGTCCCTTAGCACCCTGGGCATGAGGTCCACCGATGCACTTACTTTGCTCCACCACAGTGGTCCCTTTGTCACTGGCCAGGCTAGGAGCTTCTGGAGAGTGAGACCATGCTTTTGTTTGGTTTTCTAGTTTTGTGGCTCCTATCTTTAGCAAATCACTGTACAGGTGATATGCACTCAACTACAGTCGATTGAATTAATAAATTACCACTTTCGGCGCTAAAAGATAGATCACCTACTCTATGGATCATCACAGGCCCAGAGAAGCATAACCACTTGGCTAAACTAAACCAGCAAGTTGTGGTTAGGACTAAATCAAGTTCAGTGAGTAAATACATTGTTTCAGACCCTTGGTTTTTAAAAATGTAGCCCTGTGCACAAGAACTTTTTTCCCCCGTGAGAAACACCGCAATCCAGTAAGAACTAGTGCTCCAATGATGTTGCAGCCAACTGATACAGTTTTGATATGTGTCCCCACTCCTCATCTCATACTGAAATAGAATCTCCAGTGTTGGAGGTGGGGTATGGTGCAAGGTGATTGGATCATGCGGGTGGATTTCTCATGAAAGGTTTAGCACCACCCTCCTTGGTGCTATCCTCTCAATAGTGAGCGAGATCTCTTGAGGTATGGTCGTTTAAAAGTGTGTAGCGCCTCTGGCTTTGCTCTCCTGCTCCCGCTTTTGCCACGTGAAGTGCCTGCTTCCGCTTTTGTCTTCTGCCATGAGTAAAAGCTCCACGAGGCCTCCCAAGAAGCAGATGCCACCATGCTTCCTGTACAGGCTACAGAACCACCATGCTTCCTGTACAGGCTGCAGAACCACCATGCTTCCTGTACAGGCTGCAGAACCATGAGCCAACTAAACCTCTTTACTTATAAATTATCCAGTCTCAGATATTTGCAGCAATTCAAGAACAGACTAATATACCAACCCTCAGCAAAGGTTTACTGAATGAATCAAGGAATTGATAGAACAATGAATGAATGAATGACTTATCTCTTTGTATTAAACTCTTTAATATGAAGAAGACACACACAGAAAAGCACACAAGTTATAAGTAAACAGCACAAAATTCCCACAAAATGAACACACTTAACGATCACCCATGTCTGGGCAGGCGTAGTGGCTCACACCTGTAATCCCAGCATTTTGGGAGGCAAAGCCGGGCAGATCACTTGAGGTGAAGGGTTTGAGACCAGCCTGGCCAACGTGGCGAATCCCAGTCTTTACTAAAAATACAAAAATTAGCCGGACGTGGTGGCGTGAGCCTGTAATCCCAGCTACTTGGGAGGCTGAGGCAGGAGAATTGCTTGAACCCGGGAGGTGGAGGCTGCAGTGAGTGAATATGGCACCACTTGCTCTCCAGCCTGGGCGACTGAGCAAGATTCCATCTCAAAAAACAAACTAACTAACTACCAACCATGCCAATAAATGAAACAACACCAGCACCCCAAAGCCCACTTCACACCCTTGCCCAATTACTGCCTATTCCATCCTCTCCACAAGCAACCATTTTCCCAACTTTTATCATAGATATGTTTTGCCTGTTTTTGAATCTTTATGTAAATGGCATAATACAGTATGATTTCTTTATGTTTGGCTTTATTTTTTTGGCTTAACATTGTGTTTAGGAGATTCATGTATATTATAGTATATTAGCTGTGGTTTGTTCATTTCATTGCTAAGTAGAATTCTACTGTATGATTACAGCATAGTTTATCCATTCTTCTACTGATAGATATCTGGGTTCTTTCTGGTTTGGGGTTATTATAAATAATACAGCCTGTGAACATTCTTGTCCAGAGATTTGGACATGGACATATAATTTGCACTTGAACAATATATTTCCCCCAAGAATATTCATGGGCATAGATTTGCTGTCACAGGGTATGTATGTGTCTAACTGTAGTAGATAACTCCAATCTATTTTCCAAAGTTGTTGTATCAGTTTGCATGCTCACCAGAGTGTGTGAACATTCCCATTGGGTCGCATCTTCACCAGCATTTGGTATTGCCAGTCATTTTTAACTTCAGTGATTCTAAGGGGTGTGAGTCATAACCATTGTTGTTTAACGGTTTTTCCTTAATTACTAATCAACCTGTTTACTGACCATTTGAATATCCTTATTTTTGGAAGTTCCTGTCCAAATCTCTTGCCTATTTTTCTATTGGTTGTCTGTTTTTTGTTTTAATTGATTTCTAGGGACTCTACATAATTTAGGCACTGTCTCTTTGTTGCTTACATATGTTGTATCTTTTGTTACTTAGTCATTTGCCCTTTTCACTCTTCTATGTTGTCTTTATGAAAAAAATTCACATACAAAAATAGAGGAAACTAGCATAATAAACCCACATATTTCTATCACCCAGTTTCAACTCAGGCCAGTCTTATTATTAACCCATTTCCTACCCTCTTTCCCATCCCCACTCCCACAACTGCAAAATATTTTGTAGCAAATCCTAGATACCATACTCTTTCATGTGTAAATATTTTAGTACACATCACAAGGATGTAAGGACTCTTAAAATATAACAACAATACCATTATCAAACCTAAAATTATTAACAAGAATTCCAGCCAGGTGTGGTGGCTCATGCCTGTAATCCCAGCACTTTGGGAGGCTGAGGCAGGTGGATCATCTGAGGTCAGGAATTTGAGACCAGACTGGCCAACAGGATGAAACTTCGTCTCTACTAAAAATACAAAAATTAACTGGGTATGGTGGTGCACACCTGTAATTCCAGTTTCTCAGGAGGCTGAGGCATGAGAATCACTTGAACCCAGGAGGTGGAGGTGCAGTCAGCCGAGATTGTGTCACTGCAGCCTGGGCAACAGAGTGAGACTCTGTCTCAGAAAACAAAAAGAAAAAATTAATAGTATCTATCAATGAATGCCAGTTCGTTTTCATAATTACTTGATCATAGTTTTTTTTCCCCCTCTGTACATTATTATTTTGCTTCAGAATAAAGAATTTTCTTTCCTTTTCTTATTACACTGAATAGTTCTTCCAGTACCATGTTGAATAGAAGTGGTGAATGTGAGTAGCCTTTAGTATTCAGTTTTTATCTTCACTATTGGCTTTCTAAAAAGTGATTGCTTTAGGACTTACAAAATGTATCTTGAACTTTGTTTTCTGTGCTTTAGTTTGGATAAGTTTACATTTTTATGTCTTCAAGTTCAGGATATTTTCTTCTACAATTTCTAATATGTTATTAATCCCATCCAATAAAAATTTCATTTTAGATACTGTATTTTTATTTCTAGAGTTTCCATTTATTTTATAAATATCTTCCATTTTTCTCCTTACTATGTTTATGGTATTCTTTATATCTTCAAGTATATAAAACATATTTACATAGCTATTTTAATGTTCTTGTCTGTTAAATTTATCATCTCTCTCATTTCTGGGTCTGTTTCTATTCACTAGCTTCCTCTTGCGTGTGGATCACAGTTTTTGGCTTCTTTATAGGTCTACTGATTTATTATTGGATGATGGATACTGTGAATCTTGTTGTGGATAGATAGATATTGTTATTTAAAGAGTGTTGAGCTTTGTTAGGGCAGGCAGTTAAATTCATTGAGGATCTCTTTGATACTTTAGTAAATTATGTTGAGCTCTGTTCTTGGGGATCAGTATCTAGAACAGTCTTCACAGCTGTTTTAGCCCCACTACTAAAGTAGGAATCTTCTGCAGTCTATAGAATGGTGCATATATTCAAGAAGACTTTTCCACTCTGGTTGGCGGGAGCTTGAACATTCCCTGGCCCAATGTGAGCTCTGGGAATTAGGAAAGCTTTTACAAAATTTTCACTTAGTATTTCTAATTTCTTGAAATAAGAGAATTCAGGGAAAAGTAGAGTACGTTTGCCAAAAATCAGAATTTCTTGTTTATGAGATTTAACAAAAAAAATCTGAAAAATATCCCTCCTCCTTTTCTCCTACGTATCCTTCACATTCAGGCCTGTAGATTCTGTACCTTAATATTTTTCAGATGTATTTCTTCATCTCCATTCCCACCACCACTAACTTAGTTTGAACCCAAAACTGCCTGGTTTTAAACACTAGCTTCACCACATAATACGTTTGTGATTTTGGATAAATTGAGAAATTTCCTGTGCCTCAGTTTCTTCATCTGTAAAATGGGGATCATACTAATGTATAATATAAAAAGGATTATATTAGGCTCAAAGGTCTACTCCTTGATTTTTTTCCCCCAAATACCCCAACTTCAGGGAGATGCACCTTGCTTTTTAAACTTAAAAAACTTGTTTTGGCTATTTTTACTGTATTTGTACAGATGTTGCACAGATCCACATTATTTAAGAAATGGGCTCTCTCTTCCTTTTTCTGCCATCATGGCATGTGCTTGACTCCACTTCTTGTCATGTCTTCTCACAAGACTTTCAGGATTAAGCATTTCCTGGTCAAGTAACAATAGCAAAGTCACCTTATTCCCCAGTGGATTTAAATGAAAACTGGTAATAAAATCAGGTACAACTCCAAAAAGAACCATTGGAGAAGAAGCAAGCTGGGTCTCTAAGGAATTGCACATGAAATGGCACACATTTATGCATGACCATCTTACCACAGCAAGCTGAAAATGTCACCACTATCTGGACAGTTGGACATGTTTTATTGGGACTATATATTTTCTCTTTTTTCTTTGTGTATGTGTTGTATGTGTGCTGGTAGGCTTGGTTTAGTAATAAATATGTGAGACCTTTAGTTTCAAAAAAAAAAAAAGAAAGAAAGAAATGGTTACACAGCATTCCACTGCATATATCAATCATAATTTATTTGATAGTCTCTTATTGAGAAGCATTTTAGGTTGTTGACAAATTTTGGTATTATAAACAATGCAAGAAGTATTATAAATAAACTTTACTATCCTTTTGCAAACATATTTTGTGTTAAATTTATAGTAATATATCACCAAATTAAAAGGCATGTGCATTTTAAATTTTGATCAAATTTTTCTCCATAGAAGGGTACCAGCTTACAATTTCAGCAACCACATGTGAGATAATCTGCATTCTGATCAACAATGTACACTCTCAAACTTGATTTTTGCAAATTAGATGGGTGTAACATTTTGGTCTTAATGTTTACTTTTACATTTTTAAAATTAGAAGTTGAGTGTTTTTACGTGCTTACGAGCCATTTGTATCTACTTGCTCTTACTTTCAGCTTGTTTTTCTACTGGAATGTTTTTCAGTTTTATAAGAAACTTTAAAAACTCTTTGTAAATTACAAAAGCTTATAAATTAAGGAAATATATGTGTTGCATAAAGTTTCCTCCAAGCTTGTCATTTTACTATTTTAAACATACATAGTTTAACTTTTTTTTTTGAGACAGAATCTCACTCTGTTGCCAGGCTGGAGTGCAGTGACTCGATCTCAGCTCACTGCAACCTCCACCTCCTGAGTTCAAGTGATTCTTGTGCCTCAGCCTCCTGAGCAGATGGGACTACAGGCGTGCACCGCCATGCCCAGCTAATTTTTGTATTTTTAGTAGAGACGAGGTTTCACCATATTGGCCAGGATGATCTCGATCTCTTGACCTCGTGATCTGCCTGCCTTGGCCTCCCAAAGTGCTGGGATTACAGGCCTGAGCCACGCGTCTGGTGTACCGTTTAACTTTTTTTTTTTTTGAGGCGGAGTCTCGCTCTGTCGCCCAGGCTGGAGTGCAGTGGCCAGATCTCAGCTCACTGCAAGCTCCGCCTCCTGGGTTTACGCCATTCTCCTGCCTCAGCCTCCCGAGTAGCTGGGACTACAGGCGCCCGCCACCTCGCCCGGCTAGTTTTTTGTATTTTTAGTAGAGACGGGGTTTCACCGTGTTAGCCAGGATGGTCTTGATCTCCTGACCTCGTGATCCGCCCGTCTCGGCCTCCCAAAGTGCTGGGATTACAGGCTTGAGCCACCGCGCCCGGCCTCAGTTTAACTATTTTTTAAGACTTTATTTTTGTAGAGCAGTTTAAGGTTCACATCAAAATTGAGAGGAAAGTATAGAGATTTATCATAAGCCCCCTACCCCTACACGTGCATAGCCTCCCTCATTATCAATATCCCACACCACAGTGGTACTTTTTTTTTTTTTTTAGACAGGGTCTCACTGTGTTGCCCAGGGTGGAATGCGGTGGTACGATTGATCTCAGCTCACTGCAACCTCTGCCTCCGGGATTCAAGTAATTCTTGTGCCTCAGCCTCCTGAGCAGATGCGACTACAGGTGTGCGCCACCATGTCTGTAATTTTTTGTATTTTTAGTAGAGACAGGGTTTCACCACGTTGGTTAGGCTGGTCTTGAACTCCTAGTCTCACGTGATCCACCCGCCTTGGCCTCCCAAAGTGTTGGGATTACAGGCATGAGGCACCAAGGCTGGCCCAGAGTGGTACCTTTTTCTTACAATTGGTGAACCTATATTGACATACTTATCACCCAAAGTCCATACTTTATCTTAAAGCTCACTCTAGGTGTTGTACATTCCATGGGTTTGGACAAATGTTCAATGGCGTGTATCCACCATTACGGTATAATAGAGAGTTGTTTCACTGCCCTATAGATCCTCTGTGCTCTGCCTCTCGCTCCTTCTCCCCACAGCCTCCCAACCCCTGGTAACCACTGATCTTTTTACTGTTTCCATAGTTTGGCCTTTTCCAGAATGTCATATCGTTGGGATAACGGAAGCTTTTTCAGATTGGCTTCTTTCACTTAGTAATACGCCTTTAAGTTTTCTCTGTATCTTTTCATGGCTTGATGGCTAATTTTCTTTTTTTTTGAGATGGAGTCTCGCTCTGTTGCCCAGGCTGGAGTAGAGTGGTACGATCTCGGCTCACTGCAAGCTCTGCCTCCCGGGTTCACGCCATTCTCCTGCCTCAGCCTCCCGAGTAGCTGGGACTACAGGCACCTGCCACAATGCCCGACTAAGGCTTATTTCTTTTTAGTGATAAATAATAGTCCATTGTCTGGATGTACTACAGTTTATCCATTTACCTATTAACATCTTGTTTGCTTCCAAATTTGGGCAATTACAATTAAAACTCCTATAATCACCCATGTGCAGGTGTTGTTTTGTTTTTTTATTGTTATTTTTAGAGACAGGATCTCACTTAGTTGACCAGGCTGGTGTGCAGCGGCTATTCACAGGTGTGATCAGAGCTACAGCCTCAAACTCCTGGGCTCAAGTGATCCTCCTGCCTCAGCCTCTGAGTAGCTGGGGTTGTGGCACATGTCACTGTGACTGGCTCATGTGCTACATTTTATGTGGATGTAAGTTTTCAGCTCCTCTGGGTAAATACCAAGGGGTGCAGTGGCTGGATTATATGGTAAGGGTATGTTTAGTTTTGTAAGAAACGGCCAAACTGTCTTCCAAATTGGTTGTATCCTTTTGCATAATCAGTAGCAAGGAATAAGAGTTTCTGTTGCTCTACACCCTCACCAGCATTTGGTGTTGTCAGTGTTCTGGATTTGGGGCATTTTGTTGTACAAGTTATCAATACTTGCCTTACGGTTTTGGGTCTTGTATTTCACCACGCCACTCAGATTGTATTTTATTTTTCACGTTTATAGTTTTTTTTTTAATGTTGGAATCTCTGTCCATTTTATTTGGGATTTATTTTTATATGAGCAGTAGGACAGGAATCGGGCTTTATGTTTTTTTCCAAGGAGCTGGTCAGTTTCCTCACAATTTCTTGAATAATCTAACTTGTCCAACTAGTTTGGAATGCTACTTTTATAAGATAATAAATAAGCATAAGTGAGTTTCTTTGTGGATTCCCTTTTCTGTTCATTGAATCTCTGATTATTTCCTCTCCAGAAGAAAATGGGACCTTATTCATTTATAGGCTTTAATATCTGTTAGAGTCTCTCTCACTACTTACTCTTTTCTTTCCCTCAGGAGTTTTCTTTGCATTCATTCCTTTTATTTCCAGTATCATTCTTTAAAATTCCTGCTATTAAAAAATACTATTTTATTGAGGTAACATAAAATATACAAACTAATTTAGAAATAGTTGACTTTGGGAGGGGGAAGGGTTTGCACTGGGAGTTATACCTGATGTAAATGACGAGTTGATGCGTGCTGACGAGTTGATGGGTGCAGCACACCAACGTGGCACAAATATACATGTGTAACAAACCTGCACATTATGCACATGTACCCTAGAACTTAAAGTATAATAAAAAAAATAAAAAAATTAAAAAAATTAAAAAAATTTAAAAAAAAAGAAATAGTTGACTTTATATTACTGTTTTCTTTTCCAAGAATGAGATAAACTTTCTGTTACATTATGCAGTCATTTAAAAATTTTCTGTGTATATATTTTCTACATTTCTTGTATATTACCTATTGTTTTTTTTACTTGCTGTGGTGTATAAGGTAGTTCTTGTATTATATTTCCCGTCTGGTTATTGTCTGTTTATATTAAAATGATTGTGTATTTTAATTTAATAAAATAACCACTTTTTGATGCTTTCTTTAGTTCCAAAATTTGGGGCTGATCATCCTGAGCTATCTAAAAATACAATTGCAGTCTTAATACATGATGATCATTTTGCTTTGTTTCCAATTTTCATCTCTTCTTTCCCTAACTGTGTTGGATGGTGCTTCTAGAACTCTGGGAAATGGCAGTAGGAGCCTGCGTCCTCAGTCTTGCTTTTTGTTGTTGTTTTGCTCCAGGGTCTTCAGCACTGTGACCAAGTCTTGCTCAGATTCTAACGTCTTTCTCTTTGGTGTGTGGGAAGGTCTGTGGTTGAGTCAAGGTCAGAGCTTCTTTGCCTTGTTTCTAGGCCATTCAGAGAAACTACACCTTAAGGTAAGGGAGTTTTCCACAGGGACCAGTCACCTCCTTGGAGTTATGCCCCAGGGTTTGAGTCCCTGCAGCGATGCATGATGTGAAAAGAGTAGCTGCCTGAGACGGAATGTGGGTATTCCTGTTCTCCCATCCAGGCGGTTTCCCACCCAGTGACGTCATTGCCAAAGACACATTTTTTATGTATTAACTATAACTCATTTGCCATTTGTACCTTATATGTGTGCTTATCCAAATAGTCTGTTTTTCTAATTATAATTTAGGTTTTTAAAATTCTGGCAACAAATTATGTACTTCTATAAACACCCGGTCCCTGGCATAAAGTCTTGCACTCAGTAGATTCTCAATCAATGATTAACTGAACTTAGTTATGTGAGGCACTTCGAAATGAGGAAAGTACACTTCATATAAGACATAAGTTCTTAGTAACGGTGAGGACAGTCGTCTTAGTCATTTCTCAGTGCTGTTTCCAGATCAAAGAGATAATGGATGGAAGAAAACTTGGAATATTCGTAACATTGCTAAGGCTGACTTTCCATTCCACATACCATATTGTAATGAAATGATGATTATTGTTTGTTTTCTTAACTAGACCATGAGCTCTTTGAGGACAGGAGCCAAGTCTTATTTATCCTTACATTCTTGGCACCCACTCCAGGTCTTGACATGTAGTGAGTACATAATCAATGTAGAACTGAACAGAACTACAACCCACAGCATGTCTTCTGATATGAGGCCAGTTACACTCTTGTCTGAAGGTCATGAGATACAGCTTCTATTCTAAATGGCCAAAATGGACCAACCACCAAAGATGAGACCTGGCTCCAGGGACAGCAAGCAAAAGTCCTTGGAGCTCCCTAGCTGTAGTTTCTGATGGTTCCTCTGATAATTAATCACATGCTTCTTGGGACTGTCTCTACTGCTGTTCAATTATTTTATCCTCTTATCTTTTTTTTTTTCCACACATTTAGGTTAGCAACTTGTGGGGATTGGGATATCATTGTATTTTTAAAAAAGATTCCCTTGCTCCTAGTACAAAATATTGTTTCTACTCCTGACCCAGGCTCATTTAAAAGTCTTTTTTCTCCTCTTCTCTTCCTAGACTGATCTCTTTACTTCCTCTGCTAGATTCTTTTTTTGCTACCCTCTGGATTCCTGGGTCAACTTTTAATGATGCCAATAATTGCCAGGCACTGTGTGGGACACTTAACATAGAGAAGGTATCACCACACACATATTGCAGATGAGGATGCATTTGAAAGTTTTCTTTTTCTATTCTCTTCAAGTAAGGCAAGACAGGTTGGCTGCCTGGATTTTAGGAGGTGTGCAGGTCTCCATGGAGAACACTGGTGAGAGAACGCACTGGTAACTTTACCTCATGATGTGAAGAACCTCACTGAATTTTAAACAATTATTAGATGACCTTGGTGACTTATAAGCACTTGGAAATGTGCATATTAAAAGTACCAGCATCTGTAGTTTTCTGAAGTGCAGATCTGCATGTGGGAGTTTTGAAAGCACATCCTCTGCCTTTGCCTTGTCTAGATGAAGACCTTATTTGAAGACCAAACTTTGTGTGAGATTTTATCATCAAAGTCTTCGAGGACCTTGGGGAGGTCCCAAGAGAGCAAAACTATAGTGAGTCTTACTGGGAAGAGTCTGCTTGGGGCTTGAGTCTTAATGGATAGAAGCAATGATTGTTAAACTTTTTGACTTATGTTCCTTATCAGTAAAAACTGAAATTAAGCAACATTTATGTCCATGCCTCTGTATTTGTATGTCTATTTCAAAATCATACACATATATGACTACAGCATTATATTACATAGGATAGAAAATTTATACAAAAATGGAACATTTTAAAGGATGAGAGAAAACTGAAAAAATAATATTTTAATAATACTTTTAATTATTATCTGTACAAGACCAAATTGTAGTGTAAGTTGTATAATTGAAAGTTTATTATTATTATTATTTGAAAATATTATTTCAACATAGCAATTCAGTACCTGGGCCTAATGTTAATTTAGGTTTTAGTAGCTATCTGAATTTTAGAAAGGTACCTCATAGAGATATATAAAGCTAAGCACAAGAAGTGTGTCATTGGCAACACTTACTGAATCATGATGTTTGCTTTTCAACCTTTCTGTATTGTCCGTTTTCACATATGAGAAAATGAAAGCCCAATGAGGTTTGGAACTTTTCAAGGGCCCCCAGCTGGAATCAGTTCCCAGGTCTCCTAATACCCAGGACACTTCTTCCACATTCCAAGGAAAAGCGTTTCCCAACCCTCGACATCTTGCTTTGCAGATACTCTCATGTCTTTTCACACGTATGTGTGGGCTTCCATCTTTCTTCAAGTAATTGGAGGATTTTTCAAGGCAAGGACCATGACTTTATTTTTTGTATTCCCCCAGTACCTAGTGGACAGTGGGGAGAAAGAAGGAGAGAGAAAGGAATCTGCTTCCACACTTCCAATGGAGAGATTCCACTAACTTTGGATTCCCAGTGTATAGACGTTCTCTTCTTGGAAGAAGAGGTAACTCCCCGCACCAGAGACTTTCTTCTTTTCGCAGCTCTTCCCATCTGAAACTGTCCAATAGATTTCTGGCACCCTGTACCTGGCATATGAATACCAAGTATTAAACTAACTTTGTTTACCTTTTTGGTCATAAACACTGAGACGGTTTTCTCCTTGCTTGCAATTGCTTATTAAATCATACACTTTTCCAGACTGCAGGTCTTTGGTGGTGGTGATGGTTGGGCACTGCCATCTCAGTTGACCAAATTGGAAAATATGCTAAAGAGCCTCGGCAACCATGGTTCCCCTGTGTGGAATGAGTCCATCAGCCTTTGGTGCAAGAAAAGAAGAGCTTGGGCCGGTGCAGTGGCTCAAGCCAGTAATCCCAGCCCTTTGGGAGGCTGAGGCGGGTGAATCACAAGGTCAGGAGTTCAAGACCAGCCTGGCCAACGTGGTGAAACCCTATCTCTACTGAAAAAACAAAAAAATTAGCTGGGCATGGTGGCAAGCACCTGTAATCCCAGCTACTCAGGAGGCTGAGGCAGGAGAATCGCTTGAACCCAGAAGGCGGAGGTTGCAGTGAGCTGAGGCTGAGATTGTGCCACTGCACTCCAGCCTGGGCAAAGAGCAAGACTCCATCTCAGAAAAAAAAAAAAAAAAAAGGAAGAAAGAAGAGCTTGTAAGTATAGAAGAGGAAAAGAAAAGAAATGCACTTATTAAAACCTAAACCCTGCACAGCTAAAAGTTCGAGAGACAGATTTAAAAGATCATCTATTCAAGTAAAATCTCAGGAACAAGACTAACCAGGATTTAGTGTGCTCCTGCAGGAAGCCTATGAAAAGATCCCCCCAAACATCTTAGGGTGCTGTTTCCTCTATTTTCTGATATTTTTCTTCTTGTTTCTTATGACATGCTGATTCCAAGAATTCATGCGATCACACTTCACTATCTTCCATTGGCCTGAGAGTGGGATTCAGGTAAGGCCAAAGCTTCTCTAGAGACAGAAGAGAATATGGGGTCCAATTCCAGTGGGGCTGGCACAGTTCCAATTCCATTTCAGTTCCACAAAACTGAATTGGAGCCCTGTGGTAGAAAGAAATTGTTTTATTTGCCTAACACTCTTGTTGGCTTCTATCAAATTCACCTCCTACCATTTTGGGGATAATTCCTCCTCCTCCCTGACTTCAGCTGTGCAGTTCTAGTCATGATTGCAATCATCACACTTCAATCGATCACTTCAGAAGTAGGGATGTGACTCAAACCATGCCAAGGAATTTTCTTCCCCACCCCAAGGAGACTTTTGAAGGCTGGAGGTCTTTAGTGGTGGTGATGCTCAGGCACCACCATCTCAGTTGACTAAACTGGAAAATACGCTAAAGAGCCTTAGCGGCCATGGTTCCTCTGTGTGGACTGAGTCCATCAGCCTTTGGAGCAAGAAAAGAAGAGCTTATAAGTACAGAGGAGGAAAAAAAAGAAAAAGAAAGCTGAAAGTTCTTGTTAGCTACAACCTTGGCCTTTCCTAGTTATGTAAACCACTAAATAATGGCTAAAGTAGTTTGAATTTAGTTTCTATTACTTACAATTAAAACTGCCCTGATGATGACAACTGTCCTTTAACATGTACTTGGTCCCATTGCCGGTGTTGAGGAAACAAAGATACATATGATTCTGTATCTGTTCTCAAGTTGCTGAGAATCTGTGAGGAGAGAAAGATACCTCAGCAAATAAGCACAAAGCAATGTGATACGATAGAGGGCATGAAGACAGGGGTAGGTGTGAGGGGGAAAGAGCTCAGGAAATGCTAACACTGAAGATGGAAATTTGAACCAGGCTGTCAGGGCTCTGGAATCAAGCAAATAAGGACTTACTAGAATGAGCATTTGTAACCAGTCCCCTGCACTTTCTAACTAGGCAATTTACTTAACTTCTCAGAGGCTCCGTTCCTTATATGTAAGAGGAAGATCATAGTAGTACCTGTCTCACAAGTTTTGGTGAACATTAAATTATATAATGCTTATACAATGTTTAGTACAGTAACATTTTTGCAAATGTTAAAGATTACCATCATCCTTACCCTCAGGGCAGAGACCATTATCATATATTTTTAGGATTGTATTTCCTAAATGTTGCCAGTTAGGGCAGAGCTACTAGGGGAGAAAACATTTTATGCTTTGCTTGACAAATTCACTGCTTCATAAAGAGGAATACTTACATCATCTCCCGTATACACTCAAGGCATATGTACGGTTTCTAGATCACTGGCTTTTTGGAGAGGAGAACCTCAGAAGAAGAGATACTTGCTTGGAACTTCATGAGCTTAGTGTAACATCTGATATAATCTGAAGGGAGATAGAAAGCTCATGAATTTACAACCTTTTATGTATGGTTTTTAATAACCTCCTGCTTGTTATTCTTCACAAAATCCATGGTGCTGGTTTAATTTGTTCAGCTTTGCAAATTAATAAACTATGAATAAAAAAGCACAGTGAGCTGAAGTTTCAAATTTGACTCTTTAATAGCCATTCTCAAAATTCTAAGACCAGAGGAATCTAGTCCTGATTTTTCTTGTTGGATTCTCCTGGAAACTGGAGCCTGAAGAGATTCTAATGAACCTTGGTGACTGGGTGATTAAGTTTTGCATACTGTGAAAATCCAGGTACATGTCTTATGTTGCCAACTATTGTAATTTATCAGAAAGAGAACAGAACTGGAAGCCTGGCTCTGATGACAAGATAGATTGAGCTAATATGAATGTTCCTCCTCCTATAACACATAGAAATGCTAGATACAATAAAATCACCACCTCCTCTAAGGTAATTACATGGTTGAACTGAGAGGAGAAAGGGAGGAAGGGAGGAGGAGGAGAAAAAGGAGAAAAGAGAAAAGAAACCCCCAGGTGCCTGAATTGAAGACGGTGTTTAAATCAAGAGCCATAAATGAAAAACAATATAAAACAACTGTGACAAAATGTTAACATTTATCCGGCTGGTGACTACATAGGTGTCTGTTATATTATTGTATTTATTTTTTCATCATTGCAATATTTTGTGATTGAAAATGGTGATTTTACAAAGAAGAAGAGAGAGGAGAAGAAGGATTTGGATTTGGTGCATCTGAGTCTAATGCCAGCTCTGCATGACCTTAGGCAAATGATCTAACTCCGTCTCCTCATCGGTAAACTAAGGACAATGACATCTACTTCAAACGTGATTTCAGTATTAAAAGGGACAACATATAACGCCCAGCACATAGGCTCAGCATCTTCACTTTCCTGTTATCCCTTCTAACCTGAGGAAGAGCCTCATAAGTCACGCTCTCACTGAGTCTTTCTGGGACAAGGATGATGTCAGGCCACTGTGGACACATTGATTGCTGATCTGTAACACTTATGACCGTCAGAGGCCATTGCAGCCTCTTCTCCTTTTATGATACAAACATTTTCTAAAAGTCCAGGCCAGTATTATGGAATGCCTTTAAATTTGGTTTGTCCAGTTATTTCCTCAAGGCTAGGGTCAAGTTAAATGTTTCTGGTGAGAATCCAACAAAGATGGCTTTGTATTCCTCTCAGTGCATCCTATCAGGGGCTCCATAAGTTCTGCTCACCTCTTTATGAATGATGTTACATTAGCTCTTTTGGTTAAGGAAATGGCCACTAGATCTCTCTGTTGTGAAGGTAGCTTTTCCCTTTCAGAATTAGTGAAGTATAGATGTGGTTGGACTTTTAGACTAAGTTAATATATTGTCCTCGGTAACATTTCACACGATGGTTTTAACATCAATGAATGATTTTTACACGAATTATTTCAAAGGGGCTGTAACGTTCTCTGGCTTCCTTTTGTCTGATTGCCTGGTGCCTACATAGCTTTCCAGTTACCTGTTTGATTCAGTCCCTCCCTTGAGTATCAGCACTCCCTAATCCTTCACTGTAATTCCGAGATTCATTTACTGTCTTGTCTTCTTGATTCACCTGCTCCTCTTGCCTGTAATCCATGATCTCATCTGGTTGGTGGTGGGTCTCCTGCTTCAGAGGTTAGCATTGTTCATTGTATACCTGATACTTTGACTGGCCTGGGTTGACCTGCAGTCCTTCTCTGCTTAGCTGTATCTCTACTTTGCCAGGGACTGCCCTGCACAATGGGAAATGGTATTTGGGGGACTCTGTCTAGCTTCCAAGCTTTCAAAATAAATTTTTTTATCCTAGCTTCAGAGTAAATAATAAACACATACACATTCGCTCACATTTACCCATCCTACTTGTGATGCATTCTGTTTCTATTCAATTTCATTTTTTAAAGTGCTAGTCAGCCCACTTGATTTCATAAGCTGAAATGGCTGGCAATCTTGTACTTTGAAAAATACTGTGTGAGAGCTTAATGCACCAAATCATCCGAGATCCCCCCTTCCTATGAATACAGAGCGCCCCTTTGGTGATCATTTTGCCCCTGTCTTATTTGAATTTGAATTGTGGAACTTGAGGGCTGGAAGGGTCCTTTAAAAACTCAACCAGCTTCATCACTCATTCGGTGCTTGAACTCCTTCAACAACATCCCTCCTGCTTGGAATATTACCAGCTTCTCTTTGAACATCCAGCCATGTGGAAATTACCATTGTCCCAGATACCCCGTTCCTTTTTTGGGTAAAGTTCCAGATCTTGGTTAAGGTCTTTTCTCTATTTAGACTCCTGGAGGCTATGTAGGACAAACCGACTCCCTGTTCCACTTGAGAACTGACTGGAGACAGCCATCGAGCATTCTGAGTCCTCCTTTCTCCAAGTCCTTCAGGGGATCCTCGATGGATACCACATGGTTTCTACATTTGTAGCCACCCTCCTCAGAGCACTTTGTCAATATCCTTCCTGAACTGTGACTCCTGTCTTTGACACATTATTCTAGCTCTTTTCTTCTGTTGTCATGCTAGCTTCATCTTATATTGATATCTAACTTCTCGTGGTTCTATGCCTTATCTGCCTTACTAAGTTCTATCCTTTATTTATGGTGATGGCATTTTGTACAGTGTGATTCCAAAGTAAGAAAGTCTTTATTCCCTAGTCAAATAAAGGTACATGCAAATGAATGATGTGTTTCAGGAGTTATGCACTTATTCCAGTGATGCCTTAATCACCCACATTATCCTTTAGAAATTGTATTCACCCCGGGAGAGAGGGAAGGAGAAACATTTGGGGCAAGATGCAGAGGAGACTTCTAAGTTCAGGGTTGACTTTATGTGTTCAGCCTGTACCATCACATGGAGCCCCGTTCACAGAAGGGCCCTGTACTAGGTTTAAGGCTTGGCCATCATGGTTGGAAATTCTTGATAATGTTATCTTTGAGCTTGTGTTTTTTAAGTAAAGGATTTTTAAGTAAAGGCACAATGGAACATGTGCATGATCAGAGGAGAAACATGAAAGAAAGAAAAAGCTTTATGTTTTAATACTTTTAATAGTACTTTATTCCTGCTTTTTGAGCAAGGGAGCCTCGTTTTTATTTTGCACTAGGCCTTTTAATTATGTAGCCAGTTTGGGGTAAGGTTCCTTTTCTTAACCTGAGTGGTAAGTACACAGGTGTTTATTTTATCATTATTATTCCTTAGGCAATTCATATTTGTTTTATGTTCTTCTGAATGTATGGTACTTTTTATAAGAAAAAGAAAGAGAAAAGAAAAAAGTCAAAAAATGCTCTCAGAGCCTGAGACTCTTTTCTACAACCTCATGGAGGGTTAATCTTTCTTTTGAGAAATGAATTTTAGTTTTGGAAGCAGTCAAAAGTATTTGGATGATGATTCTGGACAATGACTTTGATGGAAAATATAACTTTAATTCACACATAAAATTATTACTCAGACTGATTTTATCACTAGGTTCATCAACTGGTTCTAAAGAAACTCTAAACAAATGTTATAAATGTACTTTGTAACACATAACATCATTAGATTGCTTAGAAGCTTCTGAGTTAACTCTTTTGAATAGAACAGTGATCTTTGAAAGCATCACTCCTTATATGATTGTTTAGAAATTAGACAAACCACTTTAAATACATTTCTCCACACAATTCTTGAGCACTGTGAAAATACAATAAATATTAATTTCACAATTTGTTTTTCTAAATAATTTAGGGAAAATTCACTATGCAAGGCAGCATAAATGATATATTAGTCCATTTTCACACTGCTAGAAAGATACTACCCGAGACTGGGTAATTTATAAATAAAAAAGATACCCTTCTGTGAAGTCTCTATGTCCCAGTCTTCTGGGAACTCCACCTCCTCTGTGTTCGAACATTAACAGATGGGACCCCAGCTGGGCATGGTGGTTCACGCCTGTAATCCCAGCACTTTGAAAGGACGAGGTGGGTGGATTACGAGGTCGGGAGTTCGAGACCAGCCTGACCAACATGGTGAAACCCTGTCTGTACTAAAAATACAAAAATTAGCCAGATGTGGTGGCAGGTGCCTATAATCCCAGATACTCGGGAGACTGAGGCAGGAGAATCGCTTGAACCTGGAAAGTGGAGGTGGCAGTGAGCTGAGACTGCACCACTGCACTCCAGTTTGGGTGACAGAGTGAAACTCTGCCTCAAAAAAAAAAAAAAAAAAAAAAAAAAAAAAAAAAAAAAAAAAAAAAAGAAAGAAAGAAAGAAAAGAAAAGAAAAGAATAAAAGAAAAGTGCATTTATTACTTTGTTATAATGTATGTGGAAAACGTGAACATATGATGTATAACTTGTCCTAAATTAATAACACACCCCACCTGTAGATCTGAGATAAGGTTAGGACATAAAGTTCTTGACTCTTAACTAATCAGCACCTTTTCTTCTGCTCTGCTTGATATTCTGTAGGACTGTAGGTTTATTTTTCTTATTCTTGACAATTTAATCATTTTTGCTTATTAATTTAGATAGAAATGGTCAAACCACTTCCCCTCCTGTCTGAATACAAATATAGCCTCTACCACATTTAACCTATACACCATGCTCTGGGTAATGACTTCTGGCAATAATGACACAGGGGACATAATTACAGTCAACCCTCCATATCTGTCGGTTCTGCTTCTGTGGATTCAACCAACCACAGATCAAAAGTATTCAGGAGAAAAATATGGATTTATGTATTAAACGTGTGCAGACTTTTAAACTTGTCATTATTTTCTAAACAATACAGTATTAACTGCACAGGATTACATTGTATTGGTTATTATAAGTCATCTAGAGGTGATTTAAAGTATACAGGAGGATGTGCATACGTCACATGCAAATGCTATACCATTTTATTATTATTATTCAGGAGAAAAATAGGGATGTATGTATTAAACATGTGCAGACTTTTAAATTGTCATTATTTTCTAAACAATACAGTATTAACTATTTACACAGCATTTACGTTGTATTGGGTATGATAAGTAATCTAGAGGTGATTTAAAGTACACAGGAGGATGTGCATAGGTTACATGCAAATGCTACACCATTTTATATGAGGGACTTGAGCATCTGTGCATTTTGGTATCTGAAGGAGATCCTAGAACCAATCTCCCATGGCTGCTGAGGGATGACTGTATATGCTAACGACATTCATGTGCTACATTCGTTCATGATGCTGGTGTCTTATTTTCTCTGGGGAAGGAGAAGGATGGCAATATAATTCAGGTGATTAAATAAAGCACCATAGCCTATGAGCTTTGCCATCTGTCTTGAGTGCTTTTCTGCTTGGCCAAGTCAGCAGTGGGCCTGAACCCGCCACCTCCCTGATCACCAGGAAGAGAAGGTGTTAGAACTCTGGAACGGTCATCAGGGAGCTGGTCTCCAGGGCTAAAGACAGAGGATGTGCTGGTGCCAGTTCTTGCCGGCTTGCTAGAACCCACTGTGCACATGTCTTCCCAACTCCATATTCAGTGACTTCATGTTGGTAGTTAAAAATTGGCCATGGTGCGTGGTGACTCATGTCTGTAATCCCAGCACTTTGGGAGGCCAAGGCGGTGGATCATCTGAGGTCAGGAGTTCAAGACCAGTCTGCCCAACAAGGTGAAACCCCCGTCTCAAAATACAAAAACTTAGCTGGGCGTGGTGGTGGGCGCCTGTCATCCCAGCTACTCGGGAGGCTGAGGCAGGAGAATCGCTTGAACCCAGGAGGTGGAGGTTGCAGTGAGCCGAGATCGCGCCATTGCACTCCAGCCTGGGTGACAAGTGAAAAACTCCATCTCAAAAAAAAAAAAAAAAGAAAAAAAAAAATTTGGCCATGGTGGATTTATCTATACTAAGGGAACTAGCAAATCCAACCCTTTTCTTTTTGGAGAGCCTGTGTTAAACATTTACCAGCACACAACTGGCTGAAGCCCTGAGCACTGAGACCTGAGCCTGTTGGGAAAGGAGCAGCAGCAGGTCTTGAAAAGGCTGGGCTGATGTCCCTTCCATCATGATTTCACTGGTCACACTGCAGGAAAAAAATCCAACACAGGGACCAGGCTAGTGGGACTGCAGCCTGGCTGACCCTTGCAAGCTAAGGATAAACTGAATTTATCAAATATTTCTTTCACTTTGCACTCAACTGTTTTGGGAGAAGGGAAGCATTTTTTCTTCCATGTGTGGGCCTGGCCTGTCATGAGAACTCAAGAGATGTCAGTGGGCGTCCTCCAGTGAAAACAGATTCCTGTTTTTTATAAAAATCATACGACCTGTTTTAATATTAGCTATCATTTCTAGTTCTCCTGCATCTTAATATTAAAGAAAAAACCCAGAAAACTAGGTAAAGAACTAAATTTTATTTGAAAAAAGGGTGAAAAAAGTAAAAGAAAAACCTTAACAAAAATTGATATAGAAGATAAGGGCTATATAGCCTTTTTACCTGTCTTTATTTTGTTGTTAAGGTGTATCCCTAATTTTCCCCGTGTTTACACATCCTAGTGGAATGTATAAATGGAAAGCATTACAAGCGATACGAGCACTGTCATCTTCGGTGATTTTGGATAGATGGAATCTGCTGGTTAAAGATAAATACTGTTGAAGAAACACAGCACTAAATGTGTATTGGATGGAATCTGTCCTAGCTGTTATTACCTCAGCTGATTTGAAGTCTAAGCGTGTAGCTTCCATTCCAGTTGACATTATCTGAACTGAACAGACAGGATGATGGATGGAATCCACTTTAAAAAATGACACAGTTGAAGTAATACCTAGAAACTTATAGTTTTAAATATTGTTTTCTCAGCAAAAATGAAATAATTTGCTTTCTCCTTTCTAGCAAGACTAATATTCAATTTCTAGTCTCATTAAATTGTCATTTTCTTTAATGTTCAAAATTGACATTTTTGGTCACATCAATTGTATTCACATTTTGGCCAGGCGCAGTGGCTCATGCCTGTAATCCCAGCACTTTGGGAGGCTGAGGCAGGCAGTTCACCTGAGGTCAGGTGTTCCAGACCAGCCTAGCTAACATGGTGAAATGCCATCTCTAGTAAAAATAAAAAAATTAGCCAGGCATGATGGCATATGCCTGTAATCCCAGCACTTTGGGAGGCTGAGGCACGTCATCACCTGAGGTCAGGAGTTCGAGACCAGCCTGGCCAACATGGTGAAACTCCATCTCTACTAAAAATACAAAATTAACTGGATGTGGTGGCGCATGCCTGTAATCCCAACTACTCAGGAGGCTGGGGCAGGAGAATCACTTGAACCTGGGAGGTGGAGGTTGCAGTGAACTGAGATCGTGCCATTGCTCTCCAGCCTAAGCAACAAGAGCAAAACTCCATCTCAAAAAACAAACAAACATATATATATGTATATATATATTCATGTTTAAAATTGTGAATATATATTTTTTAAGTCACATAAAATTCCCACTACAGAAATGTCTGGAGATTCCTTTTTATTTTTTTTATGGAGATAGATGGAGAAGAGTCTTGGTTAGCAGCTGGAGGAAGTATGAGAGATAGGTAGCATTTAATTAAATGTGTTCTGGATGTTTGGGGAAAGCATTCTGGGTTTATTCAACATTTAGGCAACGGCGATCTTTGCAGACTACAGCTAATATTTGTCTCTGGAGAAGAAAGCTCCTAATCCCAGAACTTATTAAATACTAAATACCTTGTTGAGGAAAGATTGAGGCTAAAAATGTCAACTCTAAAATGTCAGAAAATTCTGAAGTTTCCATAGCAATGTTAATTTGCTCCTCTCATAAGCCATTTTAATGTTAGTAAAAATGCTGTTAGCTGACTGGGAAATGCAGCTCCCTCTGAGTGATATTGAATAAGCTCATCTTAATTAAGCTACAAGGCTCCTCCATTTCCTGGCTGGACACAGAAAAGACTTCATTGGCTGTATCGAGCAAGAAAAAGAAAGCCCTTTGTGATCCTGGTGGATGGCATCTGTGGCTGAGAAACATCAAGAGGACAGAAATGGTCTTGGAAAGGCTCTGAGCTCACAAGGCTGGCCGTGGCGAACATAAAGCTCAAAGCATAAAGCAAGTTAACAGTGACTGAATTTTAGGGCAGCCGTGCCCACTGTGAAAGTGTCTTCAGAACTCTTGGAGGCTTGGAATCCAGGGAGGGCCACACAGTGATAGGGCTTAGCATCCTAAGGTCCATAGTCTAATTTAATGGGCTAAATATTAAAGTTTTGCTAAGCTATCCTTAATTCTCAATTCCCAAATTGCTCCTGAAGCTGTAGTCAATATCATTGGTTTCAGAGTTATTCTTTTGTCCTGCTTCCAGTAACCATTAGTATATGTGTAACTGCTGAAAATGGCACTCAGGTTAATGGCTAAATCTAAAATAAACCTTTGAGATCGTTTGTTCCAAGTGGCTGAAAGCTGGCCTGGAGAGGGGAGTGCCCGGAGCATGTACAAAGCCACCTGGCACGCTGGGGGCAGGATGAAGACTATTTGATTCCCTGACACTTGCTAGCAAATTGGGTATTCCTGGGCACATCAGTTAAATCTTTGGCGTGTATCTTGGCTGGGCGTGGTGACTCATGCCTGTAATCCAGCACTTTGGGAGCCAGAGGCGAGCAGATAACCTGAGGTCACAGGTTCGAGACCTGCCAGGCCAACATAGCAAAACCCCATTTCTACCCAAAACACAAAAATTAGCCAGGCAAGGTGGTGCACACCTGTAGTCCCAGCTACTTGGGAGGCTGAGGCAGGAGAATTTCTTGAATTCTGGAGATAGAGGTTGCAGTGAGCTGAGATCACATCACTGCACTTCAGCCTGGGTGACAGAGTGAGGCTCTGTCTTTAAAAATGAATAAATACATAAAAATAAAATTGAAAAATAAATACTTGGCTTGTATCTCATGAGAAATGGAGATAGAAATGTCAGAGGTGTTTGAACCAGAGCAACATCATCTTGAATAGGGCCTGGGTAAAATGAGGCTAAAACCTACCGGGCTGCATTCCCAAATGGCTAAAGCATTTTAAGTCACAGGATGAAACAGGAGGTCAGCAAAAGATACAGGTCATAAAGACCTTGCTGATAAAACAGGTTGCATTAAAGAAGCCGGTTAAAACCCACCAAAACCAAGATGGCGATGAGAGTGACCTCTGGTTGTCTTCACTGCTACACTCCCACCAGTGTCATGATGGTTTACAAATGCCATGGCAATATCAGGAAGTTACCCTATATGGTCTAAAAAGGGGATTCACCTTTTGTTTAGTAAATAATTTTTAAAAACCCGTAAAAATGGGCAACCAGCAGCCCTCAGGGCTGCTCTGTCTGTGGAGTAGCCATTCTTTTATTCCTTTACTTTCTTAATAAGCTTGCTTTCACTTTACTCTATGGACTCACCCTGAATTCTTTCTTGCACGAGATCCAAGAACCCTCTTTTAGGGTCTGGATCCGGACCCCTTTCCTGTAACAGTAATAGCTATTTCACATTTTTTAAGTGTCAAATTAAATGGACTAATAAATTCTAAATACTTAATCTGGTATTTGGCCTAAAACGCTATGATTTATTTATTTATACTCCCCTTTCTGCTCCATATCCTGTTTTCCCTAGCTAGATATATATGTTGTTCCAAACTAATTTAAAATGGGATGCCTTTTACATGTTGTTTGTTTCCTTCTCTTCAAATTCTCCAAATTCTTTCTCCAAATTCCCCAGTAACTCCAAATTCTTTGCTTATCTACCTATCTAGAATTATTTTGTTAAGGGAGAACAACAAACCTTGTTAAAGTGATGTCTAATTGTTTCCTTGCAGCCAAAGCCATCTCAACTGCTACAATTGTTTTTCTTTGAATCTTCAAATAGTTTCAATTTGGATCAAGTACAGATTAGTGGAGGTTAAAGGCATATTCGTTAAGGAATTGATCAGAAGTCCTCCACACACTCCCACCCAGTGATTCCTGCTATGGCTGCCCCTTGTGATCCCCTGAAAACCTCTACATCAGATTCTTTAAGAATCAAGAGCCTTTAGGGGTGGGTGCGGTAGCTCGCACCTGTAATCCCAGCAGGTTGGGAGGCTGAGGCAGGTGGATCACCTGAGGTTAGGAGTTCAAGACCAGCCTGGCCAACATGGAGAAACCCCGTCTCTACTAAAAATGCAAAAATCAGCCAGGTGTGGTGGCAACACGCCTGTAATCCCAGCTACTGAGGAGGCTGAGGCAAGAGAATCCCTTGAACCCGGGAGGTAGAGGTTGCAGTGAGCCGAGATCGTGCCACTGAACTCCAGCTTGGGCAACAAAGTGAGACTCCATCTTAAAAAGAAAAAAAAAAAAATCAAGAGTCTTTAAACATTTCACACCATTTGACTCAGAAATTCCACCTTTAGGAATCAACCTATCCTAAGAAAATAGATGCCCAAAGTAGCTCATTTATTTATATATATATATATATATATATATATATATATATATATATATAAAATCTTCCAAGTCCAATTAGAGGAAGAGGGAATGATGGTATAAAATACGTATCTTTAAACTATTGCAGATGTTTTAAAAATTAGACTTACACTGTGGTGTTAGAAGTCAGGATACCAACACCCTTGGGGTAAAGATAGTGACCAGGAGGGGGCATAAAGAAGGCTTGTGAGGTGCTGGTCATATTCCATTTCTTCATCTGGGTGCTGGATGTATGTGTGTATTTACTTTGTGAAAATTCATCAAGCTGTATTCTTTTGAGATTTTATATATATATATATATATATATATATATATATATATATATATATATTATATATATATATATATTTGTTAAAAATGATGGCAAAATACACCTAACATAAACTTTATCATTTTAATCAGTTTAAGCGTACAGTTTAGTAATGTTAAGTACATTCACATTGTTGTGATAACAATCTCTTCATCTCGAAAAACTGAAACTCCAAGCTCATTAAACAACAACTCTCATTCCTCCCTCCACCCCAGCTCTGGCAACGGCCATTCTACTTTCTGTTTCTGTGAATTGAAGCACTCTACGTGCCTCATGTAAGTGAAGTTATACAGTATTTGCCTTTTGGGGGCCTTATTTCACTTGGTATAAAGGCCTTACGTTTTATCCATGTTATAGCGTATATCAGAATTTCCTTCCTTTTTAAGGCCAAATAATATCCTATTGAATTGGGTATACCACATTTTGTTGATCCATTCTTCTATTAACGGACATTTGGGTTGCTTCCACCTTTTGGCTGTTGTGAGTGATGCTGCTATGAACATGGGTGTACAAATATCTCTTTGAGACTCTGTTTTAATTATTTTGTGTATATATCCAGAAGTGGAATAGCTAGAGATATAGGCATGTTTTATGTGTATGTTATACTTCAATAAAATATAACTTAAAAAATACTGATGCCTGGGTTTTACCTCTAAATAGTCTCATTAAATGGTCTGAGGCTATGAGTCCTGGGCATTAGAGTTTGTAAAGCCGCCTTAGGGATTCTCACATGAAACCAAAGTTGAGAACCCCTAACTCAAAAGATGCATTTAGTATATTTTCACAAACTACTTGGAGAGGACTGTGCAGAAGTAGGCGTCAGGGCCAATGGGTCCAGTCTTCACATCAGCCTTTTCCTGGTGGCTTTTCTGACCCAGCTTTATCCCTTCAGTCTTCTAACTGAGAATCATTCTCCTCACAGGGTAACCTGGACCATGTATGTCAGTCAATGCTTATGCCTCCCACCAATTGCAGATAGAGGAGATGACATGCCTGGGTCCTCACGTCAGCCCTTGCCAGAATGAGTGGGCAGGACTGGTCTTTCTACGCATAGAACAAGTAGGTAGATGCCTCCATGATGAGATGAAAGGAATAGTCAGGAGAGCCTCCCCAACACACAAATACACACACACACACAGACACAGACACACACACACACACACACATTCTCCTACTGGCTACCCAAGAGTCTTCACCTCTTTTTTTGCCTGACTTAAAGTCCTGCCAATAAGTGAGAACCACTTTTAAAAGCCAACTGGGCCTGGCAAGGTTATATACGCACTATTAGCTATTCAAACCATATTGTGAGTTAGTTCAAAGAGAGGCTTTTCAACAATACAGCTGTGATATCAGGACATGAAAGCAGGGTTTTCCAGCCTAGTACTGTTGATATTTTGGGCTTGACAATTCTTTGATGTGGGCAGCTGTCCTGTGCATTGTAAGACGTTTAGCAACATCTCTGGCCTCTACCCACTAGAGATGTCAGGAGCAGTCCACCCTCAGTTGTAATCACTAAAAATGTCTCCAGACATAGTCAAATGTTTCCTTATTGATGGAAGAAGAGAGGAAGAAGAAGTGTTGCAACACAGAAAATTTAGAGGCAGTTGGGCCTGGAAAAGATTGACATCCTCTTACTTCTCATGATCCACTTGTGTCTCAGCCCCAGAAAACCCTCCTTCCTGTTATTAATGAGAGACAGGTGCACCATGGAAAATAAGGCACTAAAGACAAAGTCCAAGTGTTACAAGATAGTGCCTTGCGCCTACATGGAAGCTGTGTAATTTGGCACTAATTGCTCTCCTCCCAGCTTCCTTACTGCCTCCAAAATGTGAAATGTTGTGAGGTTAGGACTTATTATGGGAACCATTCTGCCCCACCCCTGTCCCCACAAAAATATGACCAGCTTTTCATGATGACAAAGCTACCTCTTGTGAATGCCATAAATGTGGTTAATTCATTGACACACATCTTGTCATTTATCACATTTAAAATCATATGACATATTCCCAGAGTTTTAAAATTTAAATTTGTAGCTGGGCACAGTGACTTATGCCTATTGTCCCAGCACTTTAGGAGGTTGAGGCAAGAGGATCGTTTGAGTCCAGGAGTTCAAAACTGGGCAACTTGGTGAGTCCGCATATCTACAAAAAATTTTAAAAATTATAAAAAATTTTAATTTGTCCCAATTCTAAAGGACTCTGCGCTGCTAACGTGGAGATATTTTTAAGTACTACACACAGATGGAAGGCAGAGGAACAGTGCTGGCTGAGGGCTGAGCTCTGCTTTCAGGGGAGACCCTGAACCTCTGACCCAGACTTCCAGCCACTCTCTTCCTGTCGGGCTCTTTTTTGTACCTTGGAGCAGGAATCTTAAAGGCAGCCGCAAGCGGTGGCTCACTCCTGTAATCCCAGCACTTTGGGAGGACAAGGTGGGCGGATTGCCTGATCTCAGGAGTTTGACATCAGCCTGAGCAACATGGTGAAACTCCGTCTCTACTAAAAACCAAAAAATTAGGGGGGCATGGTGGTGCATGCCTGTAGTCTTAGCTACCTGGGAGGCTAAGGTAGTAGGATCGCTTGAGCCCAGGATGTCGAGGCTGCAGTGAGCTGAGATTGTGCCACTGCACTCTAGCCTAGGTGACAGAGGGAGGCCCTGTCAAAAACAAAAACAAAAAAAGGAATCTTAAAAGCTACTTTCCAGGACTGTCTGTAAATGACAGAGGCTGTTTCCAGGACTGTCTCTAACTGACAGAGCCTGTTTCACGCCTTTGTCTTCTTCCATTTTGTCCTCTTCACCTGAGGCTTCTGCTTTATTAGGGTTATGGGGCCTAAGCCCCTCTTTTGTGAGGAACATTCAGCCAACACTTTGTTGCAGGCAGGGTAGTCGACTGGCCTGAAGGTGCAGACACCACTCCAAGCTCGAGTGTCCTCTGGCCGCTGCTCCACCAGCTCAGCTCATGATCCTCATGGGCAGCCGTCTTGCAAAGAAAGGCCATGAGTAAACAAAGCATTTGCCACAGGAGTTTGGCTCAGATTTAATAGAGGACGTGTGCAGTCTTTCAGTGCTCCTCGGCCCACAAGCTTTAACCACTGTACAAACTGATTTAGAACACTAAAGCTCCACTGTTTGTTTAATGCCTTTATTGACTTAATTCCCGCCTCTTAGGCAGGTGGCCCCGGCAGGCAGCGCCGTCATTGTTCTGAGTCGGATCTCCTCAGTGACACCGCGGCCTTCCTGCTGAGAGTTCCTTTCTTTATTTCATTTTTTCTGGTCCTTAAAAAGTTGGGCAATCAAATTACAGTTACAGGTGTAGTGTTTCATTTTGAAAGAGGTGTAATTCACTCCAGTCAGTATTTGCAGCGGTCGAATTAGGTTTGTGGTGTAATACGGACTTTTCCACTTTCCCCTTGGCTAAAGCGAAGGGCTGATTTCCTGGGTGACCGTGAGGAGTGCCGTTAACTCTTCTGGTGTATTAACTCTTTCTGAACCTTGGGCCTCATTTGTCAGTGACTTTCAAGGTGCCCTCATGTATAATTAAGATATACAATAAGATACATGCAAAGCGTTTGCAAACTTCTTGTGGTGCCTTGCTCCACTATTGATTTGGCCCAAAACAAAAAATATTTTCATTGTTCATTGCAACAACAACATCATTTATTAAACATACACTGTGCAAAGTATGTTATCTAGCGAGGTTTTTCCTTAGATGCCTGCCTTGGCTCCTTTGAGCAGCACCATAAACTTTTGTGCTGGGTATTACTGCTGTCTTTTATCAGACAGGGACGGTGAGGACTGGAAAGGTGAAGTGGCCTGCCCACAGTCCCTTCGTGTCTGGAGGCGGAGCAGGAATTTGATCCCAGTGACCTGACCACTTCCACTCATCAAGGAGAAAAGGAAACCCCACAGGCTCTAAAAGGGAGTCAGAGTCACGTGAGTGGTCCGGTGAGCTATGCCTATAGTGGCACAAGTGGGTTTGCTGAGCTCGTGCCTCTCAGAGGCCACTTGACAACTTCTCCCGATGGCACAGAGCTGTTCTTGGACAACTTCCTTAAGCTTTCTCATCAGAGGGCAGAGCTTTTGTGTCACCTGATCTTGTTGCCGGTAAGGAAGTTGGGAGCAGCATATATGCACACACATTCTCTCAGACACACAGCCACACGTCCATTCACACAATGCACATTCCCATAACCACACACATGCACACTATCAGGCACACAGACATGCACACGCACACATTTAATCGGACACACACATACACTCTCAATACACTCACACATACACCCACACACCTGTCCACCCTCGGTACACTCACATATACACCCACACACCTGTCCACCCTCGGTACACTCACACATACACCCACATACCTGTCCACCCTCGGTACATTCACACATATGCCCACACACCTGTCCACCTTCAATACACTCACACATACGCCCACACACCTGTCCACGCTCAGTACACTCACACTCACACACATGCACACTCACATTCACACACACACTCATGCATGTGTACACCTCTTGCTTTCCTGCATAGAAGCTGAGTACACTCTGGGGTGCAAGATCAGGAGACCAGCACCCAATATAATAAACTGCCAGAGGGGCGGGTGGTGTGCTGTGAGATTTTGTGACTTTCCAAGGCTTGAAATAATCTGAGAATTTACAGCAAGGACCAGGAATTATTGTAAAGAAAATTGGTCTCTATTCTAACTTTAATTGCCCCCAGCCTTCACGAATCAGCTTTTTGGCACCAGCCCCTTAGCTCGAAGCATGCCCTTTGAGGCCTCATGCATTAGCGCTGAGACCTTGGGCAAGCAGCCTACCTTCTCTTTTCCTCCATTTCCTCATCTGTAAAATAGGGATAATAACAGTGCTTGCCTTATAGTTATGAGTATTAAACAAGCCAGTATATGCCAAGCTCGTGGACCAGGGCAGGGCACAAACTGTGAACAAACATGTTCACAATCAGTGGGGTTTTAATGGCTTGGGTTGGCCTGCCATTATGAACCAGTAACAATGTGTACTAAAGACACACATTAAGTTTGAGACTTCATAATGGAAATGCGGTCTAAGGAGAGATGTACCAAGCTTTGAGGGCTTTCTGTCCTAGTGTCTCAATCTATATAATCTTTCATTTGAAAAAGTTTCAAGACAGAACGGTGATTTTTCCTTCTGAGTCTCAGAGCCTTCTTGACTCCCTTAGGCAGTGAATCACCATCTACCTCCTGGGTCAGAGAGGGAGCATCACAGAGTGCTAGAAAGATCAGGATTGGCACTTTGCTATCTCCCAAACCCTCAGTTAAAGGAATCCTCATCTTGTGAGAATTTTGCAAAACCCAATTGGAGAAGGAGCCATACAACAAGTAAAAATCTTAATTTTGGGCTGGGCTTACCTGTAAGTAGGTAGAATCTATGCATCAATGCATTTAATCTGTGATTCAAACAGATCTCCTTGGTCGGGTGCGGTGGCTTATGCCTGTAATCCCAGCACTTTCAGAGGCCGAGGCAGGCGGATCACGAGGTCAGGAGTTTGAGACCATCCTGGCCAACATGGTGAAACCCCTTCTCTACTGAAGATACAAAAATTATCTGGGTGTGGTGCTGCGCGCCTGTAATCCCAGCTACTGGGGAGGCTGAGGCAGGAGAATCGCTTGAACCTAGGAGTCGGAGGTTGCAGTGAGCCGAGATGGCACCACTGCACTCTAGCCTGGGTGACAGAGCAAGACTCTGCCTCAAAAAAAAAAACAAAAAACAAAAAACAAAAAAACTCTCCTTTTAAAAGTTATAGAAGAAACTGAAATTATTCTAATTAAGAATAGCCAGACCTATGACACTATTTTGTTCTATTTCTTTCCTTTGATCAGGTCTGGGATGATCATTTTTCAAATCTTCCAATCATCATTATCTTAGTCACTTTTCCTGTGTGTTCATCTGCACAGGCACCCCGGCAGTGGTTGCTTTGTTAATGGCTCTGGGCCACACCTTCTCTCTCCTTTGCTCTGTGGTGGTCTACGTCTTGATTCTATGTGAATGGCTCCTTTCAGAAAGTCCCACCATGATCAAACCAACTAGATGTGGTTCCTCTGTTTTCCAACCCACCTCCCACCCAAGTTAGGCCAATGCTTGATCAGAAAGGCACTATTTACTCACCTTAGAATTTCAACAATTTCCTTATCAGAGCACTCATCTCATCAAAGGAGAGGCCAGAAAGATTATTTTATAATCTGTGGAAGTAAAAGTTCTTCTCTCTCCTTCATCCTCTAAGAGATAAATGGAGATTATGCAAGTGATTTTCCTTTATAATTTGCTTTTTGTTTAAAATTTCCCCCATGTTTACAAAATAATTCCTATCTATGCCTAGAGAATTATTGGAATGAGAGTCACTGAATGCTAATAATAGTTTCTTAGGGAGGTGGCATGTAGGGTGATTTTTATTTTAGATACTGGTTCCTGCTCTTTAGTTTTCTGTATTGATTGACTTAAAATTGAACATGTAAAGTTTCGTTAAAAAATAAGGCCATTTAAAACATGTTTTTTTTGGTTT
This sequence comes from Theropithecus gelada, assembly GCF_003255815.1. Classification (NCBI taxonomy): domain Eukaryota; kingdom Metazoa; phylum Chordata; class Mammalia; order Primates; family Cercopithecidae; genus Theropithecus; species Theropithecus gelada. The sequence continues at coordinate 103,684,281 of NC_037676.1, forward strand.
GTTTTAGAAATGGGAGTCTCTTTATGTTGCCCAGGCTGGACTCGAACTGCTGGGCTCAAATGATCCTCCCCGCTCAGCCTCCAGAGCAGCTGGGACTACAGGTGCACATGACCATGCCTGGCTTAAAAGAAAGTCATTTTAAGAAGGAATTTTTAAAAGCACACACACAGCAACAATGCCATACTTTTTCAAATGATTTTGTGTGTGTGTTAGTTTCTGAACACCTTACTCCGCAGACCAGTTAACCTTTCAGGCCAGGTTAACACATTTCTTCCCAAGCTCTGTTCAAGGCATGTTTTGAGATGAAAAGAAAGTTTCTATGAATATGGAGGAAATGTTCTCCTTCATTTCAGAAGGCATAGTTGAATTATATTATCAGCTCACGAAGCCTTTGTAAAATACACCTAATGGGTTGTTTTTTTTTTTTTTTGGTCAGACTTCTCTAAAGACAACCAAAATGATCAGTTGGGAAAACTGTTCAGAAGTTACAGCATGTGGGCTCTTCCCAGCATCTTTAAAAAGAAAGAAACTAGCCAGGTGTGGTGGTGCCTGCCTGTATTCTCAGCTACTCGAGAGGCTGAGGCAGGAGGACCATTTGAGCTCAGGAGTTCGAGGCTGCAGTGAGGTATGATCGCTACACTGCACTCCAGCCCGGGGGACACAGCAAGAGCGCATCTTTAAAAAGTTAATAACAAATAATAAAGTAATTAAAAAGAAAGTGACTCTTGCTATAAATAAATGCCAGTTCTCCCTTGTTGAGCATCATCAGCTATGCTTTGGATATGCATTCTTGGAGTTGATTTCAACTTTCTTTTTTCTTGTTTTGAGGAGCATGCTTAGATTTAAACTTTTAATTGAAGTGTAATATGCATGGAAAAATGCAGATCTCATAAATACACAACTCAATTAATTTTTAAACTCAACATTCTTCTGTAACCATCACTCAGATCAAGAAACAGAATTTTATACACCTACTGTGTACCTACAAAGATTTAAAAAATAAAAAAGGGGAAAGAAAGAATCAGTATACAATATATCAGCACCCCAGAAGTGCCCCTCATATCTTCTTACAATCGCTAACCCCCTACCCTCCACCCCAAGGGTAACCACAATCTTTTTATTATTATTATTATTATTACTAAGTTTATTTTCATTGTCTCAGGTCTGCTGAACTCTGGATCCAGGTTGTGTCAATAGGGTAGTGTGGTGCCTCCTGTACCTATCTCTGCCTCCTACAGTTATTTTTATTTATTTTTGATAGTAGAGACACGGTCTTGCTATGTTGCCCAGGCTGGTTTCAAACTCCTGGGCTCAAAAATCTTCCTGCCTCGGCCTCCCAGAGTGCTGGGATTGCAAGTGTGAGTCACCGCACCCGGCCAAGTCCTTTATCATCTCCCAAGAAGACTATGAAAGAGATTTGGGGCCCAAGTTGATAATATCAAATACACTGAACTTGACTGTGTTCATCATGTTCTGGCTCTAGAGAAATGAGAGCTGCTAGTGAGGGTGGTGCCATTCTGTGTATCTTCTGTACCTTGAAGTCTCTCAGAAATCTTGCCCCTGGTCTTCTTGTTCTAAGGACACAACAGGTTCCCTTTTTCTCTGGAGATGAAATCTAGATCTTCGATTTTGGAACCAAATTTGGACTCTTGACTCTGGAACACTAATTTCTTTAGCAAGTTGCTTCCTGGAATCAGTCCTAGAGTATGGGTTTTTCAAAAATGCCTTGATGAGAGGGCATAATTGAGAGGCACTGTAGGTGGTACAACACCGTCGGGCTTCTCTGCTTTGAAACTCTGCACCAGGTCGATCTTCTCCGTGGCTCTGGCTTGATTCTAAAATCTCTGGTTCTGGTCTTTTCTAGAATCCATGCCTAGCTCTTCAATTCTGAAACCAGATCTGGATTTTTGACTCTTCTGTATTGATTTATAAACCAAGTTTTTGTTTGGTACAATAACCTGAGCAAAGTTTTTGATTGAAGGTATTGATGAGGATTTTCAATTGATCTGTGAGTTTGCTGCAACTGTACCTATAATTTGTTGCTACCATCTTGTGTGAAGAGGTGTCTTTGGTCATGCTGGAAGAGAGTCCTGGAAGCTGAACTACTGTCTGGGAGACTCATAATCTCAGCTTCTTCATTCTGCCAGTTTTGTACTTTATGTAAGTGCAGTATTGACTCTTTCTTGTTTAGCTTTTCATTCAAACTCATGCTTGTGAAATTCATCTAATTTTGTGTGTAATTATAGATAATTCATTTTCTTTTTGTATGGTATTCTACTGTGCAAATATATTACAATTCATTCTACTGTAGATGGTCATTTGGGTAATTTCAGTTTTGAGCTAGTATAATCAGTTATTATAATTATAATCAGCTATTATAATATACTATGCACATCTAGTACATGACTTTTGGTAAACATTGTAAACATTTCTGTTAGGTATGTGCATAGGAGCAAAATAGGGTATGCAAATGTTTAGTTTGCTAGACACTACTCAACAGTTTTCTGAAGTGGTTGTACCAATTTATCACCAGCCATACATGAGTCCCAGTGGAATATAAATGTAGAATTTCAATTTTTATAAGAGTTGTGCTGAATGGTAACTCTGGAGCTACCCTGAGCCCCAAAGATCATGAGGCAGAGGAGTTTTTCCAAAAAGTTCAAATCACCATTACTTCTTCACGTTCATTTTCAGGTCAAAACACCCCTGTATGTCAGGTATGGTGGTGCATGCCTGTAGTCCCAGCTACTCAGGAGGCTGAGGCAGGAGAATTGCTTGAGCCCAGGAGTTCGAGGCTGCAGTGAACTATGATCACACCACCGGACTCCAGCCTGGGTGACAAAGTGATACCCCTGTCTCTAAAAAAAGTAGTGAAATAAATAATAATAATGATAATCATAATAAATCCTTGTAAAATAGACAGAGGTATGCCTTATGCCATTTTCTCCTGAAGCTGAGGAAATAAGACAAAAGAGATCAAATGTGTTTTCTAAGAGCCCTACTAATCCTGTATTTCCCACTCTAGCTCCAGAGCTTTGATTTTAGGTGCATGTGCCTACCTGTGAATTTGTTACAGAAAAGGCATGCTCAGGCTGAGGCTGGCATTTCTATAACATTGCTAGTTTCAAACCACAAGTCTGAATGCCATGAACCCTCATAGCATGTGAGGGTTTATTCCACTGACAATTAGCCAGGTAGAAAGGGCATATTCATAAACTCTCTTGCCTGCACTTGGAGCTTTTCTGACAGTTTTTTGTTTGTTTGTTTTTGAGACAGAGTCTCACTCTGTAGCCCAGGCTGGAGTGCAGTGGCATGATCTCAGCTCACTGCAACCCAGCTTCCCAGGTTCAAGTGATTCCCCTGCCTCAGCCTCCCGAGTAGCTGGGATTACAGGCATGCGCCACCACGCCTGGCTAATTTTTTTGTATATTTAGTAGAGTCGAGGTTTCACCATGTTTGTTGGTCAGGCTGGTCTCGAACTCCTGATGTCAAGTGATCTACCCACCTCGGCCTCCCAAGGTGCTGGGATTACAGGTGCTGACAGTTTTAAATGGAAAAAGGAGCCTATCCAGGTTTCCTAGCCTGGTTTCTCATCAGACTCAGCTGGGCAGCTTTTTAAGCTACAGGTTTCCCCATCCCCACTCAAGGGCAATTGAATTGAGGTCCTCAGAATTGGGACTTGGGAATCTGTATTTTATGAAGTTCTCAAGTGGTTCTGATTTAACTGGAGGCCAGTAGCAAACCTTTGACTGGAATCACTGTTGCTCTCATTTAAAAAAAAAAAAAACCATCCAATACACTTTACCAAAATCCTGAGAACAAGAAGAGAAAACGAATTTAAAATCAGACTTTCCCCCCTTCTTTAAAATACTCTATCAGAAGTATTTTGGGCGCCAGGCTTCCTTCTGCAACAGGCCTGGGACTCGCTCTTGCTCGCTCTCTTTCTGCCGCCATCTTGATTCCCCGTTCCCTCCACAAAATGCCCGGCAAAGCCACAGAAACCGTCCCTGGTATAGAGCAGGAGTTGCTGCAGCCCCAGGCTGAGACAGGGTCTGGAACAGAATCTGACAGTAATGAGTCAGTACCAGAGCTTGAAGAACAGGATTCCACCCAGGTAACCACACAACAAGTCCAGCTGGCGGTAGCAGCTGAAATTGATGAAGAACTAGTCAGTAAAGCAAAACAGAGGCAGAGTGAAAAGAAGGCACGGGAGGCTGTGTTCAAACTGGGTCTTCGACAGGTGACAGGAGTTACTAGAGTCACTATCCGGAAATCTAAGAATATCTTCTTTGTCATCACAAAACCAGATGTCTACAAGAACCCTGCTTTGGATACCTGCATAGCTTTTGGGGAAGCCAAGATCAAAGATTTATCTCACCAAGCACAACTAGCAGCTGCTGAGAAATTCAAAGTTCAAGGTGAAGCTATCTCAAACATTCAGGAAAACACACAGACTCCAACTGTACCAGAGGAGAGTGACGAGGAAGAGGTTGATGAAACAGGCGTGGAAATTAAGGACATAGAATTGGTCATGTCACAAGCAAATGTGTCTAGAGCAAAGGCAGTCCAAGCCCTGAAGAACAGTAATGATATTGTAAATGCTATTATGGAATTAACAATATAACCATCTGAAAGCAACTTTTTTCGGTGTCTCAAAGGAGTAACTGCAGCTTGGTTTGAAATTTGTACTGTTTCTATCATAAATAAAGCTGTGGCTTCCTGTTGGATGAAAAAATAAAAAAGACAGTATTTTGCCAAATTAAACAGAAAAGGGAGTTCAGTGGAAGATGGCTCTGATTTCAGGGTAATAATAATGGTAGGTAACAATTAAATGGCATTTAAAAAATTGCTGAATGCTTGCTGGGCACAGTGGCTCATGCCTGAATCTCAGCACTTTGGGAAGCCGAGGCAGGCAGATCACCTGAGGTCATGAGTTCGAGACCAGCCTGGCCTACATGGTGAAACTCTGTCTCTACTAAAAATACAAAAATTAGCTGAGTGTGGTGCTGTGCACCTACAACCCCGCTACTCAGGAGGCTGAGGCAGGAGAATCACTTGAACCTGGGAGGCGGAGGTTGCAGTGAGCTGAGATTGCACCACTGCACTCCAGCCTAGGCGACAAAGTGAGACTCTGTCTCAAAAAAAAAAAAAAAAAAAAAAAAAAAGGTTGCTGAATGCTTTCACATATTTTATTTCACTTAATCACTCAGGATCTCTTTAAGGTAGACATAATAATTCTCAATCTACAGAAGATGATATTGAGGCTTGGAGGTTAAATGCCTCATCTGAGGACATATATGCATGAAATGGCATAACTAGGACACAAACCCAAGTTTCCTGATTCCAAATTTTACCTACTTCTCACTATCCCGCAGTGCTTTGGGAGTCAGGAAGCTCCCTCAAGGTCAATAGGAATTGAGTGTTTTGACAACTCTGAATAAGCACCGTGAGTCTAACTGGACTCCATTCCATTCTCCTCCCCTCCCTCTCTTTGCCCTTCTCCCTTCCTTCAATATCCTTTTAGTGTCTCCCAAGCAACAGGTTATTTGCAATGTGCTAGGGAATCAGAGATTAAAGAAAAAGTCCCTACCCTAAAAAAAATTCATAGTCTGGTGGGGAGATAGACAAATCATTGTGTGGTGATGCACTAAACATCAACCCAAATAGGTCAAAATTGGAAGGGGAAATTATGCCCTGATCACCAATCCAAGTGGCCATGAACTTGCTTTGATGAACTCTCACTTCAAAGGAGGCTGTTTTATTTGGAAACAATTCCTCTGCCTTCAATATCCTATTAGTATACCCCTCAAAATGTGTGTTTAGATCTTTAATTCCGTAACATGTGTTTACCCTTTCATGATTAAATTCAGAAGCATGCCATCTTATTAGTGGTTCATTTGCATACTCTTTCAGGAATGATAATGTTCAAAGAGGTATAGGGGCCTTAAAGAAGTAGGGGAGGGCTGGGCGCAGTGGCTCATGCCTGTAATCCCAACACTTTGGGAGGCTGAGGTGAGTGGATCACAAGGTCAGGAGTTTGAGACCAGCCTGCAGCCTGGCTAGCATGGTGAAACCCCGACTCTACAAAAACAAACAAAAAGTCTAGGGATAGGCTTAGAGATTTCTTCTAGGTCGTGTGTGTAGGAAAAACAACTTCCAAGATACTAGGGAGATAATTCTGTTTGTAGTCAGCAACCAGGCTGGATAGAGCATGGATAGGTAGATGAGTGTGTTCACAGGTGTGTGGCAGAGGTCAGTAGCAGACAAACTTTCCAACATACTGCTTCAATAATTGTCTTCATTAGTGGCAATAAACTATGCACTTTGCTTTCAAACACCTAAGAATTATTCAACAATAATAAATAGTTGCTGGCTGCTCCCTGGGTACCAGCAGCTTCTTAGGCATAGGAAAAGGAGACAGATACATTTCTGCCCCATGCTTCTCCAAATAGATTACTGATGACCAATGAAACATTCCTAGAAAATTGAGTGTGAGCATTGCTCTTGAATCTAACACTTTCCGTAATTGCTTAACCCACTTGACATTTCTGAAGCCTTGCGCACTCTTGATGGCCCATTTCTGAGTAGTAGTCTCCTTCTCATCTTCATTATGTCCCCTCTGAGCAATTGTGACATCCTCTCCACTTCCCTCTCTGCTCCAGGGTCTCCAACTTTGAATCCAGTCTCATCTTTCAGTTATCCATTGAGGTTATCTTTGCTCTGCTTTACAACTATAATGATAACTGAGAATTGCATGGGCTTTTAAAACATTTACAGAGAAAGTTCCATCCATTATCTGAATCAAAAATCATTGAAAGCCTCATTGAGTCCTGGCCCCAGCCCTCGAGGGGAGCACTGAGGTTCATCCCAGACAACACAGTCATCGTGTGATGGACTCACACTCTCTTCTAATCCATGATTCTTGTTCTTTCTATCTGTTTCGGGGGGGTTCCTAAGAAGCACACCATGGGATGAAGGTTCACATACAGGAGGTTTATAACCAATATTTTTGGGGTCAGTGCTGTGGAAGAAGAGAAGGGGAGGAAGCAGGATTGGGCAGAGGAAGAAGTCGCGCTGCAGTCCAATCTCAAAGAAAGTCTCGTTTGACCTGACTTAGAATTCTGAAGATGGGATGACTCTTCTGAACTGTCTGCTTGTGAAGTTAGACTGACAGCTGAGGGTCGTGGGCCGGCAGCACCCTCAGCAGTGAGGCAGGTGAGTCCTTCAGTCGTGGATGGGCATCCGGGCAATACATCACAGCATCCACAACACGATTCCTCGTGCATGACATTCACTCAACACAACTGACTTGACTTACTGTCTTGAGCCTCAGTATCTAGAGCAGGGAGCTCATGGAGAAGGGGAGCTGAGAGCCTGGGGCCAGGACCACTACCCTTGGTGGTGGCAGAGCAAAAAAGAGGCTAGAATGGGTCTGATCAAATCCCAGCAGATAAACGAGCAAAGGCTGAGGTCAGAGCAAAGCAGACAACCATATTTCTTACCTCAAGTCTTTATTTATTTAACAGATTCTCACAACTGCTATCCTGGAAATTCACCATCACCCCTAAAATATCTAACCACATTGTCAATTGTGCTGCCTGGTCAAGGACTGGGGACCTGTCTCAGAGTGATCTTTCTTAAACACAGATCTAGTCATGACTTGGTTTTGCTCAGAAAGTTTCAATGGCTCCTGATTGCCTGAAGAATAAATTTCAAATTTCTAAGTAGACTCTCCAGCTCTTCAAACCTGTTCTCATCAGCCTCTCTAGCACCATCTCTGGTGACTCCTCTTGGGGCCCTGGGAGAGCCACGCTAGGCTGCTGTTCTTATCTCCTTCAAATGGGCAGCCTGTTGTCCTAGCCCTTTGGCTCTGCCTTTGCTGATCCTGTCACTTGAATGAGCCTCTCTCTCTTCTGGGTCTGGTGAAATCTCTCTTGTGTAAAGCTGTTGAGAATGCCTGCTCCATAACCAGCTGCAAGTCATCACTCTTCCTGACTGCTTTGTTTATACTGTTACAGTAGCACTTAGCAAACTTTACTGCACTTCGCTGCATGCAAATCTGATAGGTCGCTCTGATAGAATGTAAACTCCGTGAAGGCCAGCCTGGGCTCCTCCATGTCAGCAGAGCTCCATAAATACTTTCATGTTTTAAATGAGTAATGAATAAACCGTTTTTAAAAATGCTTTCTCTTTTACTCCTATCAGATCTTTCCAGGAAGGATAAGCTAGAGAGAAATTGTTTCTACTGAGAATTCACTTTAATATAAGGCTCCCCGAGAAGAGGTTCTGAAATAAACAAAATAGCTGGCACCATCATGAGATCCTAGAAATGCTCCTTGGACAAACCTGAAAGTCCTGAGGAAGTAAGATGCCTAGTACCATAGTCTTGGGTGATTTGCTATAATGCTCTCTCTGTTAGAAAGAAAGTTTTAAAAATAAAAGCTTTTTTTTTGGGGGGGGGGCGGACAGAGTCTCAGTTGTCCAGGCTGGAGTACAGTGACACAATCTAGGCTCACTACAACCTCTGCCTCCTGGGTTCAAGTGATTCTCCCGCCTCAGCCTCCCGAGTAGCTGAAATTACAGGTGCCTGCCACCATGCCTGGCTAATTTTTTTGTATTTTTAGTAGAGAGGGGGTTTTTCCATGTTGGCCAGGCTGGTCTCGAACTCCTGACTTCAGGTGATCCACCGGCCTCAGCCTCCCAAATTGCTGGGATTACAGGCATGAGCCACCGCACCTAGCCAGAAAAGCTTTGACATACTTCTTTCAAATGATTTTCAAATGAGAAAATATAATTAATGTGTATCAAAAGGAAATTCACAACATCCATTTTCTCCTGTGGCTGTTACCTAGCCAAAAACCTTTGGCAACTATGATTTCAATATTCTTTACTTTGCTGTAAGAAATCGATGTGATCTAATGAACAATTATGAATTTATTGACACCAGGAGACTGGGCTCTAAAAGGACAAGCAGGTGCTTTGCTAAGCAACCCTAACAATCTCTGCTGACGGAAAAGAAAAGAAGACAGTCACTGCAGCCAGGTGTGCTTAACCCCACATGCTATTCTCAAGAAGGGTTGACACAACCATCACAGAATGGGAGACCCAAATCCCCTCCCACAAAAACCTTTTGGTCACTCAGCACTTACCACGTGCCGGGCGCCATGAGCTTGAGCTCCATGCTTACAAGTCTCATGTAATCTTCGCAAGAACCTAAGAGATAAGAAAAACTTTCATGACTTGCATTTTATAGCTGAGGTTTTCAGAAGTTAAGGAACTGCCCAAGATCATGGGTCCTCTCAGCTGCAAGGCAGGACTAGAATAGAGTTCTGAGTAACTGAAGCCTGCGCCCTAAACCTGCTCCTTGTGAACTTGACTGCATATTAGAATCATCCTGGGACTGTGGAAAGATGCAAAATAAATCAGACAAGCAACAACAACAAACAAATAAATATATATATTGTGACATGGTGTGAGGGCTCTCTAGAGAAATACAGGACAGAAAAAGAATAGTGATGTGTGGAGAAAGGGTAGGTTGCCATGTTAAATGATGTCAGGAAAATGGCTAGGGAAATAATCAGTGAGATTACACATTAGCAAAGATATGAAAAAAATGGGGGAGCTGTGTATGTATGTCGGGGAAGAGGTTCCCAGACAGGGGCTATATGGCAGGCAAAAGGCCCTATTGTAGAACAATTGGCCAGTGCAACTACAGAGACTGCAACTGGGGGTTGGGGAGCGGAAGATGAGGTCAGAGAATCACATGAGAGTTTGTAAACCACGGACAGACTCCTCCCCTCTTACAGTGTAAGTCTACTGGTTAAATTATTGATATTCCACTTTTTACAAACATTTAAAACATATATAAAACCACATTAAAAACATATCTTCAAAGTTGGAACACCTGAGCCAATGTTTGGGACAGAGAATGGAGGGGCTGGAGAACCAGGAAAGATGGGAACCAGGAGCAGCAGCGCCACAGTTCCTCTGTGTATCTCTTCACCTTGATCTCCGTGTCCCCACTCCTAACTCCAATTATGCTATTGTCTTGTTTGGTGACCACGTTCCAATTGTGGCCTCCGCCCCACCTCATCCCCGCACTATATTCCACTTTCACATCCTCATCTCACCCGTTTTCTGGTCTTGGTCCCTGTGGTAGACAGTTAGATTGAGGGCCCCAATAAACCACAGCCCAAAAGAGTCATAACCTGTGTAGCGCCTCCTGCATTGACTCTGGAATGGGCGATGTGAATGTTTCTTTGCTTTGGCCAAAGAAACATTAGCAAATAGGATGGAAGCAGGGACCCCATTGGTGCTTATGCATTGAAGTCATCTGCCGTATTGTAATATTGCTCAGGTGGTTTCTTGAGTATTAATAGGCTGCGTGGAGAGAGACGCTGAAGGATGAGATGCCATCTTGGACTGTCAGCCCGAGCCAAGCTCCCAGATGAAGGCAGCCATATGACTGCACGCGATGGCAGCACGTGAAGCAGGAAGGCTGTCCAGTGGAGTCGGTTCAGCCCTCAGACTCATGAAAAATTAAGACATTTTGCATGTCTGTATTTGTTTTAAGCCACTAAGTTTTGTGGATTTGTTTGTTTGTTTTTTAAACACAGCAATAGATAAACAAAGCAATCCCCATCTCATCTGGACCAAACCTCTTACTCCCAGGCCTGGCAGACCATCTCCACATCTGTGACAGCCTGAGTTGCTGCATGTCTATGCAATTCCACCAAGACCTGCTGATCCAGCTTCACCTGAACTTGGCGTTACCACAACATCTGGCTTTGGACAGAGTGGCATTTGAACTTTCTGAGCAGGAAACAAATTGAGAGAAAACTGGGTGTACAAATATTCATTACTTTCATGCTGTGTTATGACCTGTGTATGACTCTCCTCGTTCAATCCTGGGCCTACATTATATCTGTGATTCTGCTGAGTCATTGTTGGGAAATGAATTCCTATTTGCGTTGTCTATCAGCCAGTGAGCACAGTCCTTCTGGTTCCCTTTCATAAATACACTCTTTCCTCACATCCTCGAGGGTGAGAGATTGTTGGCAGCTTCATTTATTTACTTTTCTTAGCTGTTTCAAGACAAGACTCAAATTTTTAAAATTTAGTTCCAGAAATAGTTGAGAAAAGCTGATATGTTACTTTTCAGGAAGAGAGTGACTTCCTCATTTCCGAAGGACTGCTTGCACACTCCTGCTAATACATTTGCTTCTGGTGCACTCAGTGTGCGCTGAAGGGCTCAGGAATTTGGGCGGAGTGGTCTGCATTTGAAAATTGCCCACGCTGTGGCCTGAGTGATGGATCGTCAAGTGTGATGCATCTGATAGGAGAGACCTTGGACCTTGAACCCCACAAGGGCAGTGGTGGCTGATCTAGTCCATCACTGTATTCTCAGTCTTTGGCACAGGGCCGAACACAAAAATATGCCTAATAAATATTTATTGCATGAGTGAATCGATTACCTTTACGAGAAATTTCGTGCCTTGGAAATGATGTTCAATATCCTATAGAAAACCACTTATCTCGATAAGCTAAAAAAATTAGAATAAAAAAGCTGCTGCTCCAAATGTGATAAAAACAAGTTCAGTGTTTTCTTTCAATTTCCATGTCAAATATTAGTGTGAAAACAAGTTTACTATATGACCAAGTGAACTCTGCAGAACAAGGGCCAGGTAAGTAAGCAATGAATTGTACATACGCTTCCTCTGCATTTCATTTGAAATTTGAAAGCGAAGTAAAAATTTCAAAACCAGAAATTTTTTTTTAAGCACCATTTTTCTGATGAAAAGTAACATATATTGGGCAGCAGGGTGGCTCACACCTGTAATCCCAGCACTTTGGGAGGCTGAGGTGGGTGGATCACTTGAGCTTAGGAGTTTGAGATCAGCCTGGGCAACATAGTGAAAGCCTGCCCCTCCCCTCCCCTTCCCTCCCCTCCCCTCCCCTCCCCTCCCCTCCCCTCCACTTCCTTTCTTTTTTTTTTCTTCCTTTCTTTTTCTTTCCTTTTTTTTAATTTAAGCAACATGGGTTTGCTTTAAATGTTTTATAAAATACGGTATTTCACAGTCTACTTTATTCCCTTACCAATATTTCATGCATCACTTTTCATTTTGCTGAATATTCTCTCATGTTATCATTTTTAATAGATAAGTTGTGTTCCTCTACTCTGTTTATGTGGGTATGCAATGTTTTTAACCTTCCCTAATTTTGGATATTTATATAGTTCACTTTTTTTTTTTTTTTACTATTATAAACAGTGTGATAATATGCATACCTGTAAAAACATCTTTGTATGTATCCATGATTATTTCCTAAGGCCAAATTCTAAGAAATGAATTTCCTGAGTTGAGTGGTTTCCATTTAAGTCTTTTGATACATATTGTTAAATTTCTCTCTGGAAAAATAGCCCCTTTTTTATACCTCATTCTATACCTCACACATAACTCCTGCGCACTCATCATTCACCACTGATTATTATTATTGCTTTTGGGGTTTGTTGTTGTTGTTTTGAGACAAGGTCTCACTTTGTTGCCCAGGTTGGTGTGCAGTGATGTCATCTCAGCTCACTGCAATCTCAGCTTCCCAGACTTAGGCAATCCTCCCACCTCAACCTCCTGAGTAGCTGGGACTACAGGCATGTGCCACTCTGCCTGGCTAATTTTTAATTTTTTTTTTTTTTTTTTTTTTTAGAGATGGGGTCTCACTATGTTGCCCAGACTGGTCTTGAAATCCTGAGCTCAAGCAATCCACCTGCCTCAGCTTCCCAAAGTACTGGGATTACAGGTGTGAGCCACCATGCCTAGCCGCTTTTGGTTTTATTGTAAGTATAATCATGCTTGAAAATAAAAGCTCGTATTTGAAAACTCTTTGTTGTCAGTGAGATTAGACATTACTCTATTTCTTGGATTATTAGTGAGATTATGTATTTTAATATGTTTATGAACCATTTATTTATTTATTTATTTATTTTTTTTTTTTTTTTTGAGACGGAGTCTCGCTCTGCCGCCCAGGCTGGAGTGCAGTGGCCGGATCTCAGCTCACTGCAAGCTCCGCCTCCCGGGTATGAACCATTTATGTATCTTGTTTTTGCAAGTGCCGGTACATGTCTTGTGGCTATTTTTTTCTATTGCAATGTTTTCCTTTTATGTATTGATTTTGCATATGCTCTTTGCATAGAAATGATACAGACTTCTTGTCATATAATTTGCAAATATTTTGCCTGTGTGGTCATTTGTCTTTTAGTATTGTCTGTGGTGATTTTGACATAGATTTTTTTTAAAAGTAAATAGTCTAGTTGCATTATCTTTTTCCCTTCATAGTTTCTGTCTCTGATGCCATATTTAGAAGGGCTATTTGCACCCCAACTATTTTAAAAACCTCCTATTTTCTTTAAGCACTATTGTGGTTTCTTATAATTTTTATTTTATATTTAACCTCTTTTGGCCCTGCTCTTTAACATGTCTTTTCTTATACTTTATTTAGGTTTCATTGACTGTACTTCACCAATTTCTTGAGATGAATGCTGAGAGTACTGATATCCAACTCATCTTCTTTTTTAATATGTGCACTTAAGGATATGTATTGCTCTCTAAGCATAGCTTAAGCTGGATCTTAGAAGTTTTGGTATGCATGACTTTTCCATTGTGATTTCTTCTTTAACCCATAGATTATTTAATGTGTAGTTTTAAATGTCCAAATACAGAGAGGATTTCCAGCTAATCTTTCTTTTGAAAAAAAAAAAAATTGATTTCTAGCCTACTTCCACTCCAGAGAACATAATTGGTGTGATTTCCATCTTATACCATATAGACAATTTTTGTTTATGTGACATGTGAAAAGTACACATGACACATAAACAAAAATTGTCTATATGCTGCAAGATGGAATTGGCAGATAGATACCCTTTTTTTTTTTTTTTTTTTTTTGAGATGGAGTCTCACTCTGTCATCCAGGCTGCAGTGCAGTGGCCTGATCTCCGCTCACTGCAAGCTTCGCCTCCTGGGTTCACGCCATTCTCCTGCCTCAGCCTCCTGAGTAGCCGGGTCTACAGGCGCCTGCCACCATGCCCGGCTAATTTTGTTTTTGTATTTTTAGTAGAGTCGAGGTTTCACTGTGTTAGCCAGAATGGTCTTGATCTCCTGACCTCGTGATCCACCTGCCTCGGCCTCCCAAAGTGCTGGGATTACAGGTGTGAGCCACCATGCATGGCCTAGATACCCTTTTTAAGTGCACATGACACATATCTTGGGTGCAACATTCACATATGTCAATTGGATTAAACTTATTAATTAGGTGCTTCTTCTATAAGAAATGTGGAAAGTCTCTTACTACAACTGTGGCTTTTTCTGTTTCAGTGCTATTCAAAATGTGTTCTGCTGGCCAGTGGTAGTCTCCAAACTGTCACCTGTCCAAGAGCACATAAATTAGCGTGTTCTTAGAACACATTGTAAATTGAAACAACTATTTAGCAACTTTATTAGCAATTTGACATTGCTGTGACATCTATGCATTATTAGTGAATTTGTATTTTGTGTGGTTTTCACTTTCTCTATTAATCAGTTTTTATTGTAATTTTATAGGAGTATTAAACTGCAGCAGTTTAGAAAATTTTAAATGTTCCTTCACCACAGATACTTTGGAAAACAGTTTTATTTTGTAGTTCTGTTAAATTTTGTGCTGTGTATTTTCACCTGTTATTAAAGACATACAATCTTAGAAGTGCAAAATCTTTGCAGCAAACTGCACATTTTTGTCATTATGAATTATCTCTCTTTATCTGTAGTAACACTTTTGCCTTAAAAATCTACTTTTCATGATATTAATATAACTACTATAGCTTTCTTTTTCCATTTGTTTCTATATGTTTGCACTTTATTTTATTTTATTATTTTATTTTATTTGAGACAGAGTTTCACTCTTGTTGCCCAGGCCGGAGTGCAACGGCGTGGTCTTGGCTCACTGCAACCTCTGCTTCCCGGGTTCAAGTGATTCTCCTGCCTCAGCCTCCCGAGTATTTGGAATTATATGTGCCCTACACCACACCCAGCTAATTTTTATATTTGTATATTTTTAGTAGAGATGTGGTTTCACCGTGTTAGTCAGGCTGGTCTTGAACTCCTGACCTCAGGTGATCCACCAGCCTCTGCCTCCCAAAGTGCTGGGATTACAAGCGTAAGCCACCACACTCAGCCTTTTTGTACTTTAGATGAGTGTTTTGTAAGCAATGTGTTGTAATTTTTTTAAAATCCTGACTGACAAACTTTAATTGGATGTTTTAGTTTGCTTATATTAAATGTAGTTACTAATGTGTTTAGATCTAATCTGCCCTTTTACTTCTCCTTTCTCTTATTGATCTATATTCCTTACTTCTTTCTTGCCTTTTTGGGGACTCCATATTATTTATTATTCCATTTCCCTCTTCTATTAGCTTGGTAGTTTTATATAATTTTGCTTTTCTATTTGTGCTTACCTCAGTGACTACACTTAAAGTCTTCACTTAAAGTCTAACGTTGCTTGGTATTTCTACTCTTTTCCAAGGTAATGCAAAAACCTTAGAAGCTTTTAACTTCATTTATTCCCTCATGACTTATGTGTAATTATTACTGTTTAGTTCTTTATGTGTATTTTACCCTAAGGGATTACTATATATATTACATATAAAAATATATTATTATTGTATTTTACCCTAAGCCACTATTATTATTGTTTTATATAGTCAATGGTCAATTAAATTAGTCACATATTTACCATTTTTGTGCTCTTTATTTTTTCTTGCATCTCTGATCTTCACTCTGAGTTGACTTTTCTTCTGTGTGAAGAACAACCTCTTAGTTTTGATCTGTTGTAACATAACATGTCTCACTTCTTTTTGGTAACATTTGGAATTATTCTTTGGCAATTATTTTCCTTCAGTATTTTGAAGATACCATTCCATTATCTTCTAGCCCTTGTTACAGTCAAAAAGTCAGGGAACAGTTTGTTATGCCTTGAAAGGTATCTCTCTTTTTCCCTGGCTACTTTCAATATTTCTTCTTAGTCCTTACTTTAAGAAGTTTTACTATGATAATTTTACTTTTATTTTTCATGCTTTGAATTTTGAGTGATTCTGAAATCTGTGGCTTGGTTATCTTTCATTAGTTTTAGGCAATTATCAGCCATTATCTCTTCAGATATTGCTTCTACCTCATTTGGGCTTCTCCTTACTTTAAGAAACCTCATTTATACATATGTTAAAACGTTTTGCTATATCCTCTGTTTTTAATGCTCTTTTCCATGTTTTTCCATTTCCCCCCTCCTTTCTGTGCTTTATTCTGAGCTATCTTCCAGTTCACTAATTCTCTCTTCAACTTTGTCTAAATTCTGATTAAATTCATTCACTGAGTTCTTAATTTCATTTATTTTAATTTTTAGTTTTAGAATTTCCTTTTTTTTTTTTTTTTTGAGACAGAATTTTGCCCTTGTTGCCCAGGCTGGAGTGCAATGTTGCGATCTTGGCTCACCACAACCTCCACCTCCCAGGTTCAAGTGATTCTCCTGCCTCAGCCTTCCCAAGTAGCTGGGATTACAGGCATGCACCACCAAGCCCGGCTAATTATTTTTGGTAGAGATGAGGTTTCTCCATGTGGGTCAGTCTGGTCTCGAACTCCTGACCTCAGGTGATCTGCCCACTTTGGTTTCCCAAAGTGCTGGGATTACAGGCATGAGCCACCATGCCTGGCCATAGAATTTCCATTTATTAAGGGTTTTTCTGGTTTCTAATCCACTACAAAATTCTCAGTCTTGTATTTTATCTCAAATAAAGTAAGCACACATTTTAAATCTGTGGTAACTGTATTTTCTGTATCTTCTCTGGATCTGTTTCTATTGTCTCATGTTTTCCATAAGTTTTAATAAAATCATCTGGTATCATTGTGTGCTTGGTTATTTTTTTAATTGGGTTTCAGATGTATATGCAATATACAATAATTTGAGACTGACAAAGTGCAATTTTTCCTAAGAAAATTATTTATATTTACAGGCATACTTCAGAGATATTGTGGGTTCAGTTACAGACTATGGCAATAAAGTGAATATTTTAATAAAACAAGTAATACAATTTTTTTGGTTCCCAGGGAATACATAAGTTATGTTTATACTACCATGTAGTCCATTAAATGTACAATAGCATTTTATCTAAGAAAACAACATGCATATATTGATTTTACAATACTTTATTGCTAAAAAATGCTAGCAATCATCTCAGCCTTCAATGAGTCATAGTATTTTGTGCTGGTAAAAAGTCTTGCTTTGATATTGATGACTACTGATTGATCAGGGTGGTGGTTGCTGAAGGTTGAGGTGGCTGTGGCAATTTCTTAAAACAAGTCGACAGTGAAATTTGCTGAATTGATTGAGAGATTTCTCTCTAATGTGCCATAATGTTTGATAGCATTTTACCTACCATAGAGCTTCTTCAAAATTGGAGTAATCCTCTCAAACCCTACTGCTGCTTTATCAACTGAGATTATGAAACATTCCTAATTCTTTTTTGTCATTTCAACAATGTTCACAACATCTTCACCGGGATACTGCACTCCATCTAAAGAAACCACTTTCTTTTCTTATCCATTAGAAGCAACTCTTCATCTGTTCAAGTTTTATTGTGAGGTTGCAGCAATTCAGTCACATCTTCAGGCTCCATTTCTAATTCTAGTTCTCTTGCTATTTCTACCACATCTGCAGTTACTTCCTCCACTGAAGTCTTGATCCCTTCAAAGCCATTCATGATGGTTGGAATCTACCTTTTATAAACCCCATTAATATTATTATTTTGACCTCCTCCCATGAATCATAAGTGTTCTTGATGGCATCTAAAATGGTGAATCCTTTTCAGATGCTTTTCAATTACTTTGCCCAGATCTAACAGAAGAATCATGCTTTACGACAGCTATAATCTTACAAAATGTGTTTACTTAATAGTGAAACCTGAAAATCAAATTATTTCTTAGTCCAAGAGGTGCAGAATAGATGCTGTGTTAGCAGCCATTAGAACAACATTAATACACATCCCTGTACATTTTTTTTTTTCTGAGAAGTAGATCTCAAAAGTGGGCTTTAAATATTCAGTAAGCCATGCTTACTGAATGTAAGCATGTAATGACAGTGAACAGATATGCTGTCATTCAGGCTTTGTTGTTTTATTTATAGAGCACAGGCCAGATAGCTTTAGCATGCTTCCCGAGGGCCCTAGGGCTTTTGGAATGGTAACTGAGCATTGGCTTCAATTTAGTCACCAGTTACATTAACCCCTAAGAAGAAAGTCAACCTGTTCTTTGAAGCCAACATTAACTACTCTTTAGCTAAGTTCTAGATGGCATCTTCTTTCAACAGAAGGCTGTTTTTTTCTACTTCAAAAATCTGTTGTTTTAGCATGGCCACCATCATCAGTGATTTTAGCTAGATCTGAATTTGCTGCAGCTTCTCCGTCAGCACTTGCTGCTTTACCTTGTACTTTTACATTATGGAGATGGCTTTTTTCTCTAAACCTCATGGACTAACCTCTGCTAGCTTCAAATTTTTCTTCTGCAGTTTTTTTTCACCTCTTAGGCCTTCATAAAATTGAAGAGTTAGGGCCTTGCTCTGGGTCAGGTTTTGGCTTAAGGGAATGTTGTGGCTGGCTTGATCTTCTACCCAGACTACTGAAACTTCCTCTATAGGTATCTCGCTCTCTCGCCCAGGCTGGAGTGCAGTGGCGCGATCTTGGCTCACTGCAAGCTCCGCCTCCCGGGTTCACGCCATGCTCCTGCCTCAGTCTCCTGAGTAGCTGGGACTACAGGCGCCGGCCGCCTCACCCGGCTAGTTTTTTTTTTTTTTTTTGTATTTTTAGTAGAGACGGGATTTCACCGGGTTAGCCAGGATGGTCTCAATCTCCTGACCTCGTGATCCGCCCGTCTCGGCCTCCCAAAGTGCTGGGATTACAGGCTTGAGCCACCGCGCCCGGCCTGGAGTAGCACTTTTAATTTTCTTCAAGAACTTTTTTTTTTTTTTTACATTCATAACTGGGCCAACTATTTGGCACAAAAGGCCTACCTTTCAGCCTATGTTGGCTTTCAAAATGTCTTCCTCTCACTAAGCTTAATTATTTCTAGCTTTTTAGGTAAAGTGAGAGACATGCAACTCTTCCTTTCACTGGAACACTTAGAGGCCATTGAAGAGCTATTAATTGGCCTATTTCCAATATTGTTGTGTCTTAGGGAATAGAGAGGTTGAAGGAGAGGGAGAGAGATGGAGCAACGGCCAGTCATAGCAGTCAGAACATACACATTTATCAATTAAGTTCACCACCTTATATGGGTGCGATTTGCAGGGCTCCCAAACAATTAGATCTTTGATAGTAACATCAAAGATCACTGATCACGGATCACCATAACAGACATAATAACAACAGTAAAATTTGAAATATTGCAAGAATTACCAAAATGTGGCACAGAGACATTAAGTGAGCACATGCTGTAGGGAAAATGGCACTGATAGACTTCCTCAATGCGGCACTGCTACAAACCTTCGATTTATTTAAAAAAACAGAGTATCTGGGAAGTGCAATCAAGGGAAGTCCAACAAAACAAAGCACATGAAACAAAATATACCTGTACTTCTAGGAGGCTGCTTAGGGTTATAACAATCCAGGATCAACCCAATCCAATCAGGGTTGGAAATGACTGGAAACTGTTCAATATGAGGGCTCATCTACTTCCACACTCACTATTCAGGCACAGCCCTTCAGGAACCCAAACCAATGTACTGGGAGTTTCGCTTTCCTTTCCGAATTATCCTTTACTCCAGTTTTCATTCTCTTAGCTCCTTAAGGCTCTCAAAAGTGTTGTAGTCTACAGTTTCTCAGCCATCTACTTTGAAATTGCCCAGCACCTCTAGGGGTAAAGCATCCCCAGATACTGTGTTTACCTCTCTGAGTTTCCTTCGTCTCTTAGATCTTGACTTTATTATTCTTCACGGACTTTTTGACTCTCAGATACCTTCAAGGAGATGTATTTTATAGTTTTTCAGGTTTTCTGATGGTTTTCAGCAGGAGCATTGATCTGAGTTGCCTAGCCTCTTATTGCTAGAAGACGAAGGTTCTTTTTTAAAACTTCTCAATTCACTTGGAATGTATTTAATTTGAGGGTGAGTTATCCTGTTATTTCCAACATCATTCCTTGAGTAATATTTTCATAATGATATAAATAATTACCATTATCATACTCTAAATGATTCTATAAATATTTGGGTCTGCTTCTGGAATTTTTATTCTGTTCTGCCCCTCTTTATATTTTTACACAAGAACCAAGAACCATGTCATTTGGTGGTTAAAGTCAATTGCTGTAATTGTGTAATGCATTTTAATATCTGGTGAGAGAAGACTTCCTTCTCTCTGTTTCTCTTCTCTCTAAAAAGAGTTCTCTATTTTTTTTTACAAATTTTTTTTGGAGGGGGTGTTTTTACCTTTATTGTTTCGGATAAATTTTAGACTTTTAATTATATCTACTCCCAAAAATTCCATTAAAATTTTGATGGAAATTTTATTCAATTTATATATTAATTTGAGAACTCACAATTCTCAATATTAAGTTTTTAATGCAGCAACAAGGCATAAATCTCTATTTACACACACCTTTTTAAATTTATCCCAACCTCAGGCTAGGGAGCTGGGCTTTCATACTATCAAACCAGCTTATCATGAGATAAGAGTGGCGTGGGGAGGTGCAAAATTCCAGGTACTTCTGGCTCTCTGCATGTGCAGGTAAAGTGTTCCAGTAACCTGAGGGAAGTATTCCAAAGAAAAGTTCATAGTCACAAGTTGTTAGTGGTACAAACACACAAAGGCCAGGGAAACAGCACACAGAAAACAGTCAAGGGGTCCAAGGGGATCTGGCGGAGTCAGTAGTGTCTGTTATAACATGTGTTTATTTTTGGCATGTGTACATTTATCAGTCAAAAAATTTCATCAGTTGTGCTTGTTATTGTTTCTGGAAATCTGCCATGCCTACTCAGAGTGGCTTCTCCAGTGTTGTTCCCTGGGTAAACACTAGATTATTTCAGTTTCCTTCTTCCTTAACTTGAGCATTACCTACAAAGTATTGTAAACCTTACTTTGCTGTACACCAATGTCTTTAACTTTTCACCTTTTAGCACAACTTTGACTCTACAAGTTCCCCCAAAATGTTTTGAAACACAAAATAATGAAAAAAAAGACCCCAAAACCAGTCAAGTGGAAATACTGGCAGCAATAGAAAAGCATGGGGTTGGGGGATGGAGACTGGGAGCTGAAAGAGCAGGGAAGGCCATGGAGGCTGTGACAGATGGGG
This sequence comes from Theropithecus gelada, assembly GCF_003255815.1. NCBI lineage: Eukaryota > Metazoa > Chordata > Mammalia > Primates > Cercopithecidae > Theropithecus > Theropithecus gelada. Next base: position 103,705,634 of record NC_037676.1, read on the forward strand.
GTGTCATGAGGTGGGAAGGAGAGGCAAGATGGGATGTAAGAATTACACTTGTTTTGCCACACACACATGTAACACACATACAAACAGATGAATCCACAAAACCCCACATGGAGCAACCCAGAATATGGTAGGCCCAGTTTGAACCTTTGCTATCATCACTACAGAATTAAATATATATTGGGGACTCATAAGAAGATTCTTTGAATGAAGGACTAAGGAGTAAGGAGTCTTGTAGGAAAACATTCATCCAAAGAGAGAGAAGTCAGACTCTTCTAGAGTCAGAAAAGAAGAATGGTTTAAATATAGCACATCTGTCATCAAGCTGTTCTTTCAGCTCAGGACTGAGTCTATGTTCTAAAGGAAGGGAACTGTGGGCAAAAACTGAATGACCTCTTCTCACAAAAAGTAATATGTGACAATGGGAGCACCATCCAGCTCTACATGGGAACCCTTGTAATGAATGAAGGTAAGGGACTTATCATAGCACGTAGGCTTAGATGCATCCGTCTGCAGTGGGCATAGCTTCAGATCATCAGAGGGTTCTGGTATACTCTGACTTCTGATACATCTGCAGGAAGTGGGTATCAGGGGCTCCACAAATAGGAGAAGAGGTGTTAGCAGCAGTGAGGACCCCACGAAGCTTGGGAATACCAAAGACTGTGATGCAGGCATCACTCCAGGAAGGTGGAGCAGCACAGGAGGGGAGGAAGAGGGTGAATGTTGCGTAGCGCATGTTCATGAACACGTGTGAGATGCTTGCTGGAAACAGCTGGGAATGGGGTGGAGCCTGACTTTAAAGGAAAGAAGGCTACAGTTTCTTGTGTTAGTTCAGGTCTCCCAAAAAGCGGACACTAAGTCAGGATTAGATGAGCAAAGCATTTATTGAGGGCACTGCCTGTGAAGGAGAAGAAGGAAGAAGCCAACTACGTTGGGGAAACCATCAGACCATGATGCAGCTCTGATCCCTGTGAAGGAGAATTAAGTAGGAAGAGTCTCGGAATGTAGCCTTATTCCAAGAAAGTTTCAGCCAGGCTTCTGGGGAGTTCTTGAGGCAGCATCTCCTGGTTGAGGAGACGCAGGTCCTGCAGGAACGCCACCATGTTCAATCATTGGTTGGGAACAGACTATGAGAAACCTGGCCTTGGTACAATGTCCAGAGGGACAATCTTGGAGCCATCAGACAACCGCGCTCCCACTGAAGGAGATGAAGCAGCTCCTCTTAATGTTCATCACAGTTTCTTGCCAGCAGATGGGACTCAAACAGAGAAATACTTGTTATGGTTTGTGAAGCCACATTTTGAACCCCGGATCTGTGCTGAACTAGATAAATAAACTTGGATTGCAAAGGGTTAAACTTTTTGGAACTTAAATAATTATACTCTTAGTTTTCAGAACTCCTTCATCCAGAACTATACCCTTCTTCCTCTGTGATACCTTTCTTCCTTTGTGATGCCTATAAACTGAGGCATATCTAGAATGGGGTTTATTAGAACGCATCAAAGAGGTCCTGGAATTGCCAACAGCTTGTGCAGAGGCCATCAGAACGAAATTTTTCTGGCCTCAGTATATTGAAAGATAAAAGATTGCTTAAATTTGTCTAAATGTACATATGTTGGCTAGGGAGACAAAGGTGAAGATATATAAAAGAACTCATGTAACAGATGGGAAGCAATCAACACTCCTTACTCCAGCCACTCATGCCAAGCCTCTACCCATGACAAGGGTTTGAAAGTTGTCTGAGGATTTAAAAGTTGTCTAAATAATAGAAAAACTGCTCAGCATGTCCAAAATTCCAGAACATTGGTGACCCCTCCCCTAGAAAGGATTTTACCAGACTGAAAACCTGGCCAATATGCATTTATGATGATGCCATTTGTCAGGATCGTCAATTCAAGAATTATTTGCTAAACTAGTGCTTCAGCCACAGCAGGTTGAGCATGTTTACCAACACATAGCACCCCGGGGGTTACCCCTGGAAAGTGAGAGAGGTGAATATAGGGCAGGTAAAAGGAAGTGCCTAGGTGGTGGCAACTTACTGAACTTGTTATGTCAAGAGGTAATGACAGCCAAAAACATAAATAGCACCTCTATTAAAAAGTTGAGATAAGTTTATGCCTGATAGATCACTAGCTGTGATTTAAAGGTGTTCTTCTTTAATCTTTTGAGGGTGACTTCAGAGAGATTATCCTGTTTATCCCACAGCATAATCTACTGGGGCCTCTGTAAAAACCAGATTGCTGGATCAGATGTACAGTGGTTCTAATTTAATGATTCTCAAGTGAATGAATGAATGTGAGGAAATTCTAAGGCAGCTATTAACTTCTGTGGTTGTACTAGGCTTAGCTTTTCACACTTTTATTGGTGGTGCAGGACTCTTCAGCCAAGAAGACAACTTCATGAGCACTGCCCAGACATCTTTACCTGCTTAGCTCTAGGGCAGTTCCCTTTTATGCAAGGTATTGAAGCAGAGGCTGGAGCTCCTGGAAGAACTGAGGTTGTCTAAACCCTTTCCCAACTCAAAGAAACAGGTCACTCTGGTTGAAGGGATGGGGGTTCGAGGGCTGACTGGAAACAGCAGGTAACCTGTGTCCATCCTCCTTCTTTGTCCCCACTGAAATTTCTGAGGCCCCTCTTCAGGGCATGATGTGAGAACTGCTGTGGCCAATGAAATCAATGTACTTAGAGTTGGGCTAGATGACTAGTGGTGTCCTTCCAGCCCTAGGACTGCATAGTTGGCTGCGTGACGGCTGCCACATATGTCAGTCTGAGTTCTCTGGTAAACACAGATTGACCTTTCTAGAGGGCAGCATGGTGAACTGGATAGAACATGAGCTGTGGAGTCAGAAGGCTTGGGCTCTGGTCTTGACTCTGACATTTACAGGTGTGTGACTTTGGCAAATAACTTCACTAAGACTCAGTTTTCTGGCCTTTGAAATGGGGAGAATAACATCTACCTCAAATAATTGCTGGGAAGCTTCAGTGAGACACCCACATGGTCTTGGCAGAGACAGGACAGACCGGCACATACACACATTCTCCAGGAGCTCTTGTCTGGTTTCCGACACTCTTTTGTATCTTGGCTCCCCACATTCCCCTTATGGCTTCTGCCTTTGGCCACCCACTTTGTGTATACCACTGGAGCCCAATATCATTGGATCCTAGAGACACAAACCTCATAGTCACCCTTTGACTCAACCTACAACCATGGGTGTAAGGCACCAGGACACTCCTCAGACTGGCCTTGCAGACTCAGACTCCAGCTGCTGGAGAGGAGAGTGGTTGGGGTCTCCAGGCCCCAAGGCCCTCTTAGTTTCTGGTTTAGTTCAGAGTTGGCTTTTCTACTGAAACTTGGGTTCTGAGCCTTCCCAAAACTGAGAGAACATGTCGTGGCTTCACGCTCCACACTCCAAATCTTTCTGCCATTTAGATCCAGGCAACTGAATTATTCATCCCAAATAAGCATTGGTTCTGACCACAAGCCACTGGGGGAAGTTTGCAGAGAATGGCATGCACAGAGAGGACCAGACATTAGCTGGTACCCAAGAGTAAGAAGACAGATTAGGCTCACCCCAAATGAGCCACGGCTGCACAGAACAAAAGGAAAAGGCACCGAGGAGAATCCACTCCTCTAGCTGGGCATGATGGCATGCATCTGTAGTCCTAGCTACTCAGGAGACTGAAGTGTAAAGATCCCTTGAGCCCAGAAGTTCAAGACTACAGTGAGCTATGATCACACCATTACACTCCAACCTGGGTGACAGAGCAAGACACTGTCTCTAAACAATACATTTTAAAACAGAGAGAAAATCCACTCCAGCTCTGAGCCTGGAAAGCAACAAAACTTTAAGGAGGAAAGAGCAGTGGCCCGAGAGTTGGGAGAGCTAAGCTCCTATCTTGGCTTGACTAGAATCCAGCTGTGAGTTAAAGCTTCTTGATTTCCTCATCAGTAAAATGAAGAGGTGAGATGTGATTCTTACAGGAATGAACCTAGGAATACAGGGCCCTGAATTTCCTGCATTATTTATTCTTTAGTGTTCCACCCATACAGGCACATGGGGAAATGGATGGAAAGCCAAGTCTACCAATCTGGCTTACTTGGCAGAAGAGATCCTCAGTTCTTAAAACTAGTGAAAACAATACCTTGGACTTATCACAAAACGTGTGCTAAATAAGGCACCACTGATACCTATAGTACATGTTTTTATAATTCCTTAATCTCAGCTGACTGGCTCCCTTCTGTTCATTGTGAAGGAATCAGCAGGTGTGAAAGGATGCAGGGTAGCAAGTTATAGAGAGAGCAAGTTTGTCAAGCCCATCGGAGTGGAAACTGGGTAATTTAATCTGGGAATATTAGATAAGCAAACAGATCTGTTAATGTAGGAAACAGTATTGGTTCCACAAACTAAGAAGGGAGATTGGGCCAGATATGAAGGCGCCCTTTCCTCCTCAGAGGCAATGGTTTCTACCTGATTATTGATAAAGATGAGACTGGCATTTACCTCTTACGTGGAACATGAGGCAGTATGGTGGCAGTGAGTTCCACACGTTGAGAAGCCTGGCAGCAAACAAGAATAACAGAATTTAGCAGAAAGAAGGTGAGCAAACAAGAAGCAAGAACCCCAGTGATTCTGAAGTAGGGAATCCAGGGAGCACCTTCTGGGCTTGCCTGGAGGGTTTTGGGGCAGGCAGGGTTGGCCCTGGAGTCCTTCTCACTAGCGTCTCACTTGGCCTTTCTAATGTATATGAGGAACTTCAGTGGATCAAATCACTTACGTAAAAACTTTTAATATTCTGTGTGCCACATAAGCATCTTATATCAGGCTTCCTGTGTTGAAGGCTGTCTTCAGAAGATTTCTAAACACAGAACCAACCAATTAATAATGATGATGATGATGATGATGATAGTGATATCTAAGCGCTGGAAACTCTCCCAAGCATTGTAAGTATATTTTTTCATTTAATCCTCACAACAACCCCTTGAGGTAACTATTATTATCACTTTTTTACAGTAGAGAAATTGAAGCTCAAAGAATTGAAGGAATTTACTCATGGTTACGAGGCTACTCAGTGGTGAAGCTGGGACTCCAACCCAGAACTATTTGCACCTAAATCCATGCTCTCAGTTAATATGTCATACAATGCAGCCAACAGTGAACAGAAGGCATTTAATCAACACTTATTAATGACCAACATCTCTCAAGCACTTTACCTCTAAAATCTCATTTAAATACAGTAGTCCATACAGTAGGTGCTATTATAATTGTTCTTATTGGCACTACAGGAGAAGACAAGGAGGCTTGAGAGGTTTAGCAACCTGTCCAGAGTTGCATGGGAACACAAGCAGTCGATTTTGGATGCAACCCTGGGCAGCTTGTCACTGAGTTAAACTGAGACAGTAACGTTCTGACTCTCACTGACTCTGTAGCACCTGTATTGTATGTTGTAAATAATCCGATGTTCCAGGGTAAATCCTATTTGGCAAGTTCAATTTTATTTCATTTTATTTATTTTATTTCATTTTAGTTTTTGGAGATGGATGCCTCTGTCACCCAAGCTGGAGTGCAGTGACGTGATCTTGGCTCACTGCAACCTCCACCTCCCGGGTTCAAGCAATTCTCCTGCCTCGGACTCCGGAGCAGCTGGGATTACAGGTGCCCGCCACCATACCTGGCTCATTTTTTAGTAGAGTATTTTAAGTAGAGACAGCGTTTTACCATTTGGCCAGGTCGGTCTTGAACTCCTGACCTCAAGTGACCCAACTGCCTCAGCCTCCCAAAGTGCTGGGATTATAGGCGTGAGCCACTGTGCCCAGCTTTCAATTTTATATTTTAACTGTCTAAGGCCCTTCCTGCAGGGGTAATGTTTGGTACCTAGTGGACTGCCAACAGTTTGGACGTTGGAGCAGTTTCATCTCGCCCCTATTTAGTTATTATGGAATATTTATTATGTACTACCAGGAACTTCCCAGGCAAAGGCAATCTGCCCTGTATAAATTGAAGGGCGAGGAGCTTTATCTCCACATGGAACTTTGTCTAAAGCTTTTCAAAACTGCTGTGTTGCCAATGCAACATTTATTTTGCTCCTATTTAACCTCTTGCCAGGAGGTTAGTAGGGGCCAACCTCAGAACAATGCTGGCTCTTCTAAGTTGAGCCTCTGTGTCATAAAGGGCTTTAGGGTTTCCTAACACTAGACCTCCATCTGACGAAAATTCTAATCTAGTCCAGGCTTCCTGTCCCCAGATGTTGTATTGCCTCATCCCTTCCAGACCTGCACTTTTGAAAAGACCCACTAAAGCGTTTCTAATGTCCACCTCCATTTCCTTCAGCAATTGTGAATGTAGGCTTCCTGGAGTGTTATCAGTATGAAGAATCTTGAGCCATTTCTGATATAATCTATCCCTTCCCAAATCCTCTTCACCAACCCATTGTCATTTGATTCCAGATTAAGAAAATATCAGTTCTTCCTCACAAATGATGTGGGGTGCTGGAAGGGTTTCATATCTTTGTCCTTATCTGTTGTAGAACACATTATCCTTTGGCATTTGAGGAAGAAATTACTTTTGCATCCTTAATCTTGGCTTATTGTTAATTGTTTTTGTTCCTTTGGATGCTTCAAAATGGCCATTTGCCTTTCTTCCTATAACTATACCTTGTCTTTAAGAACTAGGACCTTGGCCAAGTTAGTTCACTCAGCATTAATGTCCTCATCTGTCAAGCAGTTGGACGAGAGCAGGGGCCAGCAACCTTTTACTGGAAAGGGCCAGATTGTGAGTATTTTAGGCTTGTGGGCCATATTATAGGCTTGTCTCCACGGCAACTACTGTACACTGCCATTGTCGTGTGAAAGCAGCCGCAGACAATACACAAACAAGTGAGCCCAGCTGTGTTCCAGTTCAACTTTATTTATGGACACTGAAGTTTAAATTCCACATAATTTTCATGTTTCCTGAAATACTATTTTTTCCAACCACTAAAATTTGTAAAAAGCCATTCCTAGTATGTGAGATATACAAAATCAGGCAGTGGTCCAGATTTGGCCCTGGACAAAATGACTCTAACTTTCTTCCTTATTCAAAGTCTCATGACAGTCCAGAGCTAGAGGGGGCCTTAGAAACAGGCAAGCGCGGTCACTTCGTGAGCCACAGAAGGAAACGGTAGCCCAGAAAGGTGTAGTGACTGACACACACCTATGTAGCTGGCAGGGCAGTGGAAGCTGAAGTCAGGCGAAGAGCCTGACAATAAAGAGTCTACGACTGTGTGTGCCTCCAGTATGTCAACACATATGCTGGGCTCCAGTTATTAGCGGAATGAGATCATTTTAGAGTTACAAGTTTGGGAATGACTCTTTACTCCTGCCTGGAAATAGCATTTTATATCTTTGTATTTTGGTAAAAACATGATTGTGAGCACTTTGTTTGAGTGAACATAGAAACTCCTCACTTCGGTAAAACTCCAAAGAGTTTTTGTCGTGTATGCTTTTTTTTTTGTTGTTATGATTAAGGCCAAATTAGACAACAGCTTAAATCAAGCCAGTGCAATTTACAGAAGCCCAACATTTTTTAGGCTAGTCAAGTGATATAGAAAACCAACATTTGTGATACTTGCACTAAAAAAAAAATTAAGTAAATTTATCTTGAAAATTTGGGGGGATGAATTGGACTAAAATATTAGATGGAAGAGTAATCACAGACACACACACACACACACACACATACACACACACACTCATATACACACACACACCTACACACATACACACACATACTCACACACACTCATATACACACACACCTACACACATACACTCACATATACACACACATTCATACACACATACACACTCACATACACACACACATACAGACTTACATACACACTCCCATACACACACACATGCACACACATACACCTGGAAGGGAAAATTTTGGTTCATCCCCCTCCAAAGACTGGTAAAATTAGCATGAATAAATTGAACACTAGGCGAGCGTGGTGCAGTGTATGCCACCTCTATTCTCCCAGGAGCCCTACAAGGTGTTAGTGATAAATACTTTCTTTGTTTGCAACAAGATGGAGTCAATCACAGTGCAGCACCTTAAACTATGAGGCTCCATTTTAAAATCTGTTAGTCATCATCCAAATGGATTGACCAGGAAATAAGATAGACCACTGCAAAAGTCTGCTTTCTGCCCCACGCCCCTTTTGCTTGCTAAAAATGGAGAAAATGTCTTGGAGGGCTGTGTGTGTATGTGTGTGTGTGTGTCTGTTGCTGTGGGGGTCGGACAGCTGCTTTAAAAATTCAGTGCTCTTCCTTCCACTTTGGTGACCAGAAGGGTGGGAAGCAGAAGTTGGAGACAAGAAGGAATTTCATAAAAACAGCCCATCAAAACAAGTTTTAGGATGGTAGTAGAAGGAGGAGGAGATCACCGAGAAAAAGAGGGTTCCAGGAATTCCCATCTGGAACTTGGTTTACACTTCTTGAATATTCACACTGTTTCTTAACTTCCAGGCAAGTCTCTGCATTAGCAGCCAACTCTGGCAAGCACTGTCTAGGGATCCAGGGAGATTTATTGCAAAGAGAGAGATGAGAGATGCCTTGTGGAGCTTTTCAGATGGACCACATCTTCTCATGTCATCATGCAGGCTCACTCTCCTTCCTGAACCCTTCCCTGAGCCTTTTGCACTCACACCTGGGAAGAAAGGGGATTGGAAGTTCCAGCAAAAACAGCCACAAATGATGCGTGGTAAGGCCTCTATCTACCAGACAGGAAGGCAGCAGCATAACTAGTCAGGCCCTTGTGATTCAGGGACTCGCCAAGCGGCACTAAAGCTCCCAGCCAAGAGTCTAGGATCCACTTTTATTTGTGGAACCCTGATCCTGCAGGTTGCTAAGCCATTTTCCCCAGCTCCCCAGACTTTGCAGGAGCTTAAGGCTTCATCATGCAAAAGAAAAGGATCCCTGCTTTACACTTTGCAGAGTAGGAAATAAATGGCTTAGCTTTCCTTCTAGGATAATGAAGATTTAGACTTGGTCAGTCATCTCTAATATGATGGCATGCCTCCCCTGTTCGCTTAACTACACCCACCATGCAGTCCATTCCTGAAAAGGAGATTCTAGGCGTCCCACATCTACTGATACAGAAGTCCTGTGCTTTCTCACTTTCTGCTCGCCTAACTCGGTTCTTGGACATACTGAATTCCTAACCTCTCGGTTTTGTCTTCCTTTTTCTACCCACTTCTATTCTTTGGACCTTTATTCATGTTTGTTTATTCACTTATTATTGATTTCTGCCAACAATGTGAGTACTGTTATGTGTAAATCTGTGCCAAAGATATACGTGATAGAGAACAAAACAAAGGGGGTTCCTGTGCTTTACAATTTACAACCTAGCAAGGAGGAAGACAGTCAATAAAGAATTATCTGGCCGGGCGCGGTGGCTCACACCTGTAATCCCAGCACTTTGGGAGGCCGAGACGGGCGGATCACGAGGTCAGGAGATCGAGACCATCCTGGCTAACATGGTGAAACCCCGTCTCTACTAAAAATACAAAAAATTAGCCAGGCGTGGTGGCGGGCGCCTGTAGTCCCAGCTACTTGGGAGGCTGAGGCGGGAGAATGGCGTGAACCTGGGAGGCAGAGCTTGCAGTGAGCCAAGATCGCGCCACTGTACTCCAGCCTGGGCAACAGAGCAAGACTCTATCTCAAAAAAAAACAAAAAAGAATTATCCAAGCACTTACAGCCTTCTGATGTAGTGAGTGCTGTGAAGACTAGTGGCTCACAAAATATGAATAGAAAGCCTGTTAGTGCCAGGCTGAGGACAAACAGGGAACATGAAAGAGCCCCTTCTCCCATCCCTATTTTCATGGAAACAGACCTTTAACCAAACAATCACGCTCATGAGTGTCATGAGTGGTACAATCTGAGTATCTAACAGGGGAGCTTAACATATGCCTGAGAGTGATTGGGTGACTTCTGGGAGGAAGTGGCACTGAAGCAGACACCTGCAGGTTAGGTAAGAGGTGACACAGCCCTGCTAACTCCTTTGGCTTCTCTGCCATGTACCCACCTGTAGGTGTGACTCTAGGCACCTCTCCATGGATGTGAATTCTGCATCTGCCTTTTGCTTTTATCTGGTCTTGCCAATAGACCACACAGACTAGTCCAAACGCTCCCTGGGATTACACCGAGGCATCAGCCTACCTGACCAGCATCCCTGGCCCCTGACAGTGGGTATTGACATGTGGGAATGCCGTGGCTTTGCTTCCCACCTAGCATGGGCCCTGCACACAGTACCACTCACTAAATAGCAATATTGAATATAAAGTCACTAGTTTCCATTTATTTGATAACTGGCTCCAGTCATCTGTGGGTGGGGCCTCTTCTCAAATTCTTCCCACATGCCTTTGCTCTCTAGGAAGAACTTCCTGCCAGCACGCTGCCACCTGCCTTAGTTATGACTATCCACAAACACAAGGCTAATCATTGTATTATATTTTAGCCCTGGGGTGGGTGTCTCACTCGTTTGGTGAACCTGAACCCCATAGCAGTCCATTTTTCCTTGGCCTCTGTGGAAGCTGGAGGAACAATAGGGCTCCATTAGTTTGTCTGTAACAGCAGAAAGGTCAGGGAGTGAGCAGGTGCACAGAAGCATGGCTGCTCACGCAGGGCAGAGCTTGGGTGACGAGTCCTCCTTCCCCCATCACTGTTTATTCTTTTCAGTTCTCACTCGCCTGAAGCCTTGGCTGGGCTCGGTGAGCTAAGAAAAGTATTGAGCCCAGAGGAACACAGAGTTCTTGCTCCAGTTGCCCCAGTGGGTCTCTGAGTAAGCTGTTTAATGACCTGTTGTTACTCACTGTGAAAGAAGAGTCTCAGGACAACCTTTAAACTGGCCTCCCTGGGAGGTGGAGGGGGATCCTCATTAAGGTCATTTGAAAGTATTTAGCAAAGATGAAGTTCAGGGTCAGTGCTCAGTGTGGTTCCTAATAAAACCCTTGGCACTTTCGGGAAGAGCAATGCTGAGGGAGGTCCAGGTGCCGAGAGAACAGGCACAAAAGAGGACCAGGAAGGGGCAGGCCTGCCACAGGAGCCGGCCACGTGTGCCCAGCCTTTTCTTCCATTTCAGAGATTTCATGGCAGTGTTCCTGCAATGGGAACAGGCTGAAAAATCTGATCATGCTCAAGCGGTCACCCAGTTCTCATCTTAGGCTTTATTGTGGGACTATAATTGGTGTCACTGGCCAGAAGGTAGGTGTCCCCTTTGATTTTAACAACTACTTCCTCTGATGGCCTTCTTTGGCCGCAGTTCTTGAGTATTTTCTTCCTTTTGTACCTAAAATCTGTGATAACTTGGGGACATCCCGGAAACCACCCCAGCTGCTTGGGTGTGAGCTTCAGGAAGAAGAGTTGCATTAAATTGTCTACATAATATAGCCACATTTTAGAATTAAAATAGAGAAAATTAGGGGGAAACATATGTGGTTCCATTAACCTAACACATTATTATTATTATTACCATTTTGATGTATTTTTCCCATGTTATTCCCAAATGTGTTTTGTTTTTTTGTTTGTTTGTTTGTTTTGTTTTGTTTTAAAGATGGGCTCCCACTGTGTTGCCCAGGCTGGAGTGCAGTGGCTATTCACTCCAAGGTGTGATTGCATGACTGCGCAGCATGGGAGTTTTGACCTGCTCCATTTCCAACCTGGACTGGTTCACCCCTCCTTAGACAATCTGGTGGTCTCTTGATCCTGGGAGGTCGCCATATTGATGCCATACTTAATGCAGACACCAGATAGACATAGCTCTCTATAGCCCAGAACACCTAGGCTCAAGCACCCCTCCTGATTCAGCCTGCTGAGTAGCTGAATCTACTGAGTAGCTGGGACTACAGGTGCACACCACCAAACTCAGACCAAATGCTTTTTTTTTTTTTTTTTTTTTTGAGACAGAGTCTCACTGTCACCAGGCTGGAGTGCAGTGGCGCAATCTTGGCTCACTGAAACCTCCGACTCCCTGGTTCAAGTGATTCTCCTGCCTCAGCCTCCTGAGTAGCTGGGATTACAGGCACGTGCCACCACACACAGCTAATTTTTGTATTTTTAGTAGAGACGGAGTTTCACCATGTTGGCCAGGATGGTCTCGATCCCCCGACTTCATGATCTGCCCGCCTCAGCCTCCCAACCAAATGCATTTTTTTTACAATGCTATAATAATGGGCATTAAAATCAGTGTTCTGTTTTACTTTATATTTCTACCTAGTCTTCAAAGAATCTATTTGAAGTCTAGATATTATGTATTGAAAAATAGATTGGCTTTATCGTAATTGTTCCTTAGATTTTACATTTTCTTGCATCCAGTCTTCCACTAGTGGACTGGCACTGGACAGATCAGTGTTGTATGAGATCCATGGTACAGTTCTAGGAAAGGGACTGAGTCACGCGGCAGGGTAGCTCTCTCTGCTGAAGCTGGCTCATATCAAGGGTGTCTTCTCGGGTATCTGGCCTGAAGCTAATTGCATGTCAATCAGGCAATGCACTATATCATAGATAAGATTCTGGTTGCAAAAATCAGTATCTCAGTAGAGTTAAATTTAGCAAGAAAGAGATGTTTATAGTAAAGACAAAGGGGTGTTTGATGGCATAGAAGAGATTCTCCAGGCAGACCTCAGGGAGGGCCTGGACTTGCAAAGCCATCAGAAGCCTGTCCCATTTCTCCTCTGTACACACATCTGCTTCATGCTCTCTCTCTCTATATATATATATACACACACTAGTTATACGTGTATACCTAGTACCTTCTGGAAGCCAATGCTGTTACTACTATATATGATGTATCCCTGCCCCATCCAAGGTCAGCCCCTCCAACTGTACCCTGCATCCTATTCCTTCTCACCTTCTCAAGGACATGACTCCTGAAACTCTCCCCTCCCTATCTTGCATCTCAATTTCCTCCATCATTCATGTCATTTTGTTTGTCAGCAAACACGTTCCAGTATCTTCCAACTTAAAGCAAATAACAAACTACCCTTAGCACCATGTCTTTCTCCATTTAACACCCAATCTCTCTGCTCTTCTTGACTGACCTCAAAAATCTCAAGAGAATTGTCTGTATTGTTGTCTTCATTTCCTCATCCTTCCTTCTCTTCTCAGTCTTTCTAGTTGGATTTGCATCCTTCCAGTTCCACTAAAATGTATCTGGTTAAGATCATGATGACCTACATCTGCCACATCTGTATCCTCCTTTAACCCAGCCTTTCAGAAATATTCCATATGGCTGGCTGTTCCTTTCCTGAAACATTCTCTTCTCTTGGACTTGAGGATACGCTGTACACTACATCCTCTGGCATGCTACCCAGATCCTCGCTGCAGGACCAAGGAACTTGTTGCTCTGGCTGCCAGCATTGTTGGTGACTGACAGCTCAGGGCTAAGTCTATCTCTTGGAATTGTCCTCATATGGAGGAAGCTGACTTGACTAAACGTATGCCCCTGTTGCAAGAATAGCCTGCACCTAAGGACTGGTTGATACAGAGGTACGAGTTCCAGCTCCCCCATCTCAGTTTGGGACAATTCTAAAGGATCATGCCAGCTCCAGAGCTGCCCTTTGGATGGGCTGAGGCTCCACTGTAATGTGATCACATTTCAAGCCTCTCTCTGCCCCATCCTGCTCCCCTTACTTCCTTATAGGTGCTGTTCCTGTGGCCTTCCCAAATCTCTCTCTCTCTCTCTCTCAAACTTTGCTCCCAGGGACCTGCCCTAACATGCTGAAGTCTCCTGGTTTTCCTACAATCTCATTTTCTGTTGCCTGAATGTCTCACAAGTTCATTTAACTGATTGTTTTTTCTGTCTCAACAACTTTAAAATACCTCTTAATTTTTTTTATTTGACTTTATATTTTGACCAGCTTAGGTTCGTAGAAAAATTGAGCAGAAGGTACAGAGATACTCCGCTTACCCTCGCCGCCACACATGCTCCGCATCTCCCAATGTCAACCTTCCCCACAAAGTGGTACATTTGTTGCAATCGATGAACCTGCATTGGCATGTCATTACCACCCAGAGCCCCTAGTTTACATTAGGGCTTACTGTTGATGGGCAATCTATGGGTTTGGGCAAATGTACTACGGCGTGTATCTACCATTACAGTATCATAAAAAGTATTTTTACTGCCCTAAAAATCCTCTGTGCTCTGCCTATTCATCCCTCCCTCTCCTAACCTTTAGCAACCACTGATCTTTTCATTCTCTCCAGTTTGGCCTTTTCCAGACTGTTATACAACTGAAATTGTACAGTATATAGCCTTCTCACATTGTCTTCTTTCCCTTAGTAATATGCATTTAAGTTTCCTTCATGCCTTTTCATAAAAACACATTTTTCTTTCTCCCCCTCACTCCTTCTGTTCTTCACCTTCTTTTCTTTGTTTGTATTATCTGGCTGTTATACGGGTGCTAAATAGAGAGCTGATAAGATAGTGGTCCCACTCCCTAATGGTTTTTTTAGAAACAAACACACTTGCCAATGACTGTGTTCAGGTTTTCTGAAATCTAAGGGAGAAGGAAATTACAGAATGGATTTTGTCCGCTGGGTCAAGTGAAATTAATGCAGCAGCAACTGACTCATTTGTTCTTCTATAATTAGGTAAATAGAATTTACCCGTGGGTACAAGTCTGAAGACTTGATATACCAATCAAACCAGTAATTGTGAAATTATATATGTACTTTGCTACTATTTTGTTGTAAGTACATTTCATTCTTCTCTTGATTCAACTCTAAAATAAAGAAGTACAAGACCAAATGTTTGGATTTGCCACAGCTATAAACTTCTCACTGCGGAAGTGGGAAGTAGAACATTTTTTCACAAAGAGCTTCATCACCTGAGACATCAAGAGGAAACTGGGTGCCTAGACAATTGCATCCAAATGAGATTACCTAGAAAATCAGAAATTACATAATGTACATTTTGTATCCTATTGCGTATTAAATGTACATATACAACCATTGTTGGTCTTTTAGTTTTGACAAACAGACCATGGATAGGTAAGATGCTAAGATTAGGAGAAGCTGGATGAAGAGTATAGGGGACCTCCCTGCATTATCTTTGTGACTTCTCTACAAATGTAAAATTGAGAGTTTAAATAATACACAGTTTCATAGATAAGCTGTTGAGAGAATGTACCTCAGTGATGTTGAAATTGGGTATTTGGTGACTCCAGCCCTTCAGAGGTTAATGGTGAACACTGAAGTCAGAGAAAAAGTCTTTGAGCAGTTAAAAGCTTTCATAAACTTCTCATAGATAAGGCAGAACTGTCTTCAGGCCTGCTGGCAACAGCTATGCATGAAAATACTGAAAAGACTGGAAGCTGCTGAGAAACACTGACTAGAGCAAGCAGTACCGAAAGGAAAACTACCAAAAAGTGCACAGCTGTTTGGGGGACATTTGGTATAGCGGAGAATGATCCTATATACTTCAAGAAGTGAAGCTGAATTATAATACATATCTCAATGGAGGGCATTCATAATGATGTTCTTGGATGACAAAGAAAGTTGGAAGCTATTTTTGGCTTAAGCAGGAAATACTGCTTAAAAGTTTCTGCTCTTTTCTGCTCAGACACCCTCAGAAATGCAGTGCAGATGGGAGAGAATGGGCTTTGGATTTGACATCCTAGCCCATCTGACCTTGGGCAAATTCCTTAGTCTTTTTGAGTCTCTCCTTCTATTAAATAAAAATAATGATACATATCCTGCAAAGATTGCTGTGAAGATGCCATATTAGAATCTTTATAAAACAGCTAGCAAAAGCCTGGCACTCAGCAGGTATGAAGGGTTCAGGGAGATAACAAATGCACACCTGAGATTGAGTCCCGCTGCTCAGATCACCTCTCCGGCTGTGGCACTTTAAGGCCCCCTCTCCATTCTATCTCTGAGGACAGGATGGTTTTATATGGGTCAGGTAGATGACTTTGATAGGTCACAGTGATCAGGATGAAAATTATTGGGTGAAGAGCCAGTAGGTTACTAGGAGCCCTGGCATCTTTGTGGTCCTGCCTTTTGTGCTTGACTTTCTGTCATCTTCTCTCTGCCTCCTTTCTCCCTCTTGGAGACCCCATAAGGCTGGTAGAGAAGACAGGTCTGGGGCCTCCACTGGCCTCCAGCTCCAAGAAGGGTTGCTCAGACCAGCTTTACTCTGAGCCTTCAGGAGAAACACTTTTTCAGTAGATAGACTTTTCTTTTGAGTAATCTTCCTGATTTTTCTTACCATAAAAGTAATAACCTCTAGAGGACCAAGATCAGAGGTAAGGAAGCTATTAGCCTGGTCTCAACCTAGGCCCAGTGGGCCTGCCCATTATGGGAAAGAGACTCTTCTGCTCCATAAGGTCCATCCTCATGCAGAGCCAACAGTCCCAGGGGGCCATCTGCACAGCTCTGAGAATCCTCAGTGTAGGCAGCTAGTGGAGGGTTCTCTCACGACTAAGGGTCCTTTAGCCCCCTCCAACCTGCAGTCTTTACCTGACTCCCTAGAGGGTGATCTTTTACCTGCTCTGGCTTTCGGAACCAGTTCATATCCCTGGTCTGGGCTAAGCCCTGGCTTCTCAGTGTCTCCATCCCCATACTGTCCTCCAAGCCATGCCTTGAAGGACCTGATCTTGGCCTATTGCTTTGTGTCTATGTTTCAGTGCCCTGGTGAGAAAAGCATACCCTACATCATAGAAAAGTCTCTGTTCAAAAGGACTTAAAGACAAGAAATGATGCTCAAACAAAAAGTTACCAGGTATCATTCCAGGTGCAGTGGCTCATGCCTATAATTCCAGCACTTTGGGAGGCTGAGGCAGGTGGATCATGAGGTCAGGAGTATGAGACCAGCCTGGCCAACATAGTGAAACTCCATCTCTACTAAAAATACAAAAGTTAGCCAGGTATGGTGGTGCGAGCCTGTAGTCCCAGCTACTTGGGAGGCTGAGGCAAGAGAATTGCTTGAATCCGAGAGGCAGAGGTTGTGGTGAGCCGAGATCATATCACTGCCCTCCAGCCTGCGCAACAGAGTGAGACTCCATCTCAAAAAAAAAAAAAAAAAAAAAGTATAAATATGAGCTGTCATGTGAATCAAGACATAAATGACAACAGTAGTCATGCATATTTTTTCTGACTGTCCTTGCATGAGTTGGAGATTTAGAAAATAGAACTTTTTGAATTTGGCCTGTTTTCCTTGAAAGTGCCCATCTCATTCTACCTCTTGCCTGACTATTGATTTCCTGAGGCCCTGCTCATATATTCCCACCTGCCTCGTCCTGGGACTTAAATCTGAGGAGATCAGCCACTTCCCCACGCACTTTAAACCAATTTGCAGCTGCCTGGCCATCATTTCTGATAAAAAATGTACTGTTTTTTTTTTCAAGTCTAAAAATAGGGTAATAATAACCTATAAGATTTTGTTGATAGCCAGTGTCCTGGTTTGAACTACTTATAAAACAGAAGGCAACATCCAAATAAACTGAGCCATAAAGTTGTAAGTCTCATCTCCTAAGGAAATGGTGACATTCAGCGCATCTCATTTCTGGGAAGGAGGGACAGGTTCCCTCACCTCCTCCCCTCTCCCTTGTCAGGTCCCTTCCCATAGTTTAGTGGCTTCCTTACTCCTGACAGCCCCTTTCATTTGCCCCTTTCCCATCAGGTTCACCCTTCATGGTGTGACCTGTCCTCCCCTCCAAACAGTTGCTGAGCTCTTTGACCCCCAAGGGTACTCTTGCCAACATCCTAACATCTACCTTTCATTAATCAGAACCAGACTAGGCATGGTAACTAGTCTGGAAGGGGAGAGTGAATAGACTTTTTTTTTTCATTCTCTTTTAAGGCCAAGTGTGGATAAACGATGCAGGAAGATGAGAATTCCGTCTCAGCCAAGCAGTGAGCAATTGTCAGTTCATATCGGAAAGGTGAACCCAATGAAAGGCTTTGGGACATCAAGACCCACATGCGAAATATGAACCTATAGGAGAAACTAACTAGAAACATGAAGTAATCACTATGTACAGTTCAGATGCTAAAAATAGGGCAAAACCGAGAGGAGAACACATTTGTCTTCAGCATTCCTTTCTTCACCTTCCTCCATCCCTTCTTTACCAGGGCTGGAGCCCTTGCTTGGCTCTGTTCCACCTGCATGAAAGCTGGTCCCATAAGTTCATTTTCACTATGGGAATAGAGAACTCCAAACACTTAGTAGTGCTTAAGTCACAGGAATGAATGATTAATGGAGAATTTAAAAGATTCTTACTGTTTATTTATTTGAATTTAACATGGCTCAGGAGATGGAGAGTGGGACTTAGTTACTGCAGGCTGACTGCTGTTGGTTTCTTCTGTGTGCCTAGTTGACCCAAAGAAAGGTGGCAGCCTGCATACTTGCAGAGACACTCTGGGCTGCCAAATCATGAGGGTGAGACTCTTTGAATCCTTAACCATTTTCATTTCATTTCCCAAATCTTCAGTTCAACATACTGGAGATACCAACATGGCTAAGGCTCTTCTCTGTCCTTGAGGATCTCATGATCAATCTGGAAGCAGACAGAGAGCTACATTTTCTATGAATGGTGCAGCAGGACTAACTCAAGATAGGACAACCATGGGAAGAATAGAAAGGGAGACAACCAGATGGAAAAGGACTATAGGAGAGTCCTCTTCTCCAAGTTATCCTGAGCCTGGCTTAGGAAATCATAAGTCCTGCCCATCTGAGCCTCTAGAGCTCTACCTGGGTGGGAGGATGGAATAGGGCAGAAACCCAGCCTGTCCTCTTCACCTTTCTTGGGGGAGCATTCTTTTGGGAAAGTCACCTTCCCTTCCCACAAGTTTCCCCTGCCATTTCACTACATACTCCTTAGGCTTCCTGGCCCTAAGGCCTGCTGTGATTCTGTTGAAGGTCAACTGACCCTCTCCTCGACATTTGAACTAGAATTCTTTAGGGAGACACTGGGGCATTTTATCAAGAACGTTCTATACAAAGGCTGAGCAATAACTGTGTTTGGGTAACATTACCAGGCTGTCAGCACCAGCCAAATGCTTGGTCTATGGTGGCCAGAATTTGGAAGATGGATAAATCCATGTTGCCTCCCTCCTCTGTCTACACTGGCCTCTGGACAAAATGCAAGATCCTGCAGTTCCTGGAACTGTTATCCCCCAAATGCTCCATGTATTCTTGATTCTTCCTTTCACTACCGACCTTCCTTTCATGTGCCTTTCAAAACATTTATTTATGGGGATCAAACTCTTCTGCATCCGCTACTTGATGTGCACAAAACTTCCTCTCCTTTCTTAACTAAAACCTGGCTCTCTCCCAGGGACTACCTTTTTGCTGTCCATTTAAGGGAAGATGGCTCCTCTGCCTCCCCTATTTGCTGCCTCAACACTCTCAAGCAAACCCCTCCTGTTTTCAGACTTGCGGCATTTGACCTCACTCTCTGAGACTCATTGAGGTCATCTATAGATTATCCACTCATTTCCTTCCAGTCATTGAGGACCTTGTCTTCTGGCTCACACTTTTCCTTTCCCCCTAGATCCTACCATCATCATAGGGACCTGCCACATCACATGTCTAAATAGCTTTGTAGACAACCGTTCAGTATCTTAGCATCCAGGTTTCTGATGCCCCCAGTCCCAGCAGTCTTTCCCATGCAGATTTAGTAGCCTGCCTTCAGGACACGTGGGAGAACTTCCATCCCTCTTCCCTCCTTCACTCCCTCCCTCTTCCCTCTCACCTCCCTCTCTCCCTCCTTTCTTTCCTTTCTTCTTGCCTTCCCAAATTTATTGAAGGTCTCTGCTGAGCACTGCGATCATAACCAAACTCCAACAACAGGAGACAAAAAGGCAAACTCATAGGTGTATCCAAGTGTTCTAGGTCTGGGATAGTAGTCCCCTCAGTGGTTCTTCCTCATCTGTGTGGAGCCAGAGTGCCCACCCAAGTTCGAGGGTGCTTGTCCTCCCCTGCCCTCTCTATTATACCCACTTTTTGGTGCTCTTATCTGGTCTGAAGGCTTTACATATCACCTTATACTGATACCTCCCAAATTCGCATTTCGAGCCTGAACCTGTTCCCTAAACTCCAGTCTTGTATGTACAACTGACGGCTTGACATCACCACATAACATATCTCAAAACAAATTCTTTATTCTCAACTTTCCCATTTCCCTCTCCATACCTCCAATGTGCTCCTCTTCCAGGCTTCAGCTCAATAAAATGGCAACTCCCTCCTTCCAAGCTCGGGAGAGAACTTTGGGGCCATCCCTGACTCAAGTCCTTCTCTCACATCCACTTTGAATCCACCAGAAATCACGTCGATTCTACCTCCAAGATATATGCTGAATCTGACCACTTCTTTCCATAGATTTACCACCATCACCTTGCCCAGGTCACCTGCATCTCTCACTTGGATGTTTGCAGACTCCTCCTGACTGCTCTACTGGTACCCATGCTTGCCCTTATACAGTCTATTATCAACACAGCAGTCAGAGGGATCCTGCTATGACCTGAGTCAGGTCCTCTCATTTTGCTACAAATGCTCCCATGCCTTCCTGTCTCACTCAGAGTAAGAGCCAATGTGCCGCGATGGCCTTCAGGTCATGATCAGCCCGACTCAACCTTGCTGCCTTACCTCCTGCTGCTGCCTCCTCATGGCCTCACCAAGCACATTCCTGCCTCAAAGACTTTGCCCTTGCTCTTCCCTTGGGATAGGACACTCTTCCATCAGAAATTTACCCAGATCCTCTTTCCCTTCCTTCACGCTTTTACTCCAATGTTGCCTTAGCAGGAAGGTCTGCCTTCATCACCTGATGAGACCAAGCAAACACCTGAGCCCACCTCCCAACAATTCTCCTGCTTTATTACTCTCCTCACCACCTATTGTTTAAAATACGCATTTATTGTCTTGGTTTTGGTCTCATCCACTAGAATCCTAGCTCAATGAAGTCAGAGGCCGTGTCCCCTTGATTTACAGCTGCACTTCCGGGACCGGACAGCAGGCACTCAGGGGATGTTTTTGAATGGCTCAGTGGATAGAAGTTAATTGGAGCACTGTAAGGAATTGTGAGTTGCAGTGGTCATCTAGATCTAAAATTCTCATTTTCAAGCCTTCCTTATCCATGGAATCCTTCATTTAAGTGAAACCAAAGAGTTGAAGGTGCAGAGGACAGCTGGGGAATCTGGAAGCCCATTCATTGGCTTTCCCTTTCACTTTGCAAGGAAGTCCCTAACATACCTTGGCTGAACCAAGGGTCTGAGGAGCACAATTTGAAGACCAGTGATCTAGGAGATAATATTGTGACAGTTTATAGTGGTTTAGAGACTGTGTGTCCTTTGGCTATGATTTTAGACACATTATATGCGTTCTTTTATGATGTTCTCTAATTAAATACCTTTATCTCAAAAGAAGTTCACCCTCCTTCTGAGGAAATAGAATTTACTTTGTAACAATCAGCTTTATGATGCAGTTTTCTGGAACACAACGTAGTAAAAAGCAGGGACATTTTTTTGGCAAGGCATCGTTGAACAAGGATCAAGGAGAAATGCTTACATTTGACTTTTTGGTAGTAGGTGAAGAATTAAAAAACTAGATATTCATTTTCCAACAAACATTTCTGAGAGACTCTCTTGTGCCAGGTACCTGTGGTGCTGGAGATTCCGCTGAGAACAAGGATGGGAGTCATTGCTCTGCAAAGCTTACATTTCAGAGGGTCAAGAAGATAGAAGACACTATATGAATACATGAATTATTTATTTTCAAATAGTATTGTACTCTGTAAAGAAAGTAAATGGAGACTGTGTCATAAAAACTGACTTTGGATTTGTCAAATACCCATAGACTTATTCACTGTTCATTGTCCAGAGAATGAATCCAGCTAATTTCCAGATCTCAAGACTGAATAGTAAAATCCAGTGTTCAGAATGATTGTCTAGAGAAGCCAAAATATTACATTATATTCCCTATCCTCATTTCTGAGAAAGAAGGGAGTAAAAATAGTCAGGAGAAAGGAAAAAAGGAGGAAGGGAAAGATAAAGAAACTATGTTCTAGAAAAATATTTTATAAGGTAGAGAAAATCTCATCAACCAAAGCATGCCGCTACTAAAGAATTCCAGCTAGTCAAAAATTCACTGTCCATATAAAAGCTGTGTCTTATTGTTTTGACTATTTAGCTAGAAAAACTAGGAAATAGTGTTTACATTTAGAGTCTTTACTTTTTTTTTTTTTTTTTTTTTTTTTGAGACAGGGTCTTGCTCTGCTACCTAGGCTGATGTGCAGTGGTGAGATCATAGCTCACTGGAACCTCAAACTCCTGGGCTCAAATCACTTGAGCCTCAAATCCTTCCACTTCAGCCTCCCAAGTAGTTGGAATTACAGGCATGACCCACCACGCCTGGCTAATTTTTAAAATATTTTGTGTAGAGATGAAGTCTTGCTATGTTGCCCAGGCTGGTCCTGAAATACTGGCCTCAAGCAATCATTCCACCCAGGGCGTCCCGAAATGCTGGGATTACAGATGTGAACCACTGTGCCCAGCTATTTATTGTAATTATTTTTCCTGATTTTAAAAAAAAATCACCTTCCCTATTTAATAGAGGAAATTCCACAGTGGTTTTTAAAAAATATTGTTTTGAATTCAAGTATATATCATTCCATAATCTAGTTCCTTTAGGATTCACAAATGACATCCTTATCATCTGTGGTCTTTATATAACTGGAGATATGTCTGTAAAAATGACATATTTGTAAAACTTACAAAATATTTTAGATCAAAGTGATCTAATTTATTTCAAATGGATTCAAATTATCACTGACTTTAAAAAGAGTTCTGGGAACATCCTGGACCATATAAACTGCTTTGATTTTTCTGGATTGGCTAATAAGAGGAAAATGCTTCCTTCTCAGAGGAAATCCAATCATGGCACATATGGCCCAGGCAGGGCCCACAGGATTTCGATGCAATCCTCTTCCCATCCGTAAATACAGTTATCAAAGTCAGGGATAAGGACATAAGCTGAGTTTTAGGTGAAACTGAAGTTTCTCTAAAGCAAATTTCTATCATATTGGAGTCCATGATGAACACCAAGTGCCTTCTGGAATGTTCCTGGTGTAGTGGCAGCAGTCTAGGCAGGTATAAAATCAGAACAGTGTGACCAGTAAAATGCAGAGTTTTAAAATGTGGTTCCATGGAGATGCCTGAATGATGGTTTGGGTTTGGTTCATCCCCTCCTGTACCATCAGACACTCACATAATAAACACCGCACTATAAAGAACTCTGCTTTGATCTCATTGTATGTTGACATTTCTTATATATATTGCTTAAAAAAAAAAGTAAAGACAGATTACACTGTTAGAATACAGAACCCCCTCCTGGAGCAATCAGAACACCTCTATCTAGTATAGATGTACCTTGGCAAGAAGAGTAAACTGTTATCTCCACAGAGAGGCTAAGTCTTGGTCATGGGGAGCAGGCTTAGAGCTTCCCCACTGAGTCCACACCTAGGACAATAATAGCAATAAGAAGACAATGGCAATAATTAATGACAACACCTATCGTGCCTTGAGTGCTTGCTCTGTGCTAGGCATTAAGGTATTATGCTTAGCACATTACAGGATTATCTCCATGTATTCTTCCTCAAACCTGTGAGGGCAGTACTATTGTTATTCTGAAGTCTAAGATGAGGAAACTCAGATTTAAACTATGTGTCTTGCCCAAGGTCATGTAGGGCTCCAAAGTGACAGATATTTGAAATGTAGTCTATCTGATTGTAGAGCCTGAGTCCTTAACCACTAACCTCTACACAGTCCAAGGTCAATAAATGTAACCGTCATGAGCAGCAGAGGTTGGGTTAACTGCCTGACTCAGAGACAGAAATATCAGGGTCTGCTAAGAAGACGGTGAAGAAAGAGTACAGCAATTTCGAATGTACTCATCAATTCATTAATGGTCATTTTTACATGCTTGCTATTTGTTCAGCTAAGCTATCTCCACTCATGAGCTCTTTAATTCCTTCAGCAAACATTTACTGAGTGCTTCATCCTGGAGATATAAAGATAAGCAAGTGTCTGTCCCCAGAAGCTCCAGCCTAGGAGAGAAGTTGGGCTGATAGATATTAAAGAAAATCATCACTAACCCAAGCAAAGAAACAAACAAATCAAACCCCACCAACCCTGGGGGCTAGTTCCTTTTGGATTCTCTGGACTGCTCCCTTGCCACTTACAGAGCCCGGTGGGAGAGGCAGCTTGCCTATGCCTGTGTGAGGGAAACGGATTTCTAAGCTCCTGCTGTTGATGCGTGCTGCCAAATGGTGCAGATCTGCAGGAGACGGCACTTTTTTATTTATTAGCGAGTTGTGGATATTCAAAGATAGACCCAGATCTTAGTTAGTGGAGGGAATGAAGACTGAAGCTGCTCTACACGAGTACTTAGCAGGAATTGGGGTTGGCAAGGGGAAAGAAGATGGGCATGTGTTGATGGGCTTCCAGGTGAGACAGGCCCTGAGACAGCACAGAAATCTAAGGAGGCTCTCTGGAGGGATAGAGCTGAAGGCAGACAATGGGTGAGAGAAATTTTAGGACACTATTATTTCACACATACTTTTAAATTGCTTCCTGTATTATAATTGACTGCGACTGAATTTTTTTCTCCCTGAATCTTTAGTAAATGTCTGACATGCTGGTGTTTCTTGGGGGAAGGAGTGGGAAGAGCTGCTTTGAGCACCCAGGAAGGAGCAGGGAAGATGAATACAGAAATGAGACCTGCAGCCCACATGTGGTCACAGAAACCTTGTAGAGGGGAACTCAGCTTGCCAGGCTACCATGGTGATAAGATGTGTGCGGAGGACCAGAAGTCAGGCCAGAGCTGAGAGGGCGGAGTCACCTGCTGAAGCAGAAGCACTTCTGAAGTCTGGTTGACTGGGGTTACTCTAGAGACCCTACACTTGGGGGCAGAGGAGGCAATTTGAACTGTAAACTAGGATCTGTGAAGCATCTGGCATGTGCCCGGCACATCAGTCACAGCAAAGTGGGAGAGAGGAACACAGATGCAGACCGTTTCAGTGATCCAGTAAGTGCAGAGAGCACAAAGCGGGGCCTTCAACAACTGCGAGGACTCCCTGGATGAGATTGTGCCCAGGTTGGGCCTTGAAGGATGAGCCAGAGTAGACTGACAGAGAAAAGGGGCAGGAGCATCTGGGCAAATGGAAGAGAGAAACAGAGCTCCATGGGTAAGGAACAGCAAGGTCTGTGGGAGGAATAACCAGGAGGGCTGCAGGGCTGAGAGTCAGCAGGGCTGGGGGAGAGATGGGAGGAGGAGTGGGTAGAGGCCAGGTCGTGGCAGGTAGGTGTGTCCTGGGGAGGTTGGCCTTCTCTCAGGCTCTGTCCCTGAACTCCCTGTAAGACTGGGAATCTGCTGCCCGCAATGCTGAGGATAATCTCCCTGTTTCTCTCTCCGGTGCTCTGCAAGTGTCCATTCCACCCTCTCCCAGGATATCTGCTTTCTCTGGTGTGCATTACATGTAGAAGGCAGAAGATTGACAACTAAATCTCTGTGGTTTTACATTGGTCTCACCATCTGGCTATCTCTCGTCTCATCTCCTCTCTCTGCTTCTCCTTTTCCTTGTTCTATTCCTCCGTTTCTCCTTCTCCCTTCTCCTCCTCTTCTTTTTCTTGTTCTTCTTCTTCTTCTCCTCCTCCTTCTTCCTGTTCCTCTTCTGCCATTCTCTCTCCTTTCCTCCCCTCAATCCCACCTCACACACTCCCTGGGAATAGGCTGTGATTGATTATCTGTGGGTCAAATGGACATCTGTAGTCCAGTCGACTGGGCCCAGGGTGCAGGGTCATGACTGCCCCTGCCATGCAGTTGATGAGCATGACTGCCAGGAGCCCACTTCTTGTGAATGAATGTAGGGTGGGAAGTTAAGAGGATATCGCAACTTGGGCAAACTCCCCAGAGCAATCTCTTCTGGAAAGGGCTGTCTCTGTCACTCCTTTGTATCTGCACATTTCATACAGTGCTGAGTACCCCTATGTGATTCTTAGAAGCTGCAGACTGGTTGATCGATTGCAGAAGCATCTTCACATCGGGGAGGAAAACCTACCAGAGCAGGGATAATAAAATCAGTTACAAGGCAGTATTTGAGGACCACGATTTCTCATCCTCAGGTAGCCCTGGACACAGAGCAGGCTACTCGATAGATGGTCTTGACACTGCAGCTCCAGTGTTTTTCTGTCTTCATCCCTCCTGTTTCCTGCCCTTCTAGTTTCTACAATTCAGAGTACAAACCTCCATTCTTCATTAGCACATCGCTCTGTCCCTTCCAGTCTCCCTATATCAGGGTCCTAGAGGGAAGGAAGAAAAGCAGAGTGGGCAGCGCCACAAGACCTTAATCTGGTTTTGGCCTCAGCACAATCTACCTCTGGGACCTTGGGCCAATTATTTGATCTCTCGTAGCTTTTATTTTCTCAGCTACTTAAAAAAAAAAAAGAGGCTATGATGGTTTGCAGTTATTTCCAGGAGGCTTAGGAATCTGCAGAAGTGTTTCATGGGCAGCCACAGGCAGGAAGGTTCACGAGAGATTCAATCCTAACATCAATGACAGGGCACCTAAGATTTTACAGTAACAGGTTTAAGATTGAAAGCTTTACTGCAAAACAGGACCGGTTGATCTCTAAGACTCTTTTTTTCTTAAGAATTTTGTTAGGTAGCAAGGAAAGTGTTAACAGAAGCCTTTAAAAGAGAATGGTCTGCTTTTCTCTCATATAGAAGAAATATGGTCAGGCTAGCTGCCCCATAATATCAGCAATGGCCCTGGCCTCCTTCTTCCTTCTTAATCCACCATCTTTAGCACTGGCTTAGCATTGGCTACTGGCTTCCATTCTCACACTTGCTATATATACATATGTATTTTTGAGACAGGGCCTCACTCTATTGTTCAGGCTGGAATGCAGTGGTATGATCTCAGCTTACTGCAGCCTCTGCCTCCTGGGTTCAAGCAATTCTCTTGCCTCAGCCTCCCGAGTAGCTGGGACTAAAGGCATGAGCCACCATGCCCAGTTAATTTTTGTATTTTCAGCAGAGTTGGGGTTTCACCATGTTGGCCAGCCTGGTCTTGAACTCCTGACCTCAAGTGATCCACCCACCTTGGCCTCCCAAAGTGCTGGGATTACAGGCGTGAGCCACTGTGCCTGGCCACCATACTTGCTGTATATTTACTGAACACTTATCTATATGTGCTTGAATGCCCACATATACAAAAATCCAGAGATCTCCAGGAATTTCTCCAAGCACCCTGTCTGTGAAGTTTTCTATAGGCAGAGTGAGAAATTCTCACCCCTGGGTACTTTTCTACTTTGTTTATATCTGTCAAGCATTATGTTTAGCACATTGTATTATATGTCATCTCTAATGTGTCACGTGGGCCTGAGCTCCATGACAATGACATCATGTCTCACTCCTCTTTGGGTTCCTGGTGCCCAACCCCGTCCTCAGCATCCAGCAGACATGGCTGGGTGGACGGGGGAGTGAATGGATGAGTCAACGCATCATTCCGTCTTCAACTTCCCACAGCCCATCCGTAACAAATGAGAATTTGGTTATTTGGTCATATTTGTTCCCAAGGAGGAATAGGACACAGCTGATTATCTATGGATCTGGAGCTCCAGGAGAGGTCTGAGCTGGCAATTGATTTGGAAATCCTTGACTATATGTGGAAGTTAATTTATGGAGTGGACTGAGATCACAGAGTGGGCCAATGGAGGAAGGGAAGGCTAGGGAACGCTTCTAGAAGTGAGTAGAGGCTGGGCGCGGTTGCTCACACCTGTAATCCCAGAACTTTGGGAGGCTGAGGCAGGTGGATCATTTGAGATCAGGAGTTTGAGACCAGCCTGACCAACATGGTGAAACAAACCCTGTCTCTACTAGAAATATAAAAATTAGCTGGGTGTGATGGTACACACCTGTAGCCCCAGCTATTTGGGAGGCTGAGGCAGGAGAATTGCTTGAACCTGGGAGGCAGAGGTTGCAGTAAGCCGAGATTGCGCCACTGCACTCCAGCCTGGGCAACAGAGCAAGACTCCATCTGGGAAAAAAAAAAAAAAAAAAGAAGTGAGTAGAAAAAGAGGATGCTGCAAAGGAGGCTGAGAAGGAATGGAAAAATAGGTAGAGAATTGAGGCAGGAGAGTGCTTCAGAAGGCATCATGGGCAACAGAACAGCATCAGAGGCTATGATGAGGGCAAGGGGTCTGCCTGGTCTTTCCTGCCCTGCCCTCCTGACCAGCTTCGAGAGCTAAAGGACACCAGCTGCACCCAGACCCTGCTCCTCATGCTCAGCACCCAGGGAAGGAGCACATTTCCCAGGAGGCCAGAGATGTCTATTCCCCACACGCAGCCACATTCAACCATCACAACCACTAATCCTCCATTATAAGGTAATTTTGTATATAGCAAAAGAAGTTACAACTAAAATATATAAATATATGTAAGGCACGGAAGGCACTCTTGCTGCTGAGGTTCTACGACTGAGATGGTCACAGCTTAGGTTCATCCCGGGGTAGTACAACTGACACCAAGCTCTGAGTCAAGGGAACAATCGGAATCCAAGCTAGATCTCCAGGCTGGCGTTACACCAGTGTTCACCAAGTGTATGCCAAGAAGCACTGGTTATAGGATTGTTAATAAACATACTGAGAGAAACGAAACAAAACAAAACAAGAGTCTTGCGGATAAGTGAGAACCAGGAAGTCAGAAGCAGTTGGCTGAGCCAGGGGCTGGAAGACAGAAGCTCAGAATCAAGAGCAGAAGAAGAAACTCTGGAGTGCAGCCTCAGCGCATCAGAGCAGAACAGCAGCTTGCAGGATAAAAACCAAGACAGAGA
The DNA here is from genome assembly GCF_003255815.1 of Theropithecus gelada. NCBI lineage: Eukaryota > Metazoa > Chordata > Mammalia > Primates > Cercopithecidae > Theropithecus > Theropithecus gelada. The sequence goes on from NC_037676.1 coordinate 103,734,504, forward strand.
GAAAGAAGATGCTAAGAGAGCACTGGGGAGGGAGAGATGATTCACACCAGGGAAAACTAGGGCCATTTCCTGGGTCGGCAAGCATGCCTAGCATACATTCATGTGGCGTGAATGACTTAGAGGGGATTTGAGCTGCACTTGGAAGAATGGCAGATAGGAAGGTGGGAAGGTCATTCTGGGCAGAAGGAAACATTTGAACAATAGCCTGGAGTGTGGGGTTAGTTCTGGCTGCAGGTAGTTGGAAAGGGGAGTGTGAGGTTTTAGTCTGTGCGCTCTCAGCATCTCCCCGGGGAAGGAAGAACTACTTTTAGGCTTGTGCTGTTTCAGGGTGCAGCCCTGGAATGAAACTGGACCTGCTGCCCATATCAATGCCAGCTTTTCACTGAGAGCGGGCTGAGTCCTGGGCCAGGCAGCCCAAATTCCCACCTGGACAAAGCAGACGCCCAGACTCTCCTGGCCCGGGCCACCTGCGTGGGGCCTGCTGGACAGAGCTCAGAAACTGTGTCTCCGTTTCTCTCTGCTCAGACTGTCTCCATTATGTTAAGCTGCAGGCCCCCAGGCAGGGCCCCTGCTGTTTTGTCCCTGGCTGCTCCTTTGAGCCAAGAATGGCAGTGATGCCAGTGTCTCCACCACTGCAGAGGTTCTCGTTTTGTTCTGAAGGACAGCACGGCTGTGCGCTCTGTCACCTGTCCGGAGGTCTTCCGCTGCATCCACACTGCCAGGTCAAGCGAGCAGGAGTTGCTGCATCCTTGGTTTACAAGGCTTGAGAGCTCTTGAGTAGGAGGGAGTGTATGCAAAATACTTAGTGAGGATGCCTAAGGATAGTGCAGAAGCCCAGCATTGAGCGTCCTGGAAAGACTTCAAATGAATCTTCACATTCAACATAAAAAATAAAACGAAAATAGACAGCTTTTCTTCAGTTCCATAGTCACCTGTAAGAGACTGATGAAGGCTAGGAGACATTAATTAAAGAGTGAGAATCATTTTCTGGGTTCCTTCAGTGGTTAACCTTTCCCTTTTTGTCAATTTCTATTAAGTTCAAAACAGTTTTCATGCCTATAAAATCAATCACCTCAGTCCACAAGTCCCCGTGCACTTATTGTGAAATATAATGAAAGCGTTGATAAAGGTGTGCAGAGAAGATGAATACATCTGCTGAAATACAAATCTAGAGAAACAGCTTGGTTTACTCCTCCATCCCACTTACTCCTTCCGGTGAGTGAATACCACTCACGAGAGTGAAAAGGTATTTCAGCAGCAAGACGGGAAGACTTCCCAGGCTGCAGTCTTGGCTCTGCTGTCTATCCGATGATCATTATAGGCTGACCTGTCTAACTCAGTTTCCTCATATGTCCAGTGAAGACAATCATATATACCTTAAGAGTAGTTGTGAAGATTCAGTGATATAATGGCTGTAAAGCACTTAGCACAGTGCCTGGCACAACTTATAACTCAATAACAAGAAGACAAGCAATCTAATTTTAAAATGACAAAACAGTCTGGGCAACACGGTGAAACCCCATCTGTACAAAAATATGCAAAAATTGGCTGGGTGTGGTGGCTTGCGGCTGTAGTCCCAGCTACTCAGGAGGCTGAGGTGGAAGGATGGTTTGAGCCTGGGAGGTTGAGGCTGCAGTTAGCCAAGATTGCACCACTGCACTCCAGTCTGGGAGACAGAGTAAGACCCCATCTCAAAAAAAAAAAAAAAAGACAAAAGACTGGAATGGACATTTCACCAAAGAAGATACATGAAACTCTAATAGGTGCACAACAGACGTTTAACATTACTAGTTGTTAGAAAAATGGGAACTGAAACCACATTAAATACCACTTTATGCTCACTTTAAAGTCTATAATTTTAAAAATAGACAATAACAAGAGCTGGAGAGGATGTGGAGAAACTAGAACCTCCCCACATTGTTGGTGGGAATGTAAAATGGTATAGCCAACTAGGAAAACAATTGGGAAGTTTCTTTAAAAGGTTAAGCAGAATTGCCAGCAGCATTTCCACTCCTAATTATCTGGCCAAAAGAAATGAAAGCATATGTCCACACAAAGACATATGTTCATGACAGCATTATTCATAATAGCCACAAATTGCAAACAATCCAAATGTCCATCACCCAGAGACTGGATAAACAAAGTGTGGTAATTCATATAATGAAATACTACTCAGCAATAAAAAAGAACAAACTACTGATACATACTACCACATGGATGGACCTCAAAAAGATTTTGCCAAGTGAAATAAGCCAGAAATTCATTTACATAGCATTTCTGGGAAATACAAATCTATGAAACAGAAAGCAGATCCGTGTTTGCCTGTGGCAGGCAGGTGAGACTGGAAATTCCAAGCGGACATGAGGCAGTTTTGAAGCTGATGGAAATGTTCTAAAACTGCATTTTGGTTATGGTTGTACAACTCTATAAATTTACTAAAAGTCCCTGAGTTAAACACTAAGATAGGCAACTTTTACAGCATATAAACTATACTTCCACATAACACTTTAAAAATTGTTACAAAGATTGTATGGCAACTCAAAGAAGTTGTGTGATATGTTAAGTAAAAGCAAAAAGTTAAGGCAAAAACAGCAAAACCCATAAGTATTTAAAATACAAAGTACATAAATAATTACAACCATGAATGAATCAGAATAAAAACAAGGGCTGGGTGCAGTGGCTCATGCCTGTAATCCCAGTACCTCGGGAGGCTGAGGTAGGAGGATCGCTTGAAGCCAGGAGTTCAAGACCAGCCTGGGCAACAAAGTGAGATCCAGTCTCTATAAAAAATTTTTTAAATTTAGGCAGGCACGGTGGTTCATACCTGTAATCCCAGCACTTTGGGAGGCTGAGGCGAGAGGGAGGATTGCTTGAGCCCTGGAGTTTGACTCTGCAGAGAGTCATGATCGAGCCACTGCACTGCATTCCGACCTGGGCAACAGCAAGACCTTGTCTCTTAAAAAAAAAAAAAAAAAAAAAAAAGAAGAGTGAAAATGAAAGAACTATGGAGCAATAAAATTTGCCATATCAGTAAAATGGAGGGTTTTTTTTTTTTGTCTTTTAACAAAATATTATTTAATCATTTTTATTATATTAAAAAAGATAAGCTAAAGCAGATTTTGTGTGTGTGTTCTGTCTTCTAGCTTGCAGGGAGTGGAGGAGGAGATAATAGTGCGTCCTTGTTTTTGAGTTCTTTTCTTCTACATTTCTAGAGAGCTTTACAGACATTAGCTCATTAATCCCCAACAATCCTTGAAGCAGGCAGAGAATAATATCAGCTCCCCACCTTGCTTATTCCGGTTCATTTAAAGGCATTTTTTTTTAATTTATTATGAGGATATGAAGGAGTTATAATCATATTTTATGTATATACATTCTCATATATATATATACACACACCAAAGGAAGTGGATTACACTTTACCTCCTCTGAACTAGGTTATTTCTCCCCTACTCCTAGTGTCTTCTTAGCCCTTCCGAACTAAAGCTGAGGGGTCATGTTACCTTAGCCTCCAAACAACAGAAAAACACCAAGCTTGCTAAGTGCTTCTGTTGGGCTGAAATAGGAATTTCTCCTTTTATGGTATCCTTAAGTTATCTGGACAGTAGAAACGAATGTTTGGGCGCAGCTTATCTAGCAGATTAATGGCATTTCACTCGGCATTGGTTAGGTTCTACTTTCTCTCCATCACAAACAGGTGAAGTCCCATGTTATGGAACCAATGATTTCTAAATAACAAATTCTGAAGAATGCCCTTGTTACACATGCATTCCACTTGTGCTGTCCGCTTGACTGCAATGCCCTGTCCTACCTTATCTGCCAAATGACCTTTCTTGATCTTTTTAGACTTAGCATCTTTTATAACCATTTACCTTTTTCTCCTTTACTTTTCTTTGAGTACTCCCCTCCCCCACATCGTACAGCATCTTCCCTTCTGTGCTTTCATGGTACAGATTTCTATTTCCATCCATATCACGCTGTGTTGTAAAGTACGTGGGTCTGTGTGCTTGTCTCCTCCTTATAGATGTGAGTTCACTGAAGAAGAGTTAGTGTCATAATCGTCTTTGAATCCCAGCACGTCCTGTTGATGATGATGAATGTACAAGTTTGCTAGGGCTGCTGGAACAAACACAGACTGGGTGGCTTAAACAACAAATTTATTTTTTCACAGTTCTGGAGGCTAAAAGTTCAAGACCGGCACATCGGCAGGTCTGATTTCATTCTGAGGCTCCTCCCCTTTGCTTGTAGATGGTGGTCTTTCTCACGTGTTCTTCACATGATCTTCCATCTGTGTGCGTCTGTGTCCTCATCTCCTCTTCTTACGTGCACATTGGTCAGGTTGGATTAGGATCCACCCACTTAACTGCATTTCACCTCAATTACCTCTTTGAAGGCCCTACCTCCAAATCTCCAAATACAGGCACATTCTGAGGTAGTGAGGATGAGGACTTCCACATGTGGAAGTAATTTGGAGGGGAGGGGGCACAATTTGGCCCATCACAATGGTGATGAAGATGATGATAACAGCTACCATTTATTGAATGCTAGCTATATTCTGGGCATTTGACTTCCCACCTGCTATGTCTTTTAGTCTTCGATAACCCTACGGTTACAATCAATATTACTGTCATTTTTGGTTTATAGATAAAGGAGAAAACAAAAGGAAGGCTTCCAGAGATGAGGTCACTTATCTAAGGTCAAAGAGCTGATGTGTAGTGAAAATGGGATTCAATCCCAAGCTATTTTGCTTCCAGAGCTACACTCTAAATTACTCTACTACCTGGTACATAATAGATACATAGAGCATGTTTGAAGAAAGAATGGCCAAGTAAATGAATGAAATAATAAATACCACAGCCATGTAACATTTAGATTCAGTTGCACCACAGACTGTTGCATAGTTCTGAAAACCTACAAAAGATATACATGTAAAAGTTTGATAAATGATTATCCTGAAATATAACTTTATTCTTGTCCTATTTTTTTTTTTTTTTCCTTTTGGGATGGAGTCTCACTCTGTTACCCAGGCTGGAGTGCAGTGGTACAATCTCAGCTCACTGCAACCTCCACCTCCGGGGTTCAAGCGATTCTGCTGCCTCAGCCTCCTGAGTAGCTAGGATTACAGGTGCACGCCACCACACCTGGCTGATTTTTTGTATTTTTAATAGAGACGGGGTTTCACCATGTTGGCCAGGCTGGTCTTGAACTCCTGACCTCAAGTGATTCACTCACCTTGGCTTCCCAAAGTGCTTGGATTACAGGGGTGAGCCACCGTGCCTGGCCCTATTCTTGTCTTCTCATACAGGCAGATTAGAAGGGATTCTATCACATTTAAAATTTAGTACTTTTTGGGCCGGGCGCGGTGGCTCACGCCTGTAATCCCAGCACTTTGGGAGGCCGAGGCGGGCGGATCACAAGGTCAGGAGATCGAGACCACGGTGAAACCTCGTCTCTACTAAAAATACAAAAAAATTAGCCGGGCGCGGTTGTGGGCGCCTGTAGTCCCAGCTACTCGGGAGGCTGAGGCAGGAGAATGGCGGGAACCCGGGAGGCGGAGCTTGCAGTGAGCTGAGATCCGGCCACTGCACTCCAGCCTGGGCGACAGAGCGAGACTCCGTCTCACAAAAAAAAAAAAAAAAAAAAAAAAAAAAAAAATTGAGATTATACAATCAAAGAGCATTAAAGCTGGTAGAAGTTTCACAAATCATTTGTTTCAGACCAGGCACAGTGGTGCATACCTGTAGTCCCAGCTACTCGGGAGGCTGTAGGGGAAGGATCACTTGAGCCCAGGAGTTCATGGGTATAGTGTGCTATGAGCACGCCTGTGAATAGCTGTTGCTCTCCAGCCTGGGCAACATAATGACACATCGTTTCTAAGAATTTTTTAAAAAGGTATAATAAATTAAAAATTTAAATAAATAAAGAATCATCTAGTTCAAACTCTTTGTTTTACAAATGAGGAAATAAAGGCACAGTGATAGTAGCTGGCTTGCCATTACCGTATTAGACTGGTGATACATTATTGACTATGCATTATTATTCTCATTATTTACCATCACTGTGCTCCTAGGTGTGGAGTAATCAAATTAGGTTTTTCTTTTCCCCAGGATCATTCCAAAGTGGTTGGTGTGTTAGACAAATGAGGAGACAAGAGAAGGGGTTGAATCAGAGTCCTTCAAAGCAACCCACCAAATTCCATTTTCCTATTTGTCGTTTTTCCCACTGCAACTCACCCAAAGTAGAGAAAGAGGGATTTTTTTTTTCATAAACTGGGTGAGAGGAGTATTCCTTAACCATGGTTAAGGAAAAGCAAAATTCTGCAAAATTCCCAGGAAGATTAAGTATGCCACGGGGTGGTGACAGGGACCTGACCTGTGTTCATAGCTCCACAGCTCTTGGCACCGTCTCCTGCTGGGATGCCGGGCCCTGCAAGCACAGTCTTGGAAAATCACAAATAAAGACAGAAAGAAATTGTTTAGCCTAACTTCCTCAGATGAGGAAATGAAGTTGTAGGAGGTAAAGTGACTTACTAAGGATCAATCAGCCAATTAGCGAGAATATTGGAAACAATGGGCCTCTTCCACAGATAAATTGGGCAGGTTTCGGAAAGTTTCACTCACACCCAGCAACCTCCATAGAGTCAGGCAGTGTTTTCCAAAACGTGTTCTGATACCACTCATGGTTACACAAGACCTCTTTAGCTCTTTTTAAGAAGCAAGACAACATTTTTTTCTTTTAATAGTTATGTATTGGCCAGGTGTGGTGGCTCATGCCTTTAATCCCAGCACTTTAGGAGGCCGAGGCAGGAGGATTACTTGAGCCCAGGAGTTCAAGGCAAGCCTGGGCAACATGGGGAGACCCTGTCTCTACAAAAAGTTAAAAAGTTAGCCAGGTGTGGTGGTGCATGCCTGTAGCTCCAGCTACTCAGGAGGCTAAGATGGGAGGATTGCTTGAGCCTGGGAGGCCAAGGCTGCAGTTAGCTGTGATCATGCCACTGCACTCCTGCCTGTGACAAAGCAAAACCCCTGTCAAAATAAAGAAAGAAAAGAAAGAGAAAGAAAGAAAGAAAGAAAGAAAGAAAGAAAGAAAGAAAGAAAGANAGAAAGAGAAAGAAAGAAAGAAAGAAAGAAAGAAAGAAAGAAAGAAAGAAAGAAAGAAAGAAAAGAAAGAAAGAGAGTGAAAGGGAAAGAAGGAAGGAAGGAAAGAAAGAAAGACAAAGAAAGAAAAAGAGAAAGAGAGAAAGGAAAAAGAAAGAAAGAAAAAAGAAAGGGAAGGAAGGTAGGAAAGAAGGAAGGCCAGCCAGGTGCGGTGGCTCATGCCTGTAATCCCAGCATTTTGGGAGGCTGAGGCAGGCAGATTGCTTGAATCTAGGAATTTGAGACCAGCCTGGGAAACATGGCGAAACCTCATCTCTAAAAAAATATAAAAATTAGCTGGGTGTGGTAGCAAGCACCTGTAGTGCAGCTACTCGGGAGGCTAAGAGGCTAAGGTGGGAGGATTGCTTGAGCCTGGGAGATGAAGGCTGCAGTGAGCTGAGATTGCACCACTGCATTCACCTGGGTGACAGACCCAGACCCAGTTTCAAAAAAAAAAAAAAGAAAAAGGAAAAAAAGGAAGAAATAGTTAATAACATATTTTATACAAAAAATATTCTAGGTTAAAAAACAGTGAGTTGATTTTTAAAAATACGCTCAATAAATAATATTACAGACACAATGCTATGATCATATTGCAAAAATCATGAAGGGGTAGTATGCAAAATATTGAGGTGTGGGACACATTGAACAGGGATAATTCTCTCCTTTTTATAGATTCATGAATGGGTGCATAGAGAGGATACGGGAATTGCTCATGAAGAGGAAGAAAATATTTTTATATATAGTTCAGGGATTTGGCCTTACTCTGTAGCAACCCTATTCCACAAGCACTAGGCCTGCTTGCTGTTTGACAGGTCACGGAGTTTCGATGGCTTTAGGGTTGCCATCAAACAGAGCTTTCTCTTCCTTTCAAAAAATATTGTCAATATATTGTGAGAACAGCAGTTGTCTTAACGTTTTATTGATTTCTTACATGTTTGGTGCTGAAATGATCAATCAGAAAAAATCCCACTGCAAATGTTCTCATGGTAATCTGTCACTTATCAGATCCTGGTCTTTTTATTTTTTTATTTTTTTATTTTTTTGAGATAGAGTCTTGCTCTGTTGCCAGGCTGGAGTATAGTGGTGTAATCTCGGCTCACTGCAACCTCTGCCTCCCAAGTTCAAGCGATTCCCCTGCCCCAGCCTCCCAAGTAGCTGGGACTACAGGCACATACCACCACGGCCTGGCTAATTTTTTGTATTTTAGTAGAGATGGGGTTTCACCATGTTGGCCAGGATGGTCTTGATCTCCCGATCTCATGATCTGCCCACCTAAGCCTCCCAAAGTGCTTGTATTACAGGCGTGAGCCACCGTGCCCGGCCAGATCCTAGTCTTTTATCTGAAAATTGGCAGATTGGACAGCAACCAGTCGACACTTGTTCTCTATAGCTGCTGTTCTGACATGTTTACTGTGAACAAATACATTTTGTTTTTATAGGGTGAATAATATCCTGAAACGGCACCTTAGGCTTCTCATTGCCCAATTTAAGCCAGTCCAACATATCCTCAACCTTTAATTCCTTTCTTTATTTAAAATGTCTTATTAAGTCCTCAAAATTCACGAAGTTGAGTCATGAATGAAAGTAAGGCTTTTCATGGAGTTTTTCTGTGTCTGTTTTTGTTGTTCACAGAGTTCTCACCGTAAAGATTTGTATCTGGAACATTTGTAATCAACTAGCAGAGGCTTAACCCCCCTTCAGAGGAGGATCAAGTGTTAATCTTCAGATTTCAAGTGTGTGGGTCCAAAACTCTGGGCCCGGAATCCTTAGTCCCGTTGCCAGAGGCCCACGGGTAATCCATGAAACCTCCCACTCCTATAGCATGTAGTAATGTTTTCTCTCAGACATTCTGTCAAAGGAGAATTCCAAAACAAGTTGGAAAGATGCAAGCCCAGCCCTGGGGCCAGAGCTCACAGCCGTATGAGTGGAAAGCAAGACTACAGTGAATTAGAGGCAATCTCTGGACTGGCTTTCAGATCTTCCCAGGGAACAGCATGTCCCAGGGTCCTTTTAAGGCGGTCTACCCTCTCTTGTGTTAAATGCAGTTAAGACATTTTCCTGGTCTTAGAAATGTATCCTCCTTCTTACCTCCTGAACCAGCTTTGGTCAGAGGCCATGAGACCATAGTAACAAAGAATTTACAAGTATTCAAACTGAATGCAGGCTGCAATTAGGGGCCCACAGGTAAGTACAGCTCCAAGCTTCAGACAGATCTTGTGTGCCTGGTACATAGTGGGCACTCATCACAATTCCTGGTGTCTCATCCTCACCTAGCCCAGGGATCTCATTATGCCCTGGCTCTCCGTACTCTCTAGTTTCACACGAGACATTCTGGCTCCTAAGGTGGAAGTTGCAGTTTTTGTCTGGTTTCTGGTCCTGGCTGACTCTCCTCCTGCTCTGACCTGCAGCTCCCATCAGGCCTTTCTTCCTCCTCAGCTCTTTTGTTCAACTCCCTTCACTTCTACTGTCATCTTCTTCCCATCCCCATGGCCCAAAGTGCCCCTTTCACCTCTTCTTTAACTGGACACCGGGCTTTTCAGTTAAAACACTTCAGTGCTAGCTCAGGAATTCTACACAACACACTTGAAGATGCAGTTGCTTAAAGCTGACATTCCATGTTTACCACAGAAGGAAAACTTCCATACACTCGTAGGGGATCTCAGGGCAAGCCACTTCCTTTTTTTTTTTTTTGAGACAGAGTCTCCCTCTGTCGCCCAGGCTGGAGTGCAGTGGCATGATCTCGGCTCACTGCAACCTCTGCCTCCCGGGTTCAAACGATTCCCCTGCCTCAGACTCCTGAGTAGCTAGGACTACAGGCACCTGCCATCAAGCCCAGCTAATTTTTGTATTTTTAGTAGAGATGGGGTTTCACCATATTGGCCAGGCTGGTCTCAAACTCCTGACCTCAAATGATCTGCTCACCTTGGCCTCCCAAAGTGCTGGGATTAGAGGTGTGAGCCACTGTGCCTGGCCCAAGGCAAGTCATTTCCTAAAGAATTGGGGTTGGGGATATAGCCCTTGGAGAGTTTCTTTAAAAACTGTAAGAAAGCTGGGTGCGGTGGCTCACGCCTGTAATCCCAGCACTTTGGGAGGCTGAGGTGGGCGGATCACCTGAGGTCAGGGTTTCAAGACTAGACTGACCAACATGGAGAAACCCTGTCTTTACTAAAAATACAAAATTAGCCAGGTGTGGTGGCACATGCCTGTAATCCCAGCTACTAGGAGGCTGAGGCAGGAGAATCGCTTGAACCCGGGAGGCGGAGTTTGCAGTGAGCCGAGATTGTGCCATTGCACTCCAGTCTGGGCAACAAGAGCAAAACTGTGTCTCAAAAAAAAGTACTGCAAGAAAATGGTGTGAAAATACATGTTTAATATATAAGAATGTATCTTGTACTGTTTTTGGTATCATCATTAAGAAGCAAGAAGCCTCTCAAGAGAGGCTTGTGTGTTTCCTGACCAGTTCCAAGCTTCTGCTAAGTAGGCAACAGATCAGGTGAACTCATCTCCCCAGCTTAGCTCACTGTCCCTGGTGAGGACACGTGGCAGAGTTAGCCCATCTGTAGGCCAGGGACCTGTGATGCAGTCTGGCTCAATGGCTAAGCCAGTCAGATCCTTCTCTCAGGGATTTAGCAAAGACACCTGGAGGGAAGTTAGTTCCAATGGCTGGACCTGGGAGATCACACAGATTTGGGTGCTGAACAGCCATTTTGGGCCATGTGTAGACAAATAACCAGAAATATTGAACTGGGAAGAAAGAGGATAAAAGAGGCGATATACAGAGAACTACTTTGCTGTAAGCAGAGGAGTTGGAAATGTGAAAGAGTGTAGCACGGAGCTGCCTTGATTCCTGCTTTTCCTGAGGCTGTGTTTCTTAGTTTTTCCAGGGCTCCCAGGCATACATGTCCTTTCAATAACCTTTATTCTTTCCGGAACAATTTGAGTGAGTCTGTGTTCCTGATTCAAGCTGCGGTAGATCCTCTGAGGAAGGTAGTCTTTATAGGCGCTAAGCAGGGTGCCCATCAGAGCTCCCTCCAAGGGCAGATTGATTAGTGATCCCTTCTCAGTATTGGCTTGGACATCAGCCCAGGGGATGCAGCCCTCTTACTAGATATGTCTAATGTTTCATGGCCAGTCCCTGGATTCTGCTGTGGGAAGTTCCAACTTCGAGGGATAGGATCCACTACCGAGCTTGGTAAGGGGACTACTTAGGAAAGAATCAGCTCCAGCCATTTGTCTACCCTCAGGTTACTCCACGTAAAATAGGTCCTGGCAAAAGGAACCTTATTAGGCTGACTTGGGTCTCATGCTCAACTCCTGCGGAGAGATTGGATAGCATAACTTGATTGGTTTCCTTGGCAAGAAAGACTGCCCTCAATAGAAAACATGTAATTTCCCAAAAGGAAATCAAACTATTGCTTTCAGAATAAAGGGGAATGGACTCCAGCAAGTAAAACAACAAATGCTCACCACGGTGGTGGAACTGAGATTCAAACAGTCTTTCTACCACTTGCCAATCAGAGTAGCAACAAACGTATCTTTATACAGAAACAAAATCCGTCTCCCTCCAACTTTGCCTTATTGGTCTGGTTTTCCAGCTCGGAGTCCCACAGCACCAGCCTATGCTTTCTGCTCTCTGTCCTTCGGTGACATGAAGGCAGTTAGCATACTCTCTCTCCTCGATCCCCGGCCCTGGTCTCAACTCCTAGCTTTAAACATTTCTGTTCCTTAAACTGTTCCTCATGGAATGTGGTTTGAGTTAGCTTCTCCACTCTGGTTGTTCTCTTAAAAACCAGCTTCAGATTTTTAATTTTCCCACTTCAAATGTGGTGGCCAGAGGAACCGAGGGGTAACACTTCAGGTATGTTTTGTCCCAAGCAGGGCATCTCAGAATCTTAAAACCCTAAAGATTAAGCTGTCATTTGTTTCCACATCCTGCCTGACACCGGTGCGAGTGCTGATGGCTCTAGTTCTGTATCTTGGCATTGCCATTTGTTAGCTGTGTGACTCAGGTAAGTTACTTGACCTCTGCAAGTGGGTTTCTTTACCTGTTACCTGCAATCATAGTACATATTTATGATCACTGTGCTTATTAAATGAGACAATGCCATGCAGAGTGTTGGGCACAGTGTGTAGCTCACAGAAGGCCCTCAATATACTTTTTGTGTGTGTGTGTGATAGAGTTTCACTCTTGGCGCCAGGCTGGAGTTCAATGGTGTGATCTCCACTCACTGCAACTTCCAGTTTCTGGGTTCAAGCGATTCTCTAGCCTCAGCCTCCCGAGTAGCTGGGATTACAGGTGCCCACCACCACACCTGCTTAATTTTTGTATTTTTAGTAGAGACGGGGTTTCACCATGTTGGTCAGGCTGCTGTCAATCTCCTGACCTCAAGTGATCCACCTGCCTTGGCCTCCCAAAGTGCTGGGATTACAGGTGTGAGCCAATGTGCCCAGGCTCAATATACTTGTTACTATTACCATTTATTGTTGTTCCTTTTTAAAATCCACCCCAAGTAAGTCGCTATCCAGCCTGTCCATAACCACTGAAAGATAATCAGCCAGAGGAGTCATGTCTGTCCTTTAGAGTTTGCACGAAGGCACACAAGGGATGGATTGGTCAAAGAACACAGCATTTAGGGTTTATCTACACTACTAGAAGGAAATATTATCAGGGAAATGACAGCAGGACTTCGTGGGAAGATGTGGAATGCCACAGGGAAAGGAAAAGGCTTTGGGGTGCTTTCCTCTGGGAGGTAAAGTGCAAGCTAATTTTGCTTTGGTTTTTTTCGGGATTTGCAGGAAGTAGTCATTATGTCAGAATCCATGAAGATCGAGTTCTGATTATCAAGGGGTGAAAATCGCCAAGCAAATATTTGTCATTGATAAGATACTTCATAATCAGAGTAGCTTCTCACACCCATAGTAAGCTCTGCTTGCGGGACTTTCGAACGTGAATTCCCTGCTCCGACACTAATTAGACAAATAAAACAAAGCAGGCCTGGAGTCAATGTAACATATGCCCTAGAAAATGCCCACGGTCCTCTGCCTCACTACAACATTGCTACTGAAGGTGTCTCAGCATGGCAGCGGAGTGGCAGAGGTGAAAGTCATTGTCTCTGGAATGGTAATCAGTGAAATAAAAGACAAATACATGATTTAAAGTGTGTGAACCATTGAGATGTCATCAAGGGGATAGTTAAAAGAACAGATTTTGGAATCGAAGATAGTAATTAGACTTCATGAAGTCTAATCTGTTCATGAAGGACCAACTATACCTTGTCCATCATGGTATCGTGAACTGGCGTTGTGCCTGAGTCAGAGCAGGAGTTGAATAACTCTCATTGATGGAATGAACTGTCTACATTCAGATCCTAGCTGTGCCACTTATAACAGTATGACTGTAAGCAAGTCCTGGAACTTCTCTCTGCCTCAGTGTCCTGGTTTGTAAAATGGGATCACGAGAATACCAGCCTCAGAATTGTGAGATTCAAAAAGAAAATGCAGACAGTTCAGCATAGCACGTAGTAAGAAGTATGTAACCTCAAGTTTTTCTTGTTCTGACTTTTCACTATTATTATTATTACTACTGATTTTTTTTTTTTTTTTTTTAAGAGAGACAGGGTCTTGCTCTGCTGTCTGGGCCAGAGTGCAGCAGCGTACACACAGGTCACTGCAGCCTCAACCTCCTGGGCTCAAGCGATCCTCAGCCTCCCAAGTAGCTGAGACTACAAGTGCTTGCCACTGTGCCCAGCTCTATTATTACTGATTTTTAAATAAATTCTGGTAAGTAGTCTGTAAAATAATAACCCTCATATTACACAAATAAAGAGCTAAGTTGCCACAGCAACACCTGTTTTACCACTAGCAGTAATCAACAATGAGACTAAGTTTTTGTTTGCTTGTTTGCTTTTTGCCAGTCGAATTTTAAGACCCTCTTCTTCTTGGCTGTAATTAACTCTTTGGACGGGCGAGGTGCTTTCAGTGGAATCACCAGCTGTGAATTCTTCCTTGCCTCTCCCATCTCACTGCTGGGACTTCAGTGATGTGCACCCTGGACGGCATCTTAGGGCTTCAGAGCCTCGAGAGGACACAGAAGAATGGAAAGTACCTATCATTTGATTGGAGCTGACAATTTCTGCTATGAAAAGAAACACTGGGAAAGAAGAGGGGGTTTTATTTTTTAGAAAACTAACTTTGTAAATTAAAGAAGAAAAGATTAATTACTTGGAAATTTTCAGAGTTTTGAGAATGTTTTAGCAGTGTTTCCTATTACATTATAATCTTCAAGTCCAGTCTCCCTGAGTTTGACTTTTGTCTTCTCATCAACCATGAATATGATATAGGGTAATTCAGCTGATATTATCAAAAAGCCTTTTGAATTCAAAAGGAAGTCATGTTAACGGAGGTGGGTCTGTGTCTATGTGTGTGTATGTATGTGTATATATGTGTATATATATATGTATCCACGCATACACACACACACATTTTATATATATATAATATTATCCTAATCTGTTATTTTTTGATTTTTTTTTTTTTTTGAGACAGAGTCTCACTCTGTTGCCCAGGCTGGAGTGCAGCCTCAGCCTCCCAAGTAGCTGGGATTACAGGCATGTACCAGCACACCTGGCTAATTTTTATATTTTTAGTAGAGATGGGGTTTCACCATGTTGGCCAGGCTGGTCTCGAACTCCTGGCCTCAGGTGATTTGTCGGCCCTGGCTTCCCAAAGTGCTGGGATTGCAGACGTGAGCCACCAAGCCAGGCCTCTAATCTATTATTTTATACACTAAAAAAGAAATTGCTTATTTATAATTACTTACTTTTTAAAAATATGTTTTACCAAAATAGTACTTTTAACTTTCTTTCTTTCTTTCTTTCTTTCTTTCTTTCTTTCTTTCTTTCTTTCTTTCTTTCTTTCTTTCTTTCTTTCTTTCTTTCTTCCTTTCTTCCTTTCTTCCTTTCTTCCTTTCTTCCTTTCTTCCTTCCTTCCTTCCTTCCTTCCTTCCTTTCTTCCTTTCTTCCTTTCTTCCTTTCTTTCTTCTCCCTTCCTTCCTTCCTTCCTTCCTTCCTTCCTTCCTTCCTTCC
Organism: Theropithecus gelada; assembly: GCF_003255815.1. NCBI lineage: Eukaryota > Metazoa > Chordata > Mammalia > Primates > Cercopithecidae > Theropithecus > Theropithecus gelada. The sequence continues at coordinate 103,749,727 of NC_037676.1, forward strand.
TTCCTTCCTTCCTTCCTTCCTTCCTTCCTTCCTTCCTTCCGTCCTTCCTTCCTTTCTTCCTTCCTTCCTTTCTTCCTTCCTTCCTTCCTTCCTTTTTTTCTCTCTCCCTCTTTCTTTCTTTCTTTCTTTGACGGAGTCTCACTCTGTCGCCCAGGCTGGTGTGCAATGGCGTGATCTCTGCTCACTGCAACCTCTGCCTCCCAGGTTCAAACGATTCTCCTGCCTCAGCCTCCTGAGTAGTTGGGATTACAGGAGCATGCCACCACGCCCAGCTAATGTTTGTATTTTTAGTAGAGACAGGGTTTCACCACATTGGTCAGGCTGGTCTCAAACTCCTGACCTCATGATCCGCCTGCCTCAGCCTCCCAAAGTGGTGGGATTACAGGCGTGAGCCACCACGCCCGGCCAATAGTACTTTTAACTTTCAAAATGTACACATCATCTACAATTTATTGATATAAAAAACAACAACAACAATATTTTGCCTTTTTCGGTGTCTTCTACGGCAACGCTGAGAGAAATAACCAATATTTCTGGACAATCTCAAGCAAGGTATCACCCTTCAAGAAGCCTGTCTTTGGCTCTCAACAATATTATGGCCTCTTTAAAAAGGAAAAGAAAGAAAAAAAGTCCGAGGAGGAGAGGGATGACTTTTCAGTTCTATTATCTTTGGCATTTTGTACCAGTCTGGGGTTTCTCAAGTCTTGAGACAAAAAGCACGCATTCATTTTAGACATGAAAAAAGAAGTTCTGAATGCCTTTGCAGTTTCTTCCTTGAGCTGTCTTCAGGGAACTATTTATTTTGCTTCTTTACCTTGCAAATAGCTAACGGCTTCCAGCCAGGGCTCAACCCAACCCTTTTGTGCCCTGAAATCATCGGTGAGTCTTTAAAAGAAAACCGATTCTTTGGAATGCTGTGCGTGCACATGCCTGTCGGACCCAGCAGGCCCCACCTGTGGAGCAGGTAAACCAGATCCTCCTGCCGGCCTCTGCAGCCACATTCCAGCCAGGCAAGCTCTTACTCTCTAATTGTTACCTGTCAAACAGGTCACCCAGGCACTTGGGTCTGGTCCAAACATGCGCATGTTCCCACGAAACCCTAAACCTGCAAACCTTTGACCTTTCCATAGTTCCGAGTTCCCTTGATTATTTTAGCCAGGGCTGATTTAAATCAGAAAGATGACTTTTTAACAGCTTCTTTTTCCTCCCTCACCCTGGATGGTAAGGCTGATTGTGCGCCGTGTGGGGTTTCTGGACTAGCACACTGTGGCAATTCAGGATGGCGTGAAGGCAGAGGTTAGGGGAGCGAGAGCCCCTAAAATGAAATCCACTCACGGAAGCCGTGAGCTGTCCACCCCGATCGCACGGAGAACAAATCCCCTAGGGTGGACAAAAACAGAAGTGACTCACAGCGAAAACTCTCTTCCTCCCCTTTCTGGCGCTGGGCTGGGCATAGGAGACTGCTGTGAGCTCAGTACAGAACTTGCTATAGGTAAGCCTGTGGGCAAGTCACCTGGGCTGTCTGGGACTTGGTTTCCCCTTTCAAGGAGGGAGAAGGAGGGGGGTCCCCTGTGTAAAGGCTTCTCCCAGCACCAGTTCAATGTTCTTTTCTCCTATTCATGCCACCCAAAGTAGGGGATCATGTCCCAGAAATGCTTGTACCTTTCACCAGTGTTGTAGGGGTCCTTTGCCAGTGGACCTTCAACCAGCTGAGGGCATGTGTCTAGGGACCACCCTCAAGTGTGGAAAATCCCTGGGCTTCCTTCCCCTTCCTAGGGACATGTTAGTAGAATACAGGCCCTCATAACCACAGCTTCCCCTTCTGGATTTCACCTCATGAGTTCATACTTTTTAATTGAGAGGCCATTTTTCCACTGTTCTAGCCATGCTGTCTACCATGTTTATTTTACCCATAACAAATTCAGAATCAAAGCTACAGGCTCACTGAATCGAAACACTTCATTTTACAAGCACAAAAACTGAGGCCTAGAGAGGAGGTGTGACTGGCCAGATGGCTCTCGGCTGGCCAGGCTCCTCGCGGAGCAGACCGTGGGAGTTGGTGAAAATTGCAGGCTAGCAAAATCATTGTCAGAGAAGCGCCATTGGAAGGTGCTTCCACGACTGCTCGGTTTAGGGAATTTCAAAAATCCAGGCAAAGAACCCAAGCCTCTCAAGCAAGTTTCTGACAGTGTGGGGCTGTCAGGCCAGTTTGTTGGGGATTTTTCTTCTCTTGGGCCGGACAGGTTATTCTACCAAGAGTTCAGGATCGCTCCGTGCAGAGCAGGAACTGGCACTTCCTACGCTGTTTGTCCAGCTCAGACTTGTCCGCCAGAGCCAAACTGGCCGGCTGGGCTGGCTCCTGGGAGCGAAACTTCCTCGGGGCGCTAGGGTGGGGAGGTTGTAGGCTGCAGGCCTGCTTAGCGCCCTTCTCAACAACGGCTCTCAGGGAGAGCAAGCACCGGGCGGCGAAGCCCCAGCAGAGGCCTGCCTGGCTGGGCGCCGCTTATTCATGAGGGCTGCGCGGCGCTGCGGGCACCACGATTCCCACCGAGGTGCTGTAGGTACTTAAGCGGCCCTCAGACGTCAAACCGGACAAACGAACACTTCTCCTTGTGAAGACGTCCAAGCACAAGAGGCCGCAATGTGGTTACTACTTTTTTTTTTTTTTGAGATGAAGTCTCGCTCTGTCGCCCAGGCTGGAGTGTAGTGGTGCAATCTCGGCTCACGGCAAGCTCCACCTCCCTGGTTCGAGCGATTCTCCTGCTTCAGCCTCCTGAGTAGCTGGGATTATAGGCGCCTGCCACCACAGTGGTTACTACTATTTATACAACATAACTAATTAGCATGATTTTCCTATTACTGAACACAAAATTTTCCACAAATACTAAACTATTTTGCTGTCAACTTTGATTCAATCCCAAAGGTCCTCATTTTAATGCTTTTTTGCTGGCTTACTCCACCATGGACTAGCTATGAAACACTGAGAAAGTTACATCAACTCTCTGAGTCCAAGCTTCCTTATCTGCAAAAGGGGAACAATTGTCCTATTTCCTAATAGCATCATTGTATAGAACAAATGAGATGAAGTTCCCTGCCTGGTACGGGGCCTCGCACATAAAAAGTCTTTAATAAATGTCAGCTATTTTTGCTCTTGCTGATATAAAACTTATTAAAACATTGACCCACCTGTCCCAGTTTCAGAATGTATGTTTGACAATCAAAAAGTAACTTCAAAATAACTCAAAGTTGGCTGGGCATGGCGGCTCATGCCTGTAGTCCCAGCTACTTGGGAGGCTGAGGTGGGAGGATCCCTTTAGGCCAGGAATTCGAGACCAGCCTGGGTAGCATAGTGAGGACTCTGTCTCAAAAAATAAAAGTAAAATAAATAAATCAAAGTTAAATAAATCGAAGTTCTTTGCTTGTCATTCTCCAACACTGTGAAGGGGAAGTTCTGATTTCTTCAGAGGCCATAGCAGTTCCCTGTCCATGCAACACCTTCAATTCTAGGCTGTTTTCCCCGCCATTCCTCACAGTACTTACTGCCTCTACTTGCCATTTGTTGGCATGGAATCAGGGATTTTAAAGAGACTTTAGCATAAAAGAATACAAAGCGTGATTAGAAAAGGCTCTCTGAGGCTTTGGGCGTGGTGGCTCATGCCTGTAATCCCAGCACTTTGGGAGGCTGAAGTGGGCAGATCACCTGAGGTCAGGAGCTCAAAACCATCCTGGCCAACATGGTGAAATCCCGTCTCTGCTAAAAATACAAAAATTAGCTGGACGTGGTGGCATGCGCCTGTAATCCTAGCTACTCGGAAGACTGAGACAGGAGAATCGCTTGAACCCAGAAGGTGGATGTTGCGGTGAGCTGAGATCACGCCACTGCACTCCAGCCTTGGGCAACAGAGACAGACTCCTCCATTTCAAAAAAACAAAAACAAAACAAAAAACGAAAATGCTCTCCGAAGGAGAAAATACTTTTGGATTACAGTTTGAAGTCTTTTCTACCACTGGCTCAGTGAATTGAGCTGCAGTGGCTGTGTCAGTAACTGCTCCTCTCTGACCTTTTCTTTAGGGCACCATGCTGATGACCAAGCAGGCTTTCACAGACAGGGAAAGAATCCAAAGGTGGACAGAATCCACTAACTGAGTGACCAACTCCCAAATCCTCAAATGGTGACAGTTCTTTTCAATGTCATGGCTTTTCTAGAACAGGAATGGCCCAAGGCCACCCCCAGCCTACATCCTGGCCACTAGGGATGGGTGGGGATGGACTGGTCAAATGAGAAATCCTTGACCCAGGGGTTAGTAAGGAAGTAAGACAGTTAAGGTACTGGAATGCACAATGATATTAGGTTGATGCAAAAGTAATTGTGGTTTTGCCATTAAATGTAATGGTAAAAACTGCAAATTTTGCACCAACCTAATATAACCAATAAATATTTGCTAAATCCATGCTGACTGAACTCACCACACCTAATAAATGACAACTCCCATCATCTCTACCTCCTAACTCCCTCTCAAATCCACTGACTGCTCTACATCCTCATTGCTTTGATCCCCATATACAGCAGCAATATATTGCGTTTGAATTAAGACAACAGCCTCCTACCTGGTCTTCTAGCAGTGGTTTACGTGGTCTTTGGTGGTCTCTGCTGAGGTTTATGTTGCCAGTCTCCCCTCTAGACTCTCCCCATCCCTGATCTAGGAACGCTGTAAATGCTCTTCCCCCTGCTTGGATGACTTTCCTCACCTAGCCCCTACTCATCCTTCAGGTCTCTTCTTAGCTCGCTCTCCTTCCTTCCTTCCTTCCTTCCTTCCTTCCTTCCTTCCTTCCTTCCTCTCTTTCTTTCTCTCTCTCTCTTTCTCTTTCTTTCTTTTCTTTCTCTTTCCTTCTCTCTCTCTTTCTTTTTCTTTCTCTTTCCTTCCCTTTCTTTCTTTCTTTCTTTCTTTCTTTCTTTCTTTCTTTCTTTCTTTCTTTCTTTCTTTCTTTCTTTCTTTCTTTCTTTCTTTCTTTCTTTTTTCTTTCTTTTTCTTTCTTTCTTTCTTTCTCTTTCCTTCTCTCTCTCTTTCTCTCTCTTTCTTTCTTTCCTTCCTTCCTTCCTTCTTTCTTTCTTTCTCCTTTTCCTTTTCTTTCAAGACAAGGTCTTGCTCTGTAGGCTAGGCTGGAGTACAGAGTACAGTGACATGACCTTGGCTCACTGCAACATCCACCTGCTGCACTGAAGCAATCTTTTCATCTCAGCCTCCCAAGTAGCTAGGACTACAGGCCCTCACCAACACACCTGGCTAATTTTTTTTTTAGTAGAGAAGAGGTTTCACCATGTTGCCCAGGCTGGTCCCGAACTCCTGGACTCAAGCAATCCGCCCACCTTGGCCTCCTAAAGTGTTGGGGTTACAGGTGTGAGCCACCACACCTGGCTGACATCACTTTCTACAGAATGTCTACACTGTACCAAAACTGGGATGTGACCTTGTTCCCTCCAACCCAGTGTCTAAGCAGCAGGGTGCCAGGCATGGCTTCCACCTGGTCACTGTGGCACACCATGCCTAGCATAGTGCCTGATCCATCATAGCTGTTCAACATGTGTTTTCTCATTTAATCTGTATAACCATCCCAGGATATCAGCATGGCCATGCCCACTTGACAAATGAAGAAACAAGTTTGGAGATATGAAGTAACTCCCCCAAGGTCATCCAGCTAGTATAGGACAGAGCCCACATTTTAATCCAGGTCTCTGGGCTGCTGAAGCCTGTGCTTTTAACTTCTACAAGATGCTGCCCCAAGAATACTCAATTCACTTCATAATTAAATGGAGGCTAGACAGTTAGTTAATGAGGGCCTGAGTCACTAATGAAAGAGATCAAAAGGTCTGGCTCCCCTAAAATTCAGATTCAAGCAACTGTATGACTACCCTGTGAGTATTTTTGCTTTTAGTTTTGATGCCAGCAGTTAGAAAATTTCATGAGAGAATAGGGTCTAGGGGACACAGTCCTCCAGATGCAGGAATGCAGGGAGTAGCTTTCAGAGAATGCCATCCGGAGACAAGGAGGTAGAGCTCAGGGGAGGCAACCAAGAGAAGCCCCCCAGGTGGTGTGTAAAGGAACAAGAGAATGCGATACCCCACCTTCCCCGGGACCCGAGACCTTGGAGCCAGAGGAGAGAAACTAAGCTTGATGCCAAACAAGGACATGGAATCAGTACAAACCAAATACTGTCCGGTGTCTCACTCACGTGTTCCTGAGAGGACTTCAGATTAAATGTTTGAGTTAGAGCAGAGAAGGACATAACACATCAGATGATCCTGTCCTGCCCCAGAAGAGAACGAGAGTCCACCTCATTTGGCCAAGGCCTTCGGTGGGGAGTGAGCATGAAGAGGTCTTCCAACCTCCCCGTTTCTCAAACTCGCCGTGCCCATCCGCACCCCTATCCTGTGCGCCTCTCGCCATACCTCAAAAAATTGAGGAAATTAAAAACTTTCTGCTCACGGCTGGGCAAAAGGACACCAAATCTGTCAAAATCAAGGGAAAGAAGAATAATGTGAAATGTAAAGTTTAATGCAGCATGTACCTTGCTTATCACAAAGACAAGGCAGAGAAAATGAAGGCGTCTCTGCCTCTGGGGGTTTGGCAGTAAGGTGCTGAAATGAACCAGACACATTGATATGAACGGTACTAACATTTTTAAAATCAAAAAGAAAAAAGAATGAATAGAAACAGACAATTAACACTAATCATGACCGGGCGCAGTGGCTCACGCCTGTAATTCCAGCACTCTGTGAGGCTGAGGTGGGCAGATCACTTGAGATCAGGAGTTTGAGACCAGCCTGACCAGCACGGTAAAACCCTGTCTCTATTAAAAATACAAAAATTAGCTCGGTGTGGTGGTGCACACCTATAATCCCAGCTACTTGGGAGGCTGAAGCACGAGAATCGCTTGAACCCAGGAGGTGGAGGTTGCAGTGAGCCAAGATTGCGCCACTGCACTCCAGTCTGGGTGACAGAACAAGACTGTTTCAAAAGGAAAAAAAAACTCTAAGCGTAACACTAATCACATGTGTTGTTTTGGGTCCTCCCTATCCTGCCTTCTCTTTGCCCCACAACCATTGCCTCCTGGATCTTTGGTTTCTGCTAAAGATGAGATTCAAGGCCCTGGGCAAATAAATGAGATTAGAAACTTACAGAAGGTAGCAGGCTTTATTGAACAAATGATATGAAAAAGGAACATCTTCCGTACACTAGCCATCATAAGTCCTTTCTAGACAAAGCAAGGTAGGTAGAAAATAACTAAATAAAATAAAAATTAGTATTGAAATTTAAAAGGGAAGGGTGATGATGCTGGTTATAAAAAAATCTTTGACTATAGAAATATAGAACTTAAACCTACTGAGTCGTCAGTAGCACCCACCGGGTCAGCTAAAGAAAAAAGCATGTCAGAAGGGGAAACATTCATTACAGAAAGAACAAATGATGATCTTTAGAAATCAGTTTGGCCTTTAAGAGTGAGCATTATATAAGAATACAAAGGCCATATCCCACGTGGAAATTATCGCTCCTGTTTATGGAAGCAATGTGTTTAAACTTGAATGTCAGAAAACTACATGAATCAACAGCGGCTGGGTGAAGCTATTGAAATGCATCCAACTTCCTACCTGTAAAAGGTAATAATGTTTCACAATTATGTATGATAATAACATTTGATGGCATGAGAACACAGAAAGGCTGAAAAAATCGTGTAAAATGGAAGTGACTTTTTGAAACTGGCTCTCCTGAAATTCAAATTCAAGCAAACGTCTCAGGAGGTGGGGGCTCCTTGAGCGATTGCTGTTTGGACCACACTAGATTAGCCTTTTTTACTTTTATACTTCCTGTAAGTACTCAAAAGACATTTTTAACGCTGTGTTCCGAAAAATAGTTTTATAATGATTAAAAAAGAAGTTCAGATGCAGATGCACATTTTTTATTTTAGTTTAGGTGCTAGCCATTAGAAAGTCTTATGAGAGAATGGACACACATTCGTATACACGCACACATACACACAACACAACACAGAGGCTTTGTGCTGCTCAGTTACTTCAACTGAAAGTCCTTCCATGGAAAAAGTGATTGAAGATCCACCTGTGTCCAAAGCACATCTCCACTGATGCTGGTGGGAGCTTTGGAGAGAAAGAAACTACAGGTAAACTGGCTAAAACTGGCCAAGAAAAATACAGCGGCTCAACTTCTCTTTAAAAGAGGGAATGAAAAGTTATGCTGTTCAGATTCCATTAATATATGTAAATATACAGAATAAATTCAGAGAGTACAATTCCTATGCTAGCAAAATTTCAAAGAAACTTTGTAATTTAATACCAAAGGAACATTTTTTACCAGTCTATTGCGTGTTTTAGAACTTGCCAATGGCTTTGTGAAATACAAAGGAAATAAGACATCTTCAAGCTCCTCCAATTTAAATCTAGTTGGGGCCAGGCACGGTGGCTCATACCTGTAATCCCAGCACTTTGGGAGGCCGAGTCGGGTGGATCACCTGAGATTGGGAGTTCGAGATCATCCTGGCCAATATGGTGAAATCCCATCTCTATTAAAAATACAAAAATTAGCCAGGCGTGGTGGCGGGCACCTGTAATCCCAGCTACTTGGGAGGCTGAGGCAGTAGAATCGCTTGAACCCAGGAGGCAGAGGTTGCAGTGAGCTGAGACGGTGCCACTGCACTCCAGCCTAGGTAATGAGAACAAACTCCATTTAAAAAAAAAAAAAATCTAGCTGACAAAGCAAATGCACATTAAAAGATGAACAGTCCAAAGCAATGGGTGAGGGAAGGAGGGTTATGTGGCTCAGATGCTTGGGGACAGCATGCGCTATGGGACTAGACAGAGAAGGATCCACAAACTAAGTGAATCTAAAGAAATTACCTGGGGTTGTAATGTCCAGTTCTGGCCAGGATGTCCAAATAAATAATCATCACAAGGATACTTGATGAATATCTCCAGAGCTTGTTACACTTTAGGGCTTACCATCTGCAAAGTGCCTTAGGTGTGTTATTCCATCTAACTCTTACACCACCACCAAAAGGGGTCCCTACTACCATCCCTGTTTTTCAGAAGAAGAAGTGAGGCACAGAGAAGGTACTCATCTTTCCTTAAGTGACAATATCACAAGCAGCCTGCAATATTCACTGCTATACTAGCCAGAGAGTAAATGTTCAATAACTGCAGAGGCTTCTGGTCAAATGGAAAAAACTATCACAAGTCTCAGTGTTAACCTGCATATTTCTGCTAAAGTAACAACTACTTTAAAATACAGAAATCTGGTTTGAAAATCTCATAGATATCAGTGCATTATATAACATAGCTATTGTACAAAGGATTTTCAATGAATTACTACCACTCAGGATGTTTGCCAATGAAATGTTGAGGTCTTCTCAGCATTCCATTCAGCTTATGATGCTGATTGTAACAAGCAGAGTTTTGGCAAAATGTCATTCTCTCCTAAATTGGAATGTCTGATGCTGCCTAGCTTTGTTAGTAGAGGTTAGGTTTAACGCATACAACCGGATTTCATCTTTGGCCGTATTTAGCCTGGAAGACGATCTGTTAACAGCCACCGGAGTTAGTAGTCTTTTACCTAGTAGCATTTAAAACAAGCCAAGACATGGCTACATTTCACAGAGATTTTGCTTGAGGTGACCCAGTGGTCCCTGCTAGTGATTACCCTTCTGTTAAAATTCAGCCTGAAGGAGTATCAGGATTAAATGAAACTAAGATCCCAAGATTCCCAGCTTCTTTTGTAGCATTAGGAGTCTGATTGTTTTCTTACTGCCATTCACACATACTGCTTGGGCCCATTATTGTAGTCCAACATATACAAAACGCTTGGACCTTTTTTGCATATATTGGAGAAAGTGTATCTATTATACAGAAACACATAAATAATGAGACCTGAAATATATATCTTATAGGCTAGAGAGACGATTTTTATCACAGATAAATTCTCACTCCGGTCCATACGGAGACATAAGCAAGGATGATTACTGCAGAGCTGTAGCGTTGGGGAGCTGGAAGCAATGTGAGTGGATATCACTGGGGGCATGCATGGAAAATGTGGGAGAGCACAGACTGGAATACTTTGCAGCAGTTAGGAGCAACTGACTGGATGTACTCATAGCAACATGGATGGAATAAAAAATTAACAATCAGAATGAGTCTTGAAGACAATATATCTACATAAAGTAAAACTGCAGGCATAAAAAGTGGCAAAACAGGCCGGGCATGGTGGCTCATGCCTGTAATCCCAGCACTTTGGGTGGCTGAGGTGGACAGATCTCTTGAGGTCAGGAGTTCAAGACCAGCCTGGCCAAAAAGGAGAAACCCCCATCTCTACTAAAATTACAAAAAATTAGCTGGGCGTGGTGGTGGGTGCCTGTAATCTCAGCTATTCAGGAGGCTGAGGCAGGAGAATCCCTTGAGTCTGGGAGACGGAGGTTGCAGTGAGCCGAGATCGCACCACTGCACTCCAGCCTGGGTGACAGAGCAAGAGTCTGTGTCAAAAAAAAAAAAAAAAAAAAAAGCAGCAAAACATGTTTGTGTGAGAATGCATAAAAACACATGTATGTACCATTATTCATCAAAGACATTAGAATGCTTGGTTGTCTGTGGAGAAATAGGAATAAAGAGGAAATGTATAAAACCAGAGAACAGTCTTGCATGGGCCAAGGAATCACTGTGCTATGAACTGATGAACAGGGCAAACTCAGCTCTCCGCGTCTGAGGTCCAAAAAGCAGAGAAGAAATGCGTGCAACTCCAAGAGATTTTCATCTTGGGTGCTCAGCGCTGTGGCTCCTGAACGAAATGTTTGAGAGGGCAGTTAATGGTTACCAGGTGGGTTTCTCAAGCACTCTGGATGTGCTTGGATGCTCTTAAGGCCAGAGGTTTCCAGTCATGGCAGCACATTAAAGACATGTGGGGACATATTTAAAAATGCCACTGCTGGGCCCCACCCTCAGAGATTCTATTGTGCCCAGGCATCAGCATGTTTCAGAGCCTCCAGGTGATTCTAACAGGCACCCAGGACTGAGAACCATTGATTAGATTTCTGTATTTTTTTTTGCCTAGTTGCAAATGTTTCATTCTTTGGCATTTGAAAAGAGACTACTGAAATCAGATTATTTTCCTTTAGCCAAACATTAATTTCATTATTAACAGAGAGCACCGAAAATAGCAAAATTTATTTATTCATTTGATCATACATCCAAAACGTTTTGCTGGGCCACTGTGTGTTTAGGCCGGACCCTGCATAATTCTATGGGGTGTGTCCACAGTGTAGTTTATGCAAATGGAGCCCCCAGAGTTACTCAGTGTGCAACCTGCCCCACTGTATATAGCAGCCAGTTTGAGGGTCCACTGTGTGTCATGCATTGAACTAAGTGTCTTGACTATACTGGTGAACAAGATGATACAGTCCCTGCCTGATGGAACTTCCAGCTTCTAGGGTCTAGGGAAGGCAGTCACACAGGTGACTCTTGGGAAGTGTGAGTGTGCTGGAGCAGGAGCTCGTGTTAGGGCCCCTCACACAGTCTGTGGGCAGCAGGAAGGGATTGCTAGAGCAATTGAAATTTGAACCAAAACCTGATGAATGAGTACTGGAGCTGGGGAAGAAGAACAGTGTTATACACCCAGAGGAAGCATCCCTGACAAGACAGGGAGAGGTTACCGTGCTCCTAACACAGCAAAACAGCTGCATGCAAAATGGGACTTCAAAGGAAGACAGGGCCTGCTAACACAGGGTCTAGTGGGCCAAGTTAAGAAGTGTGGACTTTATCTCATGGGCGATAAGAAATGAAATAATCATAGATGAGGCTTGAAAGATCATTCTGGAAACAAATAGTTGGGCTGCAAGACGCCGAGAATGGATGCAGGGGCCAGTTATGGGACTATTGTGCAGATCTGGGTGGGAGCAGGTGGTGGCTATTTTCTTAACACCATTATATACTTGCAGGAGGAAGTGAGCATAAAGGTGCTTTTCTCGTGAGGGTAATCGGTAGAGCATATTGGTGCCTCTTCTAAAAAAACATATTTTGGAGCAAGATTGACACAAAACTGACTCATCTGGCAGGAAAGTTTGCCAATATGAGTTGAGAATGAGTCAGAGAGACATTTTACAACTTATCAGCCAGAAGAATCACTGATAACGACCCTCGTTGCCATAGCAAGTTCCTGTCAGCCGTGGGATTTGATACTCTCTGCAATTCCATAGCATATTAGCTCCATTCTACAGCTGAGGAAATCAAGATTCAGAAGTTTCAGCAGCTTCCCCAAGGTCCCAGAAGCGTGGCTTGCCCCAGGTCTTATTTTTCCCAAAGCCCTGTCCACCTCATCAAGCTGTCTCCGGAAGAGGAAGGAGCCAGAGGGGTGCAAGATGCCAGTAGCCCCTGTGAGAGGCCAGCTATGGGTCCTGCCTGTTACGCCAGGGACCATGTAGTCAGAACAGTCACACTTACTTGCAGTGGCTTCGGATCTCTCACACAGTTATCATTTGAAGTGCAGGACAGTGTGACCAGGCTCTGAGGGAAAGGTGAAGACAGCATGGCAGCCCAATGAGACAGGCCTGAGGATGCACGGGCTGGGGCTGGGCCCAGAAAGAGACCTGGGCAGGTATGATGGCCACAGGCTTGCCAGGAGCATGCGTGTATAGGCAAGAGAGAGAGTAGGAGTGTGTGTATGTGTGTGAGAGAGAATGTGTGCATGTGAATGTGTAAATGTGAGAGTGTCATGTGAGCTGGTGTTTTTGCACATGGCTATGTCTGGGTGTGAGTGTGTAAGATAGCATGCATATATATGTGTGGGTACATGTCTGAGAGCGCCTACATGTGTGCATGTGAAGAGTCCACCCGAAGGGGTTCAGAGTTAAGGCGTTTTTGCTGCCCTGGGTCACTCTGACGTATGTCTGTTCCCAGTTGACTAGGACCCTACAACCACTGTTAATGTTTTTCAGGGGGAGCCTGAAGGAACATAGTCCCAGAGTTACCCCGAGTCCCTAATCCCCCAGGAATGAAATCCCTGCACCCCAGCAGCTATCATTTAGAGCCTTTCTCAATTAGCAATCATAACGCCTAAAGCTTTGAACAGTTATTGCATGTTTATCTTTCTCTTCAAATTCACTCTGTTGGCTCTCATAACCAGCCAAGTTCAAACAACCTTCTGTCTGGCAGCCACAAAGACAGCTCCCCCAGCCCCCACTCCAAAGCAGTTATAACCAGACGGAGGTTGGAGCCGATTTCCATGATCTCTGTGTGTGTTCTGTTGCTTTTTTAAAAAACTGAGCTATGTGATGTGCCTATTTTCATCAAGGATTTGCAGTGGCTTACAATATTAAAAATACACATCCAGCAGAAATGCTTCAAAAACTCAGATCAAAACTGAATTCTAAAGAAGAGAAAGAGGTTTCATTGTGTGTGTTCTGTTGCTTAATTTTCATTTATGGTAAAATAAAGCCATGAGAGGTGCCACATGGGGTAATGGTTAAGAATATGCCTTGTCTGAGCAAGGTAGCTCATGCCTGTAATCCCAGCACTTTGGGAGGCCAAGGTGGGTGGATCACTGAGGTCAGGAGTTCGAGACCAGCCTGGCCAACGTGGCGAAACCCTATCCCTCCGGGAAAAAAAAAAAAAAAAAAGAGACAGAGAAAGAGAATATGCCTTTAGGAGTTACTCACTCTGGCTTTTAGTTATTGTACTGTTTGTTTTCTCCAATCCTAAGTTTACTCACCAATAAAAACAAGGACAATGATAGCCCTACCCTGTATGATTGAAGAATGGAATAAGATAATGTATATAAAGTGTTTAACACGGTGCCTGGAATACAGTGAGCAGTCAGTTTAGCTAGGTCGTTGTTATTTTCTCTGCCATGTTAGGATTTGAATGGTATCCACGTTGCATCTCTTTTTGGTGGTATGCCCAGATCCAGGTGGAATTTCCCCCCTCTTCTGGTCCATTGGGAAGAGAGGTGAAAAGAATACAGTACTAGAGCTCCATCATCCAGTAGCCAAGAGCAGATGTGTGGCCTGATCTTGTGTATGGCAGCAGGGTTATTTGGGCTGCATGAGAGAGTGCATGATGGGATTTCGTTTAATTTTCTTTTTTTTTTTTTTTTTTTTTTTTTTTTTGAGACGGAGTCTCGCTGTCGCCCAGGCTGGAGTGCAGTGGCCGGATCTCAGCTCACTGCAAGCTCCGCCTCCCGGGTTCACGCCATTCTCCTGCCTCAGCCTCCCAAGTAGCTGGGACTACAGGCGCCCGCCACCTCGCCCGGCTAGTTTTTTGTATTTTTAGTAGAGACGGGGTTTCACCGTGTCAGCCAGGATGGTCTCGATCTCCTGACCTCGTGATCCGCCCGTCTCGGCCTCCCAAAGTGCTGGGATTACAGGCTTGAGCTTCTGTTTTTTAGTTTTGGTTTTGTTTGCAAGCTCTGCTGGGCATTTGCATGGGCTGGATTGGCTTGAGGGCTCTGTGATTACTAAGAATGGGGCTGAGCTGAGCCAAGGTGATGGCTTGTGCTCAACTGCAGGTCAGGCTGTGGCTACCTGGGGCATAGTCCTGGAAGACGTGTGGGCCTCCTTCTAAGGCCTCCTTGAGTTCTGTTGATCTTTGAGGAACAACAGATCTTAAGGGCAACCAATCTCAGAGAACACTGGTAGCCTATTTGACAGCCCCAGCCTATGGCATAAACACCTCCATGTGGGTTTTTTCATTCAACTCAAAATATCTAGACACACAGTCATCATGTGCATACATTCCTGATGTCTCCATCGGGTGGGTGAGAGGTAATCCGTGATCTCTTTAAATGTAGTGAAGTGCTCAGGAGAGTCCCACTGAACCTTCCTACCCACTCAAGAACACTGCTACCTTCTAGCTTCCCCTTGGCATTACCTCAGTTTCCCAGATTTCTGAGGCAAGCACCCTCAGTACAGGACTGTGTGGGGAGTTACCCCAGGAGCTATCAATCTGATCCCGCCCAGTAGTATTATCCACGTAGATGTCTGTCTCACATTCTGGCCCTCCACCCAGCAAGTTGGATTCAAGGGTTGAAGCTGCCCATTGTTTCTCTATGCATCCCCATCCCTACCTGCCACTCCAGGTCTCCTTTGTGCCTGGCACTGAGTAGGCGCTGTATCAATATTTGTTGAATCAGGGCATGAGTATGAAAGCAAGTGAGCAAAGGAAGGGCGCATTTCATTTCACGGAATGAGAAAATATTAAAGCAGAAGTCAACCCTGCCAGTCTTTAGATTAAGCACCCATACAGTACAGTCATGGACACAGAGGCCAGGACTCCCCTAAGAGGTGGAGCATCTCAGTGGCAGGACCAGAGTCCAGGCGTCCCACTCTTGCTGTGACCCTGGGCTGCTGCTTGTTCCCTCTCTTGGTCTTCATCTGTCATTCTTAGAGAGAGACTCCAGAAAATGCCTGAGAAACAGAGCCCCACCTCTCATTGAAGTCAGTAGTTCATTAACCAGGATATAACTTGGCCTGGTCTCATTACAAAACCAAATCAATAAATATTGATTGAGTGCCTACTGTGTGGACAACCAGGTGAGAATGAGGAAAGACAGGAAACAAGAGTAGAGAGAAGCCTTGTGCATATCTGCCTTATGAATGGTTGGTCTGACACTGCAAGTCATGTCCCTAACACAGTCCAGAGGACGCAGCAGGCAGCAGGCATGCCTGTGGGCTCTCAGCACTAAAGATAAGGGGAGGTGGTGTCTCTCCTGGCTCCAGAGAAAGCCCCTTTCCCCCTCAGGTGAGAGGGAGAGGAAAGAAAAATGTTATGTAAATAATGAGTCCACAACAACACCCTGTTCATGCATGAAAATTCCAGGAATGATTAAACCTGACTGGCTCCAGGATAAACAGAAAGTTAGCGTCGCAATTGCCCCGTGCACTTCACACACACTTTCTCTTTCTCTCCCTGTGTCACACTGACACACACACAGTATGTTGACGCGCATCTATCAACTTGTAACCAGCCCACAAGGAAGGCAGTTCTTCTGATGAGAAGGTGATCCTGGGAGCCCTCAAAGACGCCCACTGTCCCTGCTCAGCCAGTCTCTTTCTCTGTGTCCTGGGCACATTGGTTAGCTGCTCCAGGCTTCTACTTTCCATTTTAAAAAAGGGAATACTACCAGCTGGGTGCGGTGGCTCACACCTGTAATCCCAGCACTTTGAGAGGCCAAGGCAGGAGGATCACTGGATCACTTGAGGTCAGGAGTTTGAGACCAGCCTGACCAACATGGTGAAACTCTGTCTCTACTAAAAAAAAAATACACACACAAGTAGCCAAGCATGGTGGTGTGCACCTCTGTAATCATAGCTACTCGGGAGCCTGAGGTGGGAGAATCGCTTGAACCAGGTAGGTGGAGGTTGCAGTGAGCTGAGATCATGTCACTGCACTCCAGCCTGGGTGAGACAGTGAGACTCCGTCTCAAAAAATAAACAATGAAATAAATAAAATAAAGAGAATACTCCTGAGACACATTCCTCCTGAGGAAAAAAGAACTCTAAATATCATGATTTATCTGCTTTACACGGTGCTGTGACTACAATTGTGCTTCATAGATATAAATACCCCTTAGATGTTGAACTACTGTATGCCTCATAGAGTCGAAGTATTTTTCAAAGGTCAAGTTCATCCTTCAATATAACGTTTTCAGTGGTGGGTAGACCAACTGGACAGATCAACAAGGAACTAAAAGACCTGAATGACATGTAAAACAACTAGACCTAGCCAAGGTCTGTGGAGCACTCCACCCAACAACAGAAGAATGCACATTCTTCTCAAGTGCAAATGGAACGTTCTCCAGGATAAACTATGGGCTAGGCAACAAAACAAACCTCAATACATTTTAAAAGATAGAAACACGGGCCAGGCGTGGTGCCTCACGCCTGTAATCTCAGCACTTTGGGAGGCCGAGGCAGGCAGATCAAATGTGGTCAGGAGTTCAAGCCTAGCCTGACCAACACGGAGAAACCCCATCTCTACTAAAAATACAAAATTAGCCGGGCGTAGTAGCGCATGCCTGTAATCCCAGCTACTCAGCAGGCTGAGGCAGGAGAATCGCTTGAATCTGGGAGGCGGAGGTTGAGATCGCGCCATTGCACTCCAGCCTGGGCAACAAGAGCGAAACTCTGTTAAAAAAAAAAAAAAAAAAAAAAGAAAAGGAAAAAGAAAAAAAAAAGGAAATACTACCAAGTGTGTTCTCTAACACAGCAGAATAAAATCAACAGTTGGAAAACTCACAAAAAGAAATAGCCTGACATGAATGAAAATGAAGATGCAACATATGAGAACTTACGGGAAATATCTAGGGCAGTGACTAAAAGGAAATTTATAGCTCTGAATGTTGACGTTAAGAAAGGACAGTAACTTCAAATCAGTAGCCTAAACTTCCACCTTAAGAAAGGAAAACAACAAACTAAATCTAAAGCAAAAAGAAAGAAGAAAATTACAGAGATTAGAGCAGAAATTAATAAAATAGAGACTAGAAAAACAATAGAGAAAAAAAAATCCATAAAACCGAAAGCTGGTTCTTTGAAAAAATCAACAAACTGACCAAAAGTCTGCCAGGTTCTGTAGCTCACACCCATAATCCCAGGACTTCGTGAGGTTGTGGAGGGAGGATTGCTTGAACCCAGGAGTTCAAGACCAGCCTAGGCAACATAGGGAGACGCTGTCTCTACAGAAACAAAACAAAACAAAACAAAAATTATCCCGGTGTGGTGGTACACACCAGTAGTCCCATCTACTTGGGAGGTTGAGGAGGGAGGATCCTTTGAGCCCAGGATGTCCAGGCTGCAGTGAGCCAAGATCACACCACCATAGTCTAGCCTGGGTGACAGTGAGACCCTACCTCAAAAAATAAAAATAAAATAAAATATATTGACCAAAAGTCACTCCTAAACAGAATTCACTGTGCATAGGGCCCTTAGACAAGTTACTCATGCTTTACCACAGCCCAGGAGGTTGAGGTTTCGAGAGCTGGTGCTGTGGCCAAGGCAGAGGTAAGATTGGAAACCAAATGTCCTGATCTCTACCTGAGGCTTCTGACACTCTCCCTCCTCATTTAACACCTAAAGCAAATCACATGCTTGTATGAAATGCAATAGGAAAACCACTGGAGAGAATTTTACCATTATGTAAGATAATAAATATTCAAGTAAGTCAAATCATTGTCTACTGTTTTGTCTCCCACATAAATCAAAAAGTATTTATTTTCATTTGCTTGAAGTAGATTACTCTTCCAAGCAAGGTCGAAGTAGATTACTCTTCCAAACGACCTATTTTCTCTGGCTGTTTAAGAACAACCCAGGACCGTAATAGATGTGGCAAAAGAGAATTTGAATAATGTGCCTTAAAACAACTATTCTCCTGCAAGTTCAGGTAGTTCAAGACCAGCCTGGCCAACATAGAAGTATTTTATATAAACTCAATTAATCTTCTAAAAAATTATATGACATAGATGCTATTACTGACTATGTGCAAGGTCATAAGCAGCTGAGCTGAGCATCATTAAGTCTGTGTCCTTGTTTTTTTTTTTTTTTTTTTTTTGGCTCACTGCAAGCTCCGCCTCCCGGGTTCACGCCATTCTCCTGCCTCAGCCTCCCGAGTAGCTGGGACTACAGGCGCCTGCCACCTCGCCCGGCTAGTTTTTTGTATTTTTTTAGTAGAGACGGTGTTTCACCGTGTTAGCCAGGATAGTCTCTATCTCCTGACCTTGTGATCTGCCCGTCTCAGCCTCCCAAAGTGCTGGGATTACAGGCTTGAGCCACCGCGCCCGGCCAAGTCTGTGTTCTTAACTATGTCACATAAACAGCCCCTTAAGGAACCCAGATTTAAGATCTGGCTCTATCAAGTATTGTTTATGGTGATGATGATGATTTTAGCCTCTTTCTTTCAAATTCCTACTTATTTCCTCCAGCTGAAATCCTCTTCAGGAATTGGAGCAATTTAGGAATCATAATATGATAAAAAGTTAGAGCTGCGAGGGACCTTGGAAACCATATAAGCTAAGCCTCCATTTTACAGATGAGGAGACTAGGGTCTAGTGTATTCACATAGTTGTTGGGTGGTTGTTAATGGTAGAAGAACAATTTACATACAGTACAATCAATCCAATAGCTCTAGTTTTGTAGTTACAGACCTCCAAACAACAAATTTATTTTATAGGTCTTTCTAAAATAAATTCTGGATCTTTCTGTAAAGGAGAGCGCCTAGCCCAAGTGTTCTGAACCCTGGCTGTCTATCAGAATCACCTGAAGAGCTTTTAAAAGACACTCAGTGCCAGGCATGGTGGCTCACGCCTGTAATCCCAGCACTTTGGGAGGCTGAGGTAGGCAGATCACTTGAGGTCAGAGACCAGCCTGGCCAACATGGTGAAACCCTGCCTCTACTAAAAACACAGAAAAAAAAAAAAAATTAGCCAGGCACAGTGGCACATGCCTGTAATCCCAGCTACTCAGGAGGCTGGGGCAGGAGAATCACTTGAACCAGGGAGGCAGAGGTCGCAGTGAGTGGAGATGGCACTACTGGACTCCAGCCTGGGCAACAGAGCTAGACTCTGTCAAAAAAAAAAAAAAAAAAAAGAAAAAAGAAAAAAAGAAAAAGAGAGAGAGAGAAGAAGACACTTAGGCCTAGGCTCATAGAATGAGAATCTCTGGGGCAGAATCTGAACTGCATATGTTTTATCACCTGGGTAAATCCCATACACAGCAAATGCGGAAAACCACTTGCTTAGCCAATATGTGATATACTTAGGCCAGGCGCGGTGGCTCAAGCCTGTAATCCCAACACTTTGAGAGGCCAACGCGGGTGAATCACGAGGTTAGGAGTTCGAGACCAGCCTGACCAACATGGTGAAACACCATCTCTACTAAAAATACAAAACTTAGCCGGGCATGTTGGCACACACCTGTAATCCCAACTACTTAGGAGGCTAAAGCAGGAGAATCGCTTGAACCGGGGAGGCGGAGGTTGCAGTGAGCCGAGATCATACCACTGCACTCTAGCCTGGGCGACAGAGCGAGACTCCTTCTTAACTAACTAACTAACTAACTAACTAACTAACTAACTAAATAAATAAATAAAAATGTGATATACTCTTGCTGCTTGGCCAAACTAACACTTTATTTTGTCAAGGACTCTGTCAGTGATTGTGGAACAGTTTTTCATTTCATAGGCAGTCCTTCCTAAGCAGGGTTTGGGCATCTCAGAAAAACAAAGTTAGTTAAGTGTGTGCTCAAGCTACTGAAAAATAAAAGTAATTTAAAAAGAAAAATTGGCCGGGCGCGGTGGCTCTAGCCTGTAATCCCAGCACTTTGGGAGGCCGAGACGGGCGGATCATGAGGTCAGGAGATCGAGACCATCCTGGCTAACACGGTGAAACCCCGTCTCTATTAAATACAAAAAAACTAGCCGGGCGAGGTGGCGGGCGCCTGTAGTCCCAGCTACTTGGGAGGCTGAGGCCGGAGAATGGCGTGAACCCGGGAGGCGGAGCTTGCAGTGAGCTGAGATCCGGCCACTGCACTCCAGCCTGGGTGACAGAGCGAGACTCCGTCTCAAAAAAAAAAAAAAAAAAAAAAAAAAAGAAAAATTAGTGTGACTATTGGTGTCTTGAACTCTTTTGTGCATAAAAAACCACCTCATGGCATGCAGCCACTTCCTGGTATTCCATAAACAAGACATTAAGTTTGAGAAGGTGAGGGTGGTAGAGGAAACACAAGCTTTTGGAAGTAATTGGCATGTGTCTGTCTAATCCAGTAAAGGCTTGCAGACCTACCTGGTATCCACACTGATCTTGGCCTTGGCCTTCCCTCTCTCAACATGCAAAGCCATTCCTCTCCCAGGCCTACTGTGTGGCCCCTAAGCTAAAACCAAGCTAAAATGGAAATATATTTACTTGTTATAAAAAAGGAAAATGTGGGCAGTCGCCCAGCGAAATAATCAGCCCGCTTGCCCAGAGGGCAAGTGCTAACGTACCACAGCAGAGGAATGAAGTGGGGAGGAAACAGAAGGCTGTCTCCCAAGCCTGGTCCCTAACGCCCTGTGCACTCAATACACAAACAGCCATTTGAATCACTTTGGTTCTCCTTTTTTATTATTCTGCAGAATGATAAAGACCTAAAGCCTGTTTCTATAGTGTTTTCATGGCTAGAGTTCTATAAAACTGCATTTTGTCAGTTTGAGTAAGTCCATTTGAATGAGTCAAATGTTTTAAAAGCCTCGGGATCCAACAGAGCTGGAAGAAAGTAGGGGTGGGGGTTAAATGGTTCATTTGAGATGTTTGCCTTCAGTAACGTGAGAGGGAAAGCAGAACAAATGGGCGGGACAGGCAAGGAGGGGCACAGGCTAACACCAACCCTGAAGGACGCAGGGAACATGTTGGGATTCAACACCCGCTCTAAGGCAGAACTCCCTGAAGCTGTATGAGTTAATGAAAGCTCTTTGACAAACAACAATGGACAGGAACGAAAGCATCAGGGTCCAAGGGAAACAATTACACATGGAAAAAATAGTTGAAATGCTTCTTATACTTCTAAAGGAAAAACAAAGTGCATGCTAAAAACATTGAATGTCTCAATGAGTTGTACCTAGGATCAGCTTGATACTGATGAGAGAATGTGAATAAAATGATCACAACAACACATTATGATCTTACCTTAGATTCTGAAATCTGTGACTCTATGAATTGTTACTCTACAGGCCCTGGTTCTCTCTTTTGTGCATATTTCATAGCACACAGGAAAACTCAGCTGTAAAAACCTTCTATTGTCCCCACCCTCTCCACCTCTAGTCTTTCTTTCTAAGGTTTGGTCCTTCTGCTAATGACAAAGGGGGCACCAAGAGGGAGGGCTTTTCTCCCCAAGATCCTTTTGTTCCCAGCATGGGCTGGAGTCAGGGAAGGGGCAGGCTCACCCCTGTCAGAGACAGAGCATTGCAAACAGGAGCCTCTGCTGTTTTCCAAGTTGGAAAACCCTCGTGACAAGCCAGATCGTAAGCAGAGATAGGGATACCACTGGCCAAAGTTTCTCAACTGCTCTTTATTTTTGGTTTGCATATTCACTGTCAAAAGATGCTCATTGTTAAGAAGCAGTCTGAAGCCTTTTTATATGCATTTAAGCAAAGTGATGTTGCTTTCCCTAATCCCTAGGAGAAGGGAGGAAAACCAATGTTTATTAAATTCTTAATACGTGCTAGGTCCCTTGCAAACACCATCATTTTAAACGTCATTTTTGACCCAATGAGGTCAGCATTATTAGTCCCTTTTACACAGATGGTTTCAAGCCCAACTGTGCCAAGCTTTCGAATCTTTGCTCTTGTTCTCTGTAGCATGCAGCCTCTTTCTCTATTTTTTCCTTTTGGCCCATCATTATCTTACTCAATTCTCTTGCCTTCTTTCCTAAGGGGAGGTTTTACCAAGGACAACATATTTCCCACACACTCTACTTATTCCCAGTGACAGGGCAGTTGTCCCTGAATGAGGCTCCCTGAGGGCCTTATTAAAAGCTTGGGAATTTCTGATCTGAGCAATTGCAACCTGTTGATATTTTATGACCAGAAGAGAGGATAAACCATAGCCCATTCCATGATATTTCAATCTTGCATCTCTCCTCTAGCTGTTCTTATGCTCCTTCTTGATAATAGGATGGCATTTCAGTTCCATCTTGGGTCATAAGGGTTCTGGAATGAAAGAGAGCCAAGTCAAAATGCAGTGTGTGGCTTTTCATCAGTGATCTCAGTTTTCACATTTCTAAATTGAGGATAATCATGGATTGTTGTGAACAGTGCAAGAAGCAATGTAAATAAAGAGCTTAGTATGGTGACTGCTCATAGAAGATGCCTCAGTAAGCATTTTCCCTCGTTTCCCTCCTTCTCCATCTCTGGAAATTGGAGACCAAGTGGGGGTGCAGAATCATATGTCTGCCAAGGGGATACTTGTTACAGGAAAGGGGTCCCGATCCAGACCCCAAAAGAGGGTTCTTGGATCTTGTGCAAGAAAGAATTCAGGGTGAGTCAGAGTAAAGTGAAAGCAAGTTTAAGAAAGTAAAGGAATAAAGGCTGGGCATGGTGGCTCACGCCTGTAATCCCAGCACTTTGGGAGGCTGAGGCAGGCAGATCACCTGAGGTCAGAAGTTCGAGACCAGCCTGACCAACATGGAAAAATCTGTCTCTACTAAAAATACCAAATTAGCTGGGTGTGGTGGTGCATGCCTGTGATCCCAGCTACTTGGAGGGTTGAGACAGGAGAATCGCTTGAGCCCGGGAGGCAGAGGTTGTGGTGAGCCGAGATCACGCCATTGCACTCCAGTCTGGGCAACAAGAGCAAACCTCTGTCTCAAAAAAAAAAAAAAAAAAGAAAGAAAGAAAGAAAAAAGAAAAAGTTAAGGAATAAAGAATGGCTACTACTCCATAGACAGAGCAGCTCTGAGGGCTGCTGGTTGCCCATTTTTATGGTTATTCTTTGATGATATGCTAAACAAGGGGTTGATTATTCATGCTTCTCCTATTTAAACCATATAGGGTAACTTCCTGATGTTGCCATGGCGTTTGTAAACTGTCATGGCGCTGGTGAGAGGGTAACCGTGAGGAAGACCAGAGGTCACTCTCATCACCATCTTGGTTTGGGGGATTTTAGCCAGCTTCTTTACTGCAACCTGTTTTATCAACAAGGTCTTTATGACCTGTATTTTGTGTCAACCTTGTATGTCATCTTGTGACTTAGAATGCCTTAACCGTCTGGGAATGCAGCCCGGTAGGTCTCAGCCTCATTTTACCCAGCTCCTATTCAAGATGGAATTGCTCTGGTTCACACACTTCTGACAGTCTGGCCTCCAGTTCAGCCATCAGCAGGCTGTCGGGATGGTGAGGAAGCTGAGCAGGGTCAGTGGCTATGCATGGGGGGCAAGTCCTCTAGTCTTTGCCCTTTCTTCCAGTTCCAGTGGTCCAGACCCGGATGACCACCTCACAGACTTCGCTGATCATGTGACTAAGAACTGTCGGTGGACATTGGGGGATTGTGGGGAGCAGAGTTGTCGGGGCTACCAAGACTGGAGCTTGTAGAAAATCCAACCATGGGAGTGAAATGGAAAGAAGGTGGGTTTTGAATTCAACCGAAAATGCTGGTGTTTGTCTCCACTATGTATCAACTTTATTTCGGACACGTGATTTCACTTCTCTGAGCCCCAGTTTCTCCATCCCAACATTCACTGAGCTGCTAACATATGCCAGCCACCTCCTTGTGCACTTTTTTTTCAATTTTTTATTTTTGTGGGTACATAGTAGGTGTACATATTTGTGGAGTACATGAGATGTTTTGATACAGGTCACGTGATGTGAAATAAGCACCTCATGGAGAATGGGGTATCCATGCCCTCAAGCATTTATCCTTTGAGTTACAGACAATCCAATTGCACTCTTTAAGTTATTATAAAATGTACAATTGAGTTATTATTAACTATATCAGGTATACTTTTCATATATGCTTTTTGTATATAACAGGGCTTACATTCATAAACATTCTGGAAGATATTGTCATATCCCAGTCTATTTTATGCCACTGCTAAGCATTTACTTGCTTAGCAAATAGCCGAGCCATATACTCACCCTCACATCATTTATACTGCAGAGGTAATTTGAGGTGTAAGTGGGTTATCAAGCCTAGAACATACTGTGTCTTCAATAAATATCAGTTCCCTACTCCTTTAGCCTACCTCACTTTATTGTTGGCCATAGAGTTCAACTATTAAGTTGAATGGCATAAAACTGACATTTAAAAAACCAAAAATGGTAAAATTATTGCAGAAATAGTAAAGCCCATACTAAAATTCATATGGAATCTCCAGGGACCTAAAATAGTAAAAATAATCTTGAAAAAGAAAAACAAAGCTGAAGGACTCATACTTCCTGATTTTAAAACTTAGTACAAATTTACAGTAATCAAAACAGTGTGGTACTGGCATAAAGACAAACATATAGGCCAATGGAACAAAATAAAGAGCCCAGAAGTAAACCTTAATATATATATATGGTCAAACAATTTTTGAAAAGAGTGTCAAAGCCATTCAATGGGAAAAGGAAAATTTTTTCAATAGACGGTGCAGGGAAAAGCGGCATATCCACATGCAGAAGAGTGAAGTTGGACTCATCTAACACCATATACAAAAGTCGATTCAAAATGGTTCAGAGACCTAAATGTAGAACTTAAACCTATGAAACTCTTAGAAGAAAACATAGGACGAAAGCTTCATAGGCCACTTGCAGTGGCTCACACCTGTAATCCCAGCACTTTGGGAGGCCAAGGTGGGTGGATCACCTGAGATCAAGAGTTTGAGACTAGCCTGGCCAACATGGTAAAATCCTGTCTCTACTAAAAATACAAAAATAGGCCGGCACGGTGGCTCAGGCCTGTAATCCCAGCACTTTGGGAGGCTGAGGCATGGTGGGGGTGCCTGTAATCTCAGCTACTCAGGACGCTGAGGCAGGAAAATCGCTTGAACTTGGGAGGCGGAAGTTGCAGTGAGCTGAGATCACACCATAGAACTCCAGCCTGGGCGACAGAGTGAGACTCCATCTCAAAACAAAAAAAAAGAAAAAAATTAGCCAGGAATGGTGGTGGGCACCTGTAGTCTCAACTACTTGGGAGGCTAAGGCAGGAGAATCACTTGAACCTGGGAGGTGGAGGTTGCAGTGAGCCAAGATCGTGCCACCGCACTCCAGGCTGGGCACTGAGTGAGACTCTGTCTCAAAAAAAAAAAAAAAAAAAAAAAAAGGCTTCATGACATTGGACTGGGCAGAGATTTCTTGGATACAACATCAAAGGCACAGACAAAAAAAGAAAAAAATACATGAACTTCACAAAAATTTTAAAATTTGGGGCATCAAAAGACACATCAACAGAGTAAAACAGAAGCCCACAGAATGGGAGAAAATATTTGCAAATCATATATCTGATGAGGAATTGATACCCAGAAATCTTAAAAATTGACAATAAAACAAAAACAAAAACAACCACATTCAAAAATGGACAAAGGACTTGAACAGACTTTCTTTAAAGAAGATACACCAATGGCCAATAAGAAAATGAAAAGATGCTCAACATCACTAATCATTAGAAAAATGCAAATTAAAACTATAGTGAGATACCACCTCACACCCATCAGGATGGCTAGTATCAAGAAAACAGAAAATAACAAATGTTGGCAAGGATATGGAAAAACAGAAACTCTTGTGTACTGTTGGTGGGAATGTCAAATGGTGCAGTCACTGTGGAAAAGAGTTCCTCTAAAAAACTTAAATTAGAATAACCATAGAATTTAGCCATTCTACTTCTGGGTATATACCCAAAAGAATTGAAAGCAGTCTCAAAGATATATCTGCATATACCCATGTTCACAGCAGCATTATTCACATTGGTAAAAACATGGTAGCAACCCAAGTGTCTACCAACAGATGAATGAATAAACAAAATGTGGTGTTTTCATATAATGGAATGGTATTCAACCTTAAGAAAAAAAAAAATGTCTGACATGTGCTATAACTTGGATGAACCTTGAGGACACTATGCTGAGTGAAATCAGCCAGTCACAAAAAGACAAATACTGTATGATTCCACTTGTATGAAGAGGAGTAGTCAAAATCGTAAAGACAGAAGGTAGAGTAGTGGTTGTCAGGGTTGAGGGGAAAGGACAATGAGAAGCTATGGTTTAATTTGCACAGAGTTTCAGTTTTACGAGATGAGAAGCGTTATAATGATGGGTGGTGGTGATGCTTGCACATTATGAATATATTTAATACCATTGAATCATATGCTTAAAAATGGTTAAGGTGGTAAATGTTATGTGGTTTTTACCACAATGTTTAAAAAGTACACTTAATACATTTAAAATGGTTAAATAGCAGCCACTGTATATGTCCTAACATAGTATGGAAGAAAGAAGGCTTTCTTTAATATAACACAGAAATAGCCAGATGCGGCGGCTCATGCCAGTTATCCCAACACTTTGGGAGGTCGATGTAAACGAATTACTTGAGGCCAGAAGCTGAAGATCTGTCTGGGCAACATGGCAAAACCCCTTCTCTATGAAAAATATAAAGATTGGCCAGGCATGGGGTTGCACCTGTAGTCTCAGCTACCAGGGAGGCTGGGGTGGGAGGCTTGCTTGAGCTTTAGAGCAGGAGGCTGAAAGTGAGCCGTGATTGTGCCACTGCACTCTAGCCTGGGCTACAGAGCGAGACTCTGTCTCAAACATTAAATGAATAAAAATAAAGCGGAAAAAATAAAAATAAAAAAATAAAGCAGAAAGAGTAGCAATAACCTACCAGTGGAAGCTCGATTAGATTTGTTTTTCTTGACCTCCTAAGAAAGTGATTCCGTGCCTTGCTTTGTTAAGTCTGGCTCAAAAAGCAAGGCATCAAAACAGACTGTTGAATGCTCACTGAGGTAGAAAACCAAAGCCCACAGCAGTGTCCCACATTGGGAGCCAATGGGGGAAAATGAGGGAATGGAAAGGTGAAACAGCAGAAGAAGGCTGGCCGGTGCGCTGCCTGACTGGATAGCCTGACGCAGCCACCAGCCTCAACCGGGGTCAGGGAGACCTGTGGGGCCCTGTCTCTTTCCCTGAAGCCAACAATAAAGGGACAGGCACCCAAAAGAATATACTGCCTGTCTGAACCCAGGTGAAGCACCGTCAAGGGTGATTGCCAGAACAAAACTCTGTCCAAATGTTAAGTTCCTTCCACAAAAATTGAGCAGCTCCTAGAATTTAACTCTATTAACATCTCAATACCTCCAAACATTTGATTACCAGAGCTCATCAATAGCTGCTCTCAAGGGCAATTATCTATCATTATCAATGTATTGCCTTACCCTTTTAATTAGGATGTTAATGTCCAGTGTAAACAAAGCCTTCTTTGCTAACTTCAGCTGTGCACAACGAAAAGCCCTTTTTTCTTTTCCATCCCCCTAGGATTCTGTGGACTGAATTTACTCTAGTTCCTGAAGTGTGGAAAAAGTAAACAACGTTTTGTTTGGATTCCACCCTTCAGTTTCTCTGGACTAAAACCCAGCAAAGTGGCAGAAAGTTCTCCCGAAGAAAAAAATTGTCCTGAGGTATGAAAATAGTTTCAGAGAATGTTATGAAAACAAACAAAAAACCCCCCACAAATCCAGAGGTTTTTTTTAATAGTTAAAGAGATGAGAGGGGAAATGTTTGGCATATATTCAATTGCTTTGTATTACCACCGAAAGGTAAACAATTTTAAAATCATGTTAAATTTTATCTAAAGAGGTATTCAGGTATTCAGGTCATTAAAAAAGGGTCCATATGGCAGATTAAATATTTCATACAGTTATATCAATTTCTGACACAGAGACTTAAAACAATACGATATTTCTGAAAGAAAGATGAGATGAAACAAATATCAGACATTTTAAAACACACGCACATAAAGAAACAAAAGTCATCTACATAAAGTGACCTTAGTATTTCTCTGTTGTCCTAGCGATCCATGGAGTGGTCTGGTTAGTGAGAGTTGCCTTATCTCTGGGGAATGTGCTAATCATTCCCAAGGTGCAGGTGTCCCTCACTGGACACAGCCAGCTTGACTCTGGAAGAACCGCCTGGCACAAAGCAATCAGGCAGTGGGCGTTCCCTTTGACAGGCTGGCTGTCTCTATGTAGAACCTACTGGAACCATCACATCTGCCTGGCCTATTCTGAACATTGTTTTGAGGCTAAAATGGGGCAAGACTCATCAATGGTTTGAAAGTTTAGGGGAGAAAATAATTTGAAACAAAAATGTCACAGTTCAGTGGTTAGATTGAGTGACTGTTGTGTCCTTTCTCTCAATGTTGATTACTGAAATGAATTCTATTACATTTATAGTAAAAAAAATTAGTAAATCGAAAAACATACAATGCTACATAAGGTAACTTTATTTTTAATTTTTATTTATTATTATTATTATTATTATTTTTTTTTTTTTTTTGAGACAGAGTCTTGCTCTGTCACCCAGGCTGGAGTGCAGTGGTGCGATCTTGACTCACTGCAAGCTCTGCCTCCCAGCTTCACACCATTCTCCTGCCTCAGCCTCCCGCGTAGGTGGGACTACAGGCGCCCGCCACCACGCCCGGCTAATTTTTTTGTATTTTTAGTAGAGATGCGGTTTCACCGTGTTAGCCAGGATGGTCTCAATCTCCTGACCTCATGATCTGCCCGCCTCGGCCTCCCAAAGTGCTGGGATTAAAGGCTTGAGCCACCGCGCCTGGCCTATTTTTATTTGTTTTTATTTTTTGAGTCGGAGTCTCTCTCTGTCACCCAGGCTGAAGTGCAGTGGCACAGTCTTGCTCACTGCAACCTCTGCCTCCCAGGTTCAAGTGATTCTCCTGTTTCAGCTTCCCAAGTAGCTGGGACTACAGGTGCTTGCTACCATGCCTGGCTAATTTTTGTAGTTTTAGTAGAGACGGGGTTTTGCCACATTGGCCAGGCTGGTGTCGAACTCCTGACCTCAGGTGATCCACCCGCCTTGGCCTTCCAAAGTTCTGGGATTACAGGTGTGAGCCACTATGCCTGGTCCATAAGGTAACTTTTAAAAATCCTATCTTGATTGGCCCACTTAAGGAGGTTTTACAATGGTTAATTCTGACTCCAATTTCCATTTGTAAGTAGAGGTCTGGTTAATAAAGGGTAAACACATAAAGGCACTCAAAAAAATCTATAAAACCACTTTCATCTACCATCATCAAAAACTGATTGTTTTTTCCCTTTCTGTCTCTTATCAACAAAATCCTTGAAAATTATCTTTGGTATATTCCTCATAAATGCCAAAAATACATTTGAATGTGCAAATATGTCTTTAAAAACACATTTTTCTTTGATTATAAAAAGTAATATAAGCCTACAGAAATTTTAGAGACTATAAAATAGCACCACCCAAAAATATCACCCATAAACCTACAAACTAGAGTCAGCCATTGTCAATATTTATGTGTAATAGGCAATTTGTCCCCAGACAGGAAGCCAGGATGGCTGGGAGAGACCTTGGCTTCCCAGGTTGAGGGGCATGCATGACAAAGCTCAGCTCAGTTTGCCACCAGACCTATTATGCTCCTTGTAATGTAAGTGATTTACTTGAATATTACATAAACTAAGGGAATATGAGTGTGAAAACAAACAGAATTGTTCTTTTGCTTGTTTATTTATTTAGAGATGGAATCTCACTCTGTCACCCAGGTTGGAGTGCAGTGACACGATCTTGACTCACCGCAACCTCTGCCTCCCAGGTTCAAGCGATTACAGGTGCTCACAACCACACCAGGCTAATTTTTTAATTTTTGGTAGAGACGGGGTTTCACCAAGTTGGCCAGGCTGGTGTCGAACTCCTGACCTCAAGTGATTCGCCCACCTCAGCCTCCCAAAGTACTGGGATTACAGGCAGGAACCACCATGCCCAGCCAGAATTGTTCCTTCTATGCAAACTAAATTGAATGTTTTAGAAAGACTCCATCAAGGCAAGATTTTTAGAACCAAAAGTGTTCTGCACTCAGCGGGCATTGCAACTGCCTGATTCCAGATCAAGATGACACCCCTCCCAGGCACTCCAGGCCTGTGTTCCAGGACAGTAGTGGGCAGGATTGGGGCAGGTGACTGAGGCAGACACGTGGGCCATCACAGATGCTCTCTTCAGCCCAATAAATCAGGATCTGGAAATGAACACTGTGTGGACTTCACCTCCCCACCATTTGAGATAAGATCACTCTCTCATCTGGAGAATCTCCAAATCTAGAGGACTGAAGAGACTCCCAAGGGTGTCTGCTAGTTCCATACACTTTTGAGTCTACCCCAGATCGTTCAATTGAGGAATCTGTAGATGATACTGATTAAATGCTTTAACTAAACACCAGCTTGTCTTCCCTGCCACCCCCAGGAGAGTGCCCCACCTCTCTCCCCTTCCCCACCATTGGCTTTTCCTTCTGATTTTCCTGATTGGAAAAGTGCTGGAGGCAGTTTAGGAATGAGAGAAAAACCATCCACCAAAGCTGTGTTGGTCCAGGACCCCGAGGCAGAAATACTTCCAAGTGTGGATGGAAGGGAGCATTCAGACAGCATTCACAGATGGAGCTGCAGCGGGGTGTCTCTCCTGGGTGCCTGTATCAGAAGCTTCCGAGTTACTTTCCAGCAGGCAGAATGAAGGAGACAGGCAGCAGCCACCTCACTTTCCATCGCGGTAACTGCCCCAGTGGTCTGAAGTGGCTCCTGCAGTAGACTCCACTACCTTTGCCTATCTAGACAATTTCCCTCTTCCCAGTCTTGATGTGGGGGTCCTACCCTTGTCCCATTGGATGCCTTCTCCCTGGGCTCTGACTATTGAACTAGGAGCAGAAAGTGGTGTGACAGTGCCCTGTGCCAACCATCAACTCAACCACATGGAGAGCCGGAGGAACAAACCCAGCTCCTGTTCCTCCTGAGCCCTGATATAAAGGTTCCCCTTTGATTCTGTCAGCTGCCCATATCCTTCTATTGAAATCCATTTCTGGCCAGGCACGGTGGCTCACGCCTGCAATCCCAGCAATTTGGGAGGCCTAGGTGGATGGATCATTTGAGGTCAGGAGGTCGAGACCAGCCTGACCAACATGATGAGACCCCATCTCTACTAAAAATACAAAATTAGCTGGGCATGGTGACAGGCACCTGTAGTCCCAGCTAGTCGGGAGGCAGAGGCTGCAGTGAGCTGAGATTGCGCCACTCTACTCTAGGCTAGGTGACAGAGCGAGACTCCATCTCAAAAAAAAAAAAAAAAAAAAAAGAAATCCATTTCTGATTAAAGTAGCCAGAGCTCATTTTTTTTCTCTGATTGTAACTAAAAAATCCTAAAGGACACAGCTCACAGCCGTATGTGTGTATGTGTTTGTGTGTGTCTATGCATATGTGCATATGCGCACATTTGTGTTTTGCCCTCAAAGCACAGCCTGGGTCTGTGCATTTTTACAGTCAATAACTCCACAAAAACATCTATTCAGTTTACTGCATACACTTCCTTCACTAACATATAGACTACTAAGCTAGGTACAGAAAATACAAAAAGGAATAAGATGCAATCACCTTGCTTCAAAGTACCCCCTGCCCATGTTCAGCCAGGAGAAAAATCAGATACATTTATTACACTCTTTTAGTGGGCACCTAGTGAATTATCAGCCCAGCCCTTCTAAATTAGTAGCCTTGGTGATGATGGTGGCAGTGAGGTGGCGGGGGGGGGGGGGGAATCGGGGGGGGGGCAGGGGGACAACCTGTCTCATAGAATCAATACAATACCTTGAGGTATTGCCACTTGTGATCAGCCCAAGTGGGTTTCTGTATTTGCAACCCAGAGTTCTAACTTTATGCTTTTTTCAAAGCGTAAATCCCAAGTGCCATGGGAATCCAACCTAGAGAATGACTAATTCTCTAGGGATGAGAAGAGCCTTGTAAGGCATTTCATTCCTCTTTTGCATAGGACCACAGAATGTTCCTTTACCTTTCCTGTTGCTATCTCAGGCCTTATTCTTCATGCTGTGCTACTCCAAGTTTAGCATGGAATTCTCTAGGTGAGATTCTTTTAATTCTATTTCTTAATAGAAAACAACTATGTGCAAACGTAGGTACCTCTGTTTTTATAGTTAGGGTAACTTTTCCCAAGGTACTTACAGAATTAGGTATTCCAGTATGGGCATGTTTTGCTTTTACATGATACTGCATTCAGTAGCTTCCATTTCTATGTTCCATGAATGTAGAACATATTACCATCTTAGATTAGGATGTGAAGCAAGTCTGACATTCACAGTGTTCTTCATAGGAGCATCCCCACTGGTCACACTTAAAGAGATTTACCAGTGCAGGCTTACACTACACAGCCATAAAACCAAATCCTTTCCTGTCATGGTTGACATGTCTAAGAATTCCAAGGTTCCCTCTAAATTCTCATTAACACCATTCATTCATAAAGTTAACTAGAGGGTATTGTTTATACCTGCACTCTCATCAAAGAATACGTCATTGGTTATTTTATTTTATTTTATTTTATTTTATTTTATTTTATTTTATTTTATTTATTTTCTCAAGACAGGATCTTGCGCTGTCACCCAGGCTGGAGTGCAGTGACACGATCTTGGCTCACTGCAACCTCCATCTCCTGGGTTCAAGTGATTCTTCTGCCTCAGCCTCCTGAGTAGCTGGGACTACAGGCACCTGCCACCACACCCGGGTAATTTTTTTATTTTTATTTTTATTTTTAGTAGAGATGGTGTTTCACCATGTTGGCCCCGCTGATCTCAAACTTCTGACCTCAAATGATCCGCCCACCTTGGCTTCCCAAACTGCTGAGATTACAGGTGTGGGCCACCACGCCCAGCCCATCATTGGTGAGTTTAGAGTGACTTGTCTCATTTGAAAATTTAGGAAAGGAAACGGGACGGGCCGGGCGCGGTGGCTCAAGCCTGTAATCCCAGCACTTTGGGAGGCCGAGGCGGGTGGATCATGAGGTCAGGAGATCGAGACCATCCTGGCTAACACGGTGAAACCCCGTCTCTACTAAAAAATACAAAAAACTAGCCGGGCGAGGTGGCGGGCGCCTGTAGTCCCAGCTACTCGGGAGGCTGAGGCAGGAGAATGGCGTAAACCCGGGAGACGGAGCTTGCAGTGAGCTGAGATCCGGCCACTGCACTCCAGCCTGGGTGACAGAGCGAGACTCCGTCTCAAAAAAAAAAAAAAAAAAAAAAAAGGAAACGGGACATACTTATGTTGGCTTCCAGCTTTCCTTCCTTCTCTTGAACAAAATCTGCCTATGGGTTTGGTCTCCCAGAGTGTCAGTTTGCAGGCTGGGGACTGGAATTCTGGACTTCAACCTGCAGGCTCAATTCTGCTCCCTTATGAAATCACAACCTCAACTGTACCTCTGTCAATTGTATTTGACATTTGTAATTGTCTTTTGTAGTTGACATTTCGGCCCCCATCTTTAATTTTTA
The DNA here is from genome assembly GCF_003255815.1 of Theropithecus gelada. Lineage (NCBI taxonomy): Eukaryota > Metazoa > Chordata > Mammalia > Primates > Cercopithecidae > Theropithecus > Theropithecus gelada. The sequence continues at coordinate 103,783,764 of NC_037676.1, forward strand.
TTTTGTTTCTCACCGTGTTAGAACCTAGGTAGGGAAAAAAGAGTGCAATTTATTGGGGGCCCCCTTGGAGACTCCAATAAACCATTTCTCTAATTTTTCCAGCCCTGTCTTCAACATGCTGAGTTACATTGTTTCTCAATGCTGGTTGGGGAGGATATATTTTGTTTTCTATGGTCAATAGATACTTTTTTAGAAATTCACCATCTGTAACAGGCTTAAATGCCCTGACATCAAATTTATAACTACATTGTTGCAGCAACTTTGCTTGTAAAAACAAACTCTTGAAGTGGCTATCTTCTTTTTCAGTTTGGTAACATTTTCATCTTGTATTGTTTCATTTATCCTACCTCCTAATGTCGTTTTAAAAATGGCAAATTGTTAATTTGTGTTCTTTAAATACAGTCATTCTTTACATAATAAACACATAGCAATTTTATTTTCATAGAGAAGGAGGATCTCTTGTAATTTTCTTAAAATAGGTGATCCTTTTAGTTTGGCTTTTTTTCCCCATTAATGATAAGGACGTATGCTCAGAAAAAAAAATGTTAGAAAAATAGTAGAAGAGTGATTTTAAATGGCAGCTGACACCCAGCCTGAAGACTGTGGAGCTGCAGAGCGTGGTAGAGACGGAGCAAATAGGAGGCATCTATCTTTGCTTAGGGCCATTATTGCCATGTGGGCCCAGTGTTGTCAGAGCATGTGATTTTTTTTTTTTTTTTAAAGAAGATAAAATCAGACTTTTAAGTGACATTTTACTTTAAAAATACTGTCTCAATTTAAAAAAAAATCACTAAAGATATCAACAAAGTACATTTTAGGGCAGAATTCCCTATTCCCTCCCCCACCCCCAGGCTGCCAATTTGCCTTTTTTTTTCTTTGAGATGGAGTCTTGTGTCTCGCTCTGTCACCCAGGCTGGAGTGCAATGGTGTGATCTCAGCTCACTGCAACCTCTGCCTCCTAGGTTCAAGTGATTCTCCTGCCTCAGCCTCCTGAGGAGCTGGAGTTACAGGTGCGTGCCACCACGCCTGGCTAATTTTTGCATTTTTAGTAGAGACAAGGTTTGCCCATGTTGGTCAGGCTGGTCTCGAACTCCTGACCTCAGGTGATCCGCCCTCCTCGGCCTCCCAAAGTGCTGGGATTACAGGCGTGAACCACTGCGCCCAGCCTAGTTTGTCTATTATCAGAGACAACAGAGGGCCTCTAAGGTTGTTCGGCATAGGTGGCTGCCTATATCATGAAATCTGTGGCAGGGAGGGTTGGGGCCCCTCTTAGGGACAGGCTGTCTTCCTTTCAAAGGACTGAGATGCCTGCAGCAGGGAACGGAGGGAGCGGGTGGGGACAGCGGGCAGATCCTGGCTAAGGACCCATTTTGCATTTTGCCTGGGGCGACTCAGGCAGCTGGTGACTCACTGGAGAATTCTACTCTCAGACTGTTCTTTCTCTCCCTCCTAATCTGCCTGTTCTCGCTGATTCTGTTTTTTAAACCAGAGAATTTCAGACTCAGTTGAGATTCTGTAGATTGATAAATTGGTAAATTCCTACCAGCTCCAGGAAAAACAAGAAAGGATTGCATTTATTATGAAAACATATAATCATTAAAGCATCCCAAATATGTTGTTCGAAGTAGCGTGCACTAATAAAAATAAAAGGAAAAGATATATATATATAAAAAATCCAAAATAAGAGACCTGTGAAACACTTTAAGCTCTCCTGTTAAGACTGATTCGACATTCTGACAGGATGCATACACAGCTATATATTACACAGTATCCTCACACCTATTTTATTTTTACAACCATCTTGTTTGAATAAGGTGTATAAAAAACAAGCTTTTCTTTTTTTTTTTTTTTTGAGACGGAGTCTCGCTCTGTCGCCCAGGCTGGAGTGCAGTGGCCGGATCTCAGCTCACTGCAAGCTCCGCCTCCCGCATTCACGCCATTCTCCTGCCTCAGCCTCCCGAGTAGCTGGGACTACAGGCGCCCGCCACCTCACCCGGCTAGTTTTTTGTATTTTTTAGTAGAGACGGGGTTTCACCGGGTTAGCCAGGATGTTATCGATCTCCTGACCTCGTGATCCACCCGCCTCGGCCTCCTTTTTTTTTTTTTTTTAAGCTTTGGAAACTACCCGTATTGGGTAGGCAGTCTTTAAGACAGCCCCTGAAGATCCTGTGTCTCTTGTACATTTTTTTCTCACACTGCACTAAGATTGGTCTATATGAACAATAGGAAACAGCAGAAAGAATAGTCTTTCACTTCCAAAATCAGGTTACAAAAGATGCTGTGACTTCGGTTTCTGTCTCTCTCTTTCTCTCTGTCACTTGCTCTAGGGGAAACCAGCTTTCGTATGTCTTGAGGATATTGAGACATGGATGTGGAGAGATTCACAAGGCCTATAATTAAAGCCTGTCCAACAGCCTGTGGAACAATCATGCGATCCTCTGGCCTTCAGATGACCACAGCCCCCACTGGTAGCTTGACCATAAGTTCATGAGAGACCTTGAACCCTGGCTGAGCTGCTCCTAGATTGCTGACTCTTAGAAGCTATGTGGTATGTTCAGTGTTTGTGTTTTAAGCTGCTAAATTTTGGGATAGTTTGTTACACAGCAACAGACAACAAACATACCATTGTTTCATTTTTAAAATGCTTACTTAGGCGGGGCATGGTGGCTCACGCCTATAATCCCAGCACTTTGGGAGGCTAAGGTGCGCGGATCACGAGGTCAGGAGTTTGAGACCTGCCTGGCCAATATGGTGAAACCCCGTCTTTACTAAAAATACAAAAATAAATTAGTGGGGCGTGGTGATGGGCACCTGGAAACCCAGTTACTCAGGAGGCTGAGGCAGGAGAATCGCTTGAAACCAGAAGGTGGAGGTTGCAGTGAGCTGAGATCACACCACTGCACTCCAGCCTGGGCAACAAGAGTGAGAATCCGTCTCTAAATAAATAAATAAAATTAAAAAGAAATAAAATGCTTACTTAGTTACAAATACATACAGAACTCTTAAAATTGTTACTTTTGGTGGGGCGTGGTGGCTCACGCCTATAATCCCAGCACTTTGGGAGGCTGAGGCCGGCAAATTACATGAGGCCAGGAGTTCGAGACTAGCTTGGCTAACATGGTGAAATCCACCTCTATTAAAAATCCTGGGTGTGGTGGTTCACGTTTGTAATCTCAGCTACTCAGGAGGCTGAGGCATGAGAACTTCTTGAACCTGGGAGGTAGAGGTTACAGTGAGCTGAGATGGCACTCCAGCCTGGGTGACAGAAAGACTCTGTCTCAAAACAAACAAACAAACAAAGAAACTGAAAACAGCTGGAAAATGCAGTATTTAATGTGCAGAGCAGAGCAGTTCAACTGGTGCACAAAGTCAATGAAGGGGAGTATTGGGGAGTAAGACTGAGAAAGGTAAATTGATGTCCTTTATTTCTTGGCCCTCAGTGCTAGGACGAGCAACCAGTGAGCCAAGCAGCAGCTGGTTGTTAATTGTCTAAAGCAAGATCCAAACCAGGTCCACAGATTACATTTAGTTGTTTGCCTTTTAAATCCATTTTAATGTAGGTTCTTCTCCTCTCCAACCTTCACATGTTTCCCCCATGCCACTGATTTGTTGCAGTAACTAACTCTGCTGCCTGCAAGCTTCCCAGCTTTGGAGATTGTTTTCGCTTGGCTCTTTGGAGTGTTATTCAACTTGTTTTCTTATCTCCCTTATTTCCTGTAGGCATTAGCTCTGGAGGCTTGATCCGATTCATCTTGATTTTTAAGACAAGAACACCTCAAAGGTAGTGCCATGGGCTTGGCCATGTTGGTCCTTCAGGAGGCCCATCAGGTCTGGTGATGTTAAGATTGATCAATGGGTTTAGGTGGTGACCAACTCATAGCTCATTCTAAAGTTTCCCTTCATCCCTTCGCCATATTAATTTCATTCATTGATAATCACAGCTGATTTTTGAAGAGTAATCTCTGGTACAACAATAGACTTGGTGCATTGGTCACAATTTACCTACAAAAATTCATGTCATTCTTTGCCCTGAACCCCCAGAAGCTATGGCTTCCACTGATGGCTGTATCTCCAAACCTTAGACAAGTGTTTCTCAAACTTTAATGTCTATACAAATCTTGTGAAACTGCAAGTTTGATTCAGGAGGTCTGAGGTGCAGCCTGAGATTCTGTACGTCTAACCAGCTACCAGGTTATTCCAACAGCAAACTGGTCTGCGGCTGCACTTTAAGTAGCAAGCCCTTAATGTGTCTCTAACATCTGACATCCAGGCAGGAGACAGAAGGAGCTGTAGGTCACTCCGAGAGATCCTGTCTCATGACTGAAATGCCAACTGCCTAAGAATTAGAGAGGATGCCTGAATTAGGTAACACTGTAGGGCTCTCTTCCTGGCAAATTTGCTGTCTCCCAACCTGGAAATCTACTATGTGGGACCAGTCATGGCCTCAGACACCTCCTTCACTTGTCTTCTGCTGCTAATGCCTGAACACATGACAAGACCCCCCACCAGCTGGGCTGGAACACTGAGATCTAGCCATGTCCTACTCCCCACTCCACAAATATCTCTGCCCAGAGCTCTGCAACTAGAGATAGACAAAGTACAGTGGAAATGTACTGTGCTCTGGTTGTCTCCAAAACCTAGTATACTGAGAAGGGCATGAACCAGAAACTGTCACAGAGGCCTGTCTAGTATCTCTGTAGTACCCTGAGAAATGTCAGGGCTTTTTGCCAGGACCACATAGGAAGAGCTGACACCACCTCAGGCGGGGGAGGGAGGGGCCATGCCAAGACCAGGTCTGACAATAAAAGCAAATTATCCCATCAGCAAATGTTGCAGATGACTGTCCTAGGTTTTTCACTGTCTGAATCTTATGCTCCCATTTGGTTTTTCACCCATTCATATCTCTTGGCTTGAGATCCTAGATTCCTGGTCCAGTTTTCTTTTTCATTTCTTCTCTTTTTCTTTTGTTTTCTTTTTTCCTCTTCCTCCTCCTCCTCTTTCTGTCTTTTCTGTTTTTCTTTCTTTTTTTTTTTTTTTGACAGTGTCTCCCTGCATTACTCAGGCTGGAGTGCAGTGGCGTGATCACAGCTCACTGCGGCCTAGGCTGGCCTGGTTCTGTTTTGATATCTCTTTTCAGCCTACTTAAGTTTTCCCTACAAATACCCTTTCTGGTATTTTTGACCTGCTCTCCAAATAGACATGGCTTAGGTGGTCAAATTTGTGATTGGGGCGAGGGTTGGGAAGGGGTCCCAAGGCTTAGACAAGAATGATTCTCATCAGTCTGTAGCTCTGCAGACCCCATATAAGGGTACACCCACCTCGTTTCTTCTTATGTGGAAGACCACTGGGGATGGGTTCAGGCAATTGGGGTTAGAGGAAGGTTGCAACTGGTATTTTAGGTTGCCATATGTGTGTTGAGGAACTGCTGAAAGTTTTCAAATAGGGAGGAGGAAGTTTCATGATATTAGATTATTTGAATATGTTTTTCCAGGTTGAGACATTTCCAAGATGTTGAGGCATCAACAATAAGCATGTCTCATTAAAAATCTCAGAGGGAGCATTCCATTCTGCTGTGGCCCCAGCCATGGTCTCTGGGTTCACATTTTGGCATTTTCCCTTGGATAAATATTATCTCATCTCGGTTTATTTTTAGTTCATTTAGGCCACCAAAGCAATAACAATAATCCCCAAAATGGAGAGAGATGCTCTAATGATCAATAGGATACATAAAAAATCATTTTTATGCAGGGTGAAAGTCAAGAGGGTGCTATTAGTACAACCTCCCACAAGCACCCTCTCATTCTCTCCATCCACCCAGTTTGTGTTATTTCCTTCAAGACCTTGCCTCAAGTATTTTTCCTCTCTGAAGCCATTCCTGACTCAATCTACCACATCTGTATGCAGGAACAGGAACAACTTCATATTCAAGTCTAGGAAGTGGTGTGGTACAAGCTTTGAAAAGGGGCAGATTAGGCTGGGCGCAGTGGCTCACGCCTGTAATTCCAGCACTTTGGGAGGCTGAGGTGGGTGGATCACGAGGTCAGGAGATCGAGACCATCCTGGCTAACATGGTGAAACCCCATCTCTATTAAAAATACAAAAGATTAGCTGGGTGTGGTGGTGGGTGCCTGTAGTCCCAGCTACTCCAGAGGCCGAGGCAGGAGAATGGCGTGAACCCAGGAGGCGGAGCTTGCAGTGAACCGAAATTGCACCACTGCACCCCAGCCTGGGTGACAGAGCGAGACTCCACCTCAAAAAAAAAAAAAAAAAAAAAAGAAAAGAAAAGAAAAAGAAAAAGGGCAGATCTGGATTTGAATTGTAGCTCTGCTACTTATATTATCCAAAGTGAAAGTCAAATGTATTATCTCTACTATGGAACTATTAATAATATTGTGGTATCACTGTTGGGTTTTTAAAAATTATTTCATTTTATTTTATATAGTTTTTTGAGGTGGGGTCTTGCTCTGTTGCCCAGACTAGAGTGCAATGGTGTGATCACAGCTCACTGCAGAGTTCAAGTAATCCTCCCTCCTCAGCCTCTGGGTAGCTGGGATTATAGGCATGCATCACCATGCCTGGCTAATTTTTTAAAATGTATTTTTAGTAGAAACAGAGGTCTCGCTATGTTCCTCATGATGGTTTCAAACTCCTGGCCTCAAGTGAGCCTCCCACCTTGGCCTTCCAAAGTGCTGGGATTACAGACTGTGCGCAGCTGCTGTTGGTTTGCTTTGGTTTTTGTTTTGTTTTTTGAGATGGAGTCTCGCTCTGTCACCCAGGCTGGAGTGCAGTGGTGTGATCTCAGCTCACTGCAACCTCTGCCTCCGGGGTTCAAACGATTCTCCTTGCCTCAACCTCCTAAGTAGCTGGGACTCCAGGCATGAGCACTGGACTAATTTTTTGTATTTTTAGCAGAGATGGGGTTTCACCACATTGACCATGCTGGTCTCAAACTACTGACCTCCAGTGATCCGCCTGCCTCGGCCTCCCAAGGTGTTGGGATTACAGGTGTGAGCCACCATGCCTGGCCCTGTTAAACAGCTGTCTCTCACTTCTTTCTTGCTAAGATAACCCTGATTTGTTCATGGTTATCTATTGGGTGGAGACTTTTTTTTTTTTTAATCTCATGGACAGTGCTTCCAGCTCCTGATCCATACTTGTCATGTGACCCAATTCTGGCCAATGAGATACAAGTGGAAGTCTGATGAGAGCTTCCCATTAAAATGTTCATCCTGCACTGTCTACCTTCTTTATGCCTTTAAATTTGACTCTGCAAGGGCGTGATGTTTTCTACCATGAACAGCAGACTAGTGCAAAAACACTGATTCAGAGTTGTGAATTATGGAGTTGTTGATCTAATGTCAGCAATTGCCTCCCGATGTCCCAGGCTCCAGATCTCTTACCAGGCAAGAGAAGTTAAACAGTTTTGGTAAAGGCCCTACTAGCCCTACTAGCTGGCTGCTCTTTGGTTTGCTGCAGAAAACATCCTTAAGTCTTATAATTACCATCTCATAGAGTACTGTTGAGATTTAAATGAGGAAGCCAGTTCACCTGGAGTATAGCAGAGGCTCCATAAATGCTTCTGGAATTTATTTGCTCGACAATGCTGATGAAGGTGCTCAATGTGATGCCTCGCTCAGTTGAAGTTCCCCAACCATGGAATAGTTGTAGAATGGGAAGGGTGCTTGTGATTGAGAGTGTTTCTCACTTATTCATTCATCACATATGTACTACCTGCCAGCTATGCACTGGGTAGATGATGGTGAACCAATAATTGGCATTATTGGTTAGTTGCCTTCATGGAGCTTAGAGTCTAGTGGTGGGAGATGGTTGGTGATCAAAGACCACACAAGTAAATGTTAAATTACAACTGTAATTCAAGAGGAAAGGTATTGCTCCATACTTAAATTATGGAAGAGGTATCTTTCCAAAATACCTATCTCTCATCTGGGAGAGTCAAAGACGTTTCCCTGAGGAAGAGATGATTGAACACTGACACGAAAGAAGGTTGGGAGCTAGTTGGGTGAGGAAGGAAAGAAAACAATAATTTTGAGGAGACAGATCTGTAAATGGGCAAGAGTGGATAGTATGTTTGCAATTTGTACTTTAATTTCTTAAATTAACTTTATCTTGATTAAAAGTGTGTGTATATGTATACGTGTGTATAAACTATACATGTATATAAAACTATATATGTAGTTTAAAAGTCAAGTGATTACATTGATTAATAATATTTAAAATAATATTATTTACAATGCATGCCTCACTCCTATCCACTTGCCAGTCATACTCCTTAGAGGCAACCTTCCTTTCTTTCTTTCTTTTCTTTCTTTCTTTTCTCTTTCTTTCTTTCTTTCTTTCTTTCTTTCTTTCTTTCTTTCTTTCTTTCTTTCTTTCTTTCTTTCTTTTTTTCTTTCTCTCTTTCTCTCTTTCTCTTTTTTTCTCTCTCTCTTTCTTTCTTTTTCTTTCTTTCTTTCCTCAATCTTCCCACCTTTGCCCAGGACTACAGATGCACATCACCATGCCTGGCTAATGGTTTGTATCTTTTCTGTAGAGACAGGGTTTCCCCATGTTGCCCAGGCTGGTCTGGAACTTTTGGACTCAAGCATTCCTTCCACCTTGGCATCCCAAAGTGCTCGGATGACAGGTGTGAGCCACTGTGCTTGGCAGCAATTCTTTTTCATCATTTGAACTTTCTCTTAAAAATTCTAACATTTGGCCGGGCGCGGTGGCTCGAGCCTGTAATCCCAGCACTTTGGGAGCCCTAGATTGGCGGATCATGAGGTCAGGAGATTGAGACCATCCTGGCTAACATGGTGAAACCCCGTCTCTACTAAAAATTACAAAAAACTAGCCGGGCGAGGTGGCGGGCGCCTGTAGTCCCAGCTACTCGGGAGGCTGAGGCAGGAGAATGGCGTAAACCCAGGAGGCGGAGCTTTCAGTGAGCTGAGATCACGCCACTGCATGCCAGCCTGGGCGACAGAGCAAGACTCCGTCTCAAAAAAAAAAAAAAAAAAAAAAAAAAAAAAATTCTAACATTTACTCCTGCATTTCCAAGTAATATGCTGATTTGCTAACCCAGAACAGATTTCCAATTTCTTCTTTCTTACCTGCCTTAGGGCTTGGAAAAGCTTGATATTCACTCTTCCAGCCACCCTTGCAGATAGGGGTGACTGTGTGATCCAGTCCTGGCCAATGGGACATCAGATGAAGGCATGTTGGAAGCTTCTAATATCAATGCTGGTATTGTTTTTTTTAATGAATACCATAGCTGAGGTTAGCATCACTCCTTCCTCCTTCTTACTGCCTTAAACACAGATATAATGGTTACAGTTGAAGGGATTATCTTCTGCCCACAGGGAAAAGGCCAAGAGAATCTTGGAGATACCAGAATTGACATCACTGAATATCAGGACCGAAGCCAGTGTCACTAGCTTTGAGACCATTATTTATTTAAGTGAGAAAAATTAAATTCTATTTTTCTAAAAAACTCTTAGCCTTGATTTACTAGCAGCCCAACACATTCCTAACTAACACTAATGCTGCTAGTTCATGATTTATAAGTTGCAGGCAGCATCTATGGACTTACTGCTATGGCAGCTGGTTTAACTCTTCCACAACCCTCCACTTCCTTTTTATCCATACAACTTCAGTACCTTTCTCCCTTTATCTTTCCAATTGAGTTTTATCACCAATTTTAGCAAATTATCTTTCAGTAATTATATTACTATGACCATATGAATATTATTCAGTTGAGCCAAGTATGTATTAAGATTAATACGATTATATTTCCATCCTTGTACTTTTTTTTTCCTGGAGCTACTGAATGCTAAATATCTCCTTTGTTTTCTCTGTACCTATTGCTAACACTTTCTGCACTCACAAAGACTATCAATATAATTTCCTACAATCTTAAAGTTAGTAGTTGGATTCTCCCCCTCTATTTTATCCAGAGACCTCTGTTAAAGGAGAAGTTTAGTTACTCTCTAAGCTGGCTACAAAGCCATCATTCTCTGATTTTCCTCTTTTTTTTTTTTTTCTAAGACAGGGTCTCACTCTGTTGTGCAGGCTGGAGTGCAGTGGCACAATCTCAGCTCACTGGAGCCTTTGCCTCCTGGGTTCAAGCGATTCTCATGCCTCAGCCTCCCAAGTAGCTGGGATTATAGGTGTGCACCACCACGCCTGGATAACAGAGACGGGGTTTCACCGGTTTCAAGATGCAGCCTCAAACTCCTGGCCTAAAGTGATCCACCCACTTTGGCATCCCAAAGTGCTGGGATTACGGGCATGAGCTACCATGCCCGGCCCTTCCTCTTTTTCTGTTGGCTACCCTGTTTTCTGAATCTTAGGACTATTCCCTTTTTTTTGGTATTTTCCCATGTATTAATGAAGGATATCATCCAATACCTTTCTGAGAAAGAGTGCATGACAGGCAATTTTTGACACCTTGCACTTCTGAAACTAAATTTTTTCTACTTTTATACTTCACTGATAACTTGTCTATGCACAGAATCCAGTAAAGGCATTTTTCTAATCTCTTCAAGCTGGCGGTATTGCTAAAAAGCCTAATATATTCTGATTCTTGACCCTTCATATACAAGCAGTTTTTCTTCTCTTATTTCACTTTATTTTTACTCTCTGGAAAGTTCAGTCAAGAAATTTAATGATAATTGCCTCAATTTATACCTTTCAGAATTCACTGGGCTGAGCATTCAGTGGATCCTGTCAATAAGAAACATAATGCTTTATTTAGTTTTTAAAAATCATATTTTATGTTTTCTCTAATGATTTTGTCCCCATTATTTTTTTTCTACTCTTTCTGAAACATCTGTTAGTCACACATTATTGTTTCTTAACTGACTGTACACTTTTCTTTTTATTGTCCATTTTGCTGTCTTTTTGTTCTACTTTCTGGGAGATTTCTTAGATTCTGTCTTTAAACATTCCATTAAAGACTCTATTTCAGCTTTCCTATTTTTAATGTTCAGAAACTCTTTTGCCTCTCTAATATTTGTGTTTGTTGCTTTTATTTGATTGATTTATTTATTTTCTTATTTATTTATTTTGAGACCGTGTTTCACTCTCGTTGCCTAGGCTGGAGTGCAATGGCGTGATTTCAGCTCACCACAACCTTTACCTCCCGGGTTCAAGTGATTCTCCTGCCTCAGCCTCCCAAGTAGCTGGGATTACAGGCATGCGCCACCACGCCTGGCTAATTTTGTATTTTTAGTAGAGACGGGGTTTCTCCATGTTGGTCAGGCTGGTCTTGAACTCCTGACCTCAGGAGATCCACCTGCCTTGGCCTCCCAAAGTGCTGGGATTACTGGCATAAGCCACCATGCCCAGCCTTCATTTTTATTTTTTTATTTTTTATTTTATTTATTTATTTATTTATTTCAGTATTATACTTTAAGTTCTAGGGTACATGTGCATAACATGCAGGCTTGTTACATATGTATACTTGTGCCATGTTGGTGTGCTGCACCCATCAACTCATCAGCACCCATCAACTCGTCATTTACATCAGGTATCACTCCCAATGCAACCCCTCCCCCCTCCCCCCTCCCCGTGATAGGCCCCGGTGTGTGATGTGATGTTCCCTTTCCTGAGTCTAAGCATTTTTATTTTTTTTTGAGACAGAGTCTCTCTCTGTCACCCAGGCTGGAGTGTAGTGGTACAATCTGGGCTCACTGCAACCTCCACCTCCTGGATTCAAATAATTCTCCTGCCTCAGCCTCCCAAGTAGCTGGGAATACCGGGTCCTGCCACCACGCCCTGGTACATTTTGCATATTTTGTACAGACGGGGTTTCGCCATGTTGGCCAGACTGGCCTCGAACTCCTGGCCTCAAGTGATCTGCCCACCTCGGCCTCCCAAAGTGCTGGGATTACAGGCGTGAGCCACTACGCCTGGCCCTTTGATGCTCTTAAATAGTACATTGTTCTTGTTTCATGGGTGCGTTGTTTACATATTAATTATATACTCTTTATACCATCCCTGTAATGTCAGTTTTTCTCAAAGTTATTCTTTTAGTTAGACTTTTGTTTTGTTCTGGTGTTTGTACTTCCTTTTGGAGGCTTTTCTCAAACACTGATGATCTCTGACCTCATGTTGATATTTAAGTGTGATATAAGAAGCTCGGTAGAGACTCTCTGTGAGGGTGGAACTGAATGACTTTTTTGAAAGGAGATATGGTAGACAGCAAGCGTCTTTCTTCCTTTTTTTCTCTTTCCTTTCCTTTTTTTTTTTTTTTTTTGAGATGGAGTTTCACTCTTGTTGCCCAGGCTGAAGTGCAATGGTGTGATCTCAGCTCACCACAACCTCCACCTCTCTGGTTCAAGTGATTCTCCTGCCTCAGCCCCCTGAGTAGCTAGGATTATAGGCATGTACCACCATGCCCAGCTAATTTTGTATTTTTAGTGGAGATGGGGTTTCTCCATGTTGGCCAGGCTGGTCTCAAACTCCCGACCTCAGGTGACCCGCCCGCCTCAGCCTTCCAAAGTGTCGAGATTACAGGCATGAGCCACCATGCCTGGTTCTTCCTTTCTTTTCTCTCTCTCCCTTCCTCCCTTCCTCCCTTTCTCCTTCTGGATTGGGGAACACCTACACATTCACATCTGTAGATCTTTTTCTACGACCTTATAATTTATTTAAAGAAACATCCTCTGATCTCTTGCCTTGGGGGAGAGGGATGAGGGGTGGTGGTATAAACTTGGCTCCTGGCTTACTAAGCTGGGTGGAGGAAACTATGAGATGATATCTCACTCATTAGCATATGATCTTTCACTTGCTCTCCTTCTTGCAGGTCCAGTAGCTCTCTCCTGATAGTTCCCCTGATGTACCCAAGTGGGAAGTCCTCCTGGTTCAATTTCACTACAGTACACTCTGTCTCCTGCTAGCATGGAGGAGGGATGGAGTTTTGGGCTGAATTGTATCTCCCTAAATTCAAGTGTTGAAGTCCTAACCCCCTCGTGCCTCAGAACGTGAGTGTATTTGGAGATAGGGTCTTTCAAGAGGTAAATAAGGTAAGATGGAGTCATATGGGTGGGCCGTAATCCCATATGTTATAAGAAAAGGAGATTAGAACACAGACATGTGGGCTCACAGTGAAACGACCATGTGAGGACCCAGTAAGATGGCCACCTGCAAGCTAAGGAGGAGGCCTTCAAAGAAAGTGACTCTGCTAGCACCTCAATCTTGACTTCTATCCTCCAGAACTGTGAGAAAATAAACTTTTGTTGTTTAAACCACACCATCTGTGGTATTTTGTCATGGCAGCCTGGAAAACTAACATGGATGAGAGCTTGTTTGCACTGGGTGGAGGTGGGGGCCTAGGGGCCTAACAGCTTTGTATCAAGCTTTTCAATCAATCCCTCTGGCATCAGCCCTATCACTCACTCCCACCTTCAACGGTAATTGGACACTTGATTTTCAAGGCCAAGCTTGTCCAGCCCTTGGCCTGCGGGCCACATGCGGCCCAGGATGGCTCTGAATGCAGTACAACACAAATTGGTAAACTTTCTTAAAACACTATGAGATTTTTTTTTTTTTTTTTTTTTTTTTTCTCATCAGCTATCATTAGTGTGTTTTATGTGTGGCTCAAGACAATTTTTCTTCTAATTTGGCCCAGGGCAGCCAAAAGATTGGACACACCTGTTCTAGGCTTTTCTGAGGTTCTACAGGCTAAATGGTCATGACCCTCAGTGTCACAGATGATTAAGCTCATCTGTCTTAACTCTGCTAAATCAGTTTCTACTCCTTCAGTCGCTTTCTAATTTCCAAATTTTGTTGTCATCTTTAATACTTTCATCTCCTTCCTTACTCTCCTATCACTGAGGATTCAGGAAGGACTAGAGGGCCAGGATGTGGTGGCTCACACCTATAATTCCAACACTTTGAGAGGCCAAGCACGGCTTGAGCCCAGGAGATTGAGGCAGCCTGTAGTGAGCTAAGATTGTACCACTGAATTCCAGCCTGGGTTATAGAGTGACTCCTTGTCTTAAAAGAAAAGAAAAGAGAAGAAAAAGATGAAGCAATAGAGATAAAGACACTTGCTCAATGCTGTTTTAACAGGGCAGTGCTTTCTGTGAAAGGGTTACCTATGGCTAATTCCCGCAACAGAAACACTTGCTATCCTTAAGAAATATACAAAACCCAACTGATTGCTGGCTGAAAAAGAGGCTCCAAACTGCAAGGGAACTGCTATTGAATGCTCAGTTGGTTAAGTTATACATCCTTAGGTCGATTTCAAATTCAGGCATCCAGGTACATTTTATTCTTCTCCAGGTTCCTTCTTGGGGATAAGAGCCAATTTAACAAATTAGTGTTTTTACAGCGCAAAACAACCTAGGAGGAGATAGTACTTGTCACGGCTTCACAGCATATTCAATGACAGATCTGCTATAGTGGCCCCACATATGATGACATATGGCGGAAGACAGTCAGCAGGCCGACTTGTTTAACTAGATCTGCAGCCCTTTAAAACTGGATTCTGGCTAGGCGTGGTGGCTCATGCCTGTAATGCCAGCACTTTGGAAGGCCAAGGTGGGTGGATCATTTGAGGCCAGGATTTCCAGATCAGCCTGGCCAACATGGTGAAACCCTGTCTCTACTAAAAATACAAAAGTTAGCTGGGCATGGTTGCAGATACCTGGTGATGGGCCCAGCTACTCAGGAGACTGAGGCAGAAGAATCACTTGAACCTGGGAAGTGGAGGTTGCAGTGAGCAGAGATCATACCAGCACTCCAGCCTGAGCAACAGAGCAAGACTCCATCTCAAAAAAACAAAAACAAAAACAAACCAACTGAATTCTTCTGCCCAGATGGCATAGAATGGCATCCTTTTCCCCAAGTCTCACTATAATAAGAGGTTCATGATAATGAAATGACAATTTAGCATCAAATTCTAAACACTTTTGACAATGAGAAAATGAGATTAGCCATCTTAATAGTCATCTATTAAGACCATTACTTAAATGATAATCAAAATAACATTACTTTTCCCCAGGAATTTAATTAAAAATTTTAACTCATAAACAATTTTGTTAGAAACAGCACTATCTTGTTACCAGTTTTTATATGAACATTTGCTTTGTTGCTGCCTCCTAAAATAACCATCAAATTCTAAACTGTGCTGAAACTTCCAAGTTCATGATGCATACTGCAGCAGATTCCAGGATCATTATTCTGAGGAGCTAACTACTCCAACTAAGGACAGCAGCCAACATTAAATAAATAATCACTAGGTTCAGAATGGAAGAATACACACAGGTAAAATCCATTACTTACTCTACGGCTGTCTGTTGCAAAACTGCATGTCCAGCATAATTTAGGATGATGGTCTTCAATGGCTAAGGGTGTGCAACTTTATGCTGTCAGAATACTGTACTGTGTTTCTCAAATTTTAAGATACATCAGAACCATCTATAGGCTTGCTAGAAACACAGGTTGCTGCCCACCTCCTTGAATTTCTGATTCCATGGGTCTGGGGTGAGTTGGTGAATCTGCATTCCTAACAAGTTATCAGGGGATCTGATGTTGACAGTCCATCCAGGGACCACACTTTGGGAACCACTGCTGCACTTAAGTGTTTATGAATAAAGATATTTGGAGAGAGAGTAGTAGAGTCTCATGGTGAGTGTGGCAGAAGCTTTCATATTTATTTACTATTCTTCTGCCAAAGGAATCAAAACATTTGAGTAACAGGTAATTTCATGGTTGACATTTTAAAATGGTCCTTTTGAACATCTTCCTTTGCCAATCTAACCAATAAATACAGCACTAGTTAGCCAGTAGAGGGACAACAAGCTATCTGAACAAAGTTGAGTTATTAGATACCAAAGAGGAAGAAAAGATTCTTGACTATCATAAACCAACAAAAGGAATGGTTTAAACATGAACACTGGGTTTCTTTGCACAAACAAATTTAGGATAGTTTGGTAAAAGCTTTTGTACAATTTTGGAAACGGACTTCAGATTAAAGGGTTAAACACACTTATTTATCTTCATTCTCCCCTAAAAAGATGGTAAGAGAACATAAAGGGATAAAACGATAGGGGCAAAGAAGATAGAGGAGGAGTCATCAGCAAAAGTTATATTTCAACACAATTCTGAAGAATAGAGAGGGTCGATGGAGGAGTGAAAACTAGTTTAACAGAACAGTGAAAGCTACACTGTAATATGGCCATAGAGGTCAGTACAGAAAGAGCCCAATTCCCTACAAAACCCTAGCGTGGTCTGGGCCTTGGAGATGACAGAGATCACTAGAAGAAAATACTGATGAAGGGCCCCAGGATCCCAGAAGGTGAGGCAGAGTTGAGCAGGTAAAAGCAAGGGGCCAGGTCAATGTTGGCACTTGGAGTTGCTGGAGTCTTAGGTGCCCTGTCCCACTCCTCGCAGTCAGCAAGAGAAAGAGGAGGGAGGCTTGCCCAGCAGGCACAAAGAAGGCAGGAATAAGGCACCTGCAGGAAAGAAAAGAGTGTGAAAGATTGCATCCTAAGCAGTTACTCATCCAGACCTCTTCCCCTGAACTGCTTCCAGAATGCTGGCAGCCAAGTGAATGCCTCCTCAGGCAAGGGATTGTAAGATATTTCTCATGAGAAACTGACAAGCCCCAAAGAAAAGACATCTAGTTTCTGACGTTTGAGGTATCTTCCCATGAAAAAATGAGCTTTCGTCTGATCACCATACAGCAAGCCCACCAATGAGCCCATACTTTTCTCACCCACATACAGAGTTTCTGGTGAGGTTTCTATTACCTCATTCCTGAGAGGAAAAGGTTTACAGACAGTTGACGAAAGCCTCTAACGTGATGGGTCTAAAACAAATACATGAGAAGGGAAGCTAGAGAAAGCCAAGACCAGGCAGGAGGCAAAGGATACAGCCTATCTGGAAAGATAGAAAAAGTTAGTGCGACTGTGACATGATCACTACATTCTATTTATAACAGACAGCATGAAATGAGCTCTTTAAATAGTTGAGATAACAACTGCAGTAGAAAGTAAAGCAAGAAAATATCCTCCAAAATAGGGCAAAAGATGAAGAGATGTGCAACAGGAAAAAACAATGAAGAACATTCTGAGATTAATCCAGTTTAAAAAATAAATAATAAGATTGAATAATAATTGATAATTTAATAAGTGCCTGATACTGTTCTAAGTGAATCAGACATATTAGGGAGGTAACTACTATTATTATCTCCATTTTATAGATGAGGAAACTGAAGCACGGCAAAATTAAGTGACATTCTCAACAGTAACACTGGAAGCTAGAAGATAAAAGAACAATTTCTGCCTGTAATTGCAGCTACTTGGGAAGTTGAGTCAGGAGGATCACTTGAGTCCAGGATTTTGAGGCTTTTGAGGCTGCAGAGAGCTATAACCATGGCACTCCAGCTGGTGTGACAGAATAAGAACCTGTTTTTAAAAATTTAATTAATTTTTTTTGAGACAAGGTTTTGCTCTGTAGCCCAGGCTGGAGTGCAGCGTCATGATCTCAACTCACTGCAGCCTTGACCTCCCTGGGGTCAGGCAATCTCCTTACCTTAGCCCCCTGAGTAGCTGGGACTACAGGTGCGCACCAGTATGCCCGGTTAATTTTTGTATTTTTTATAGAGATGGGGTCTAGCTACATTGCCCATGCTGATCTTGAACTCTTGGACTCAAGTGATCCTCCTGCCTTGGCCTCCCAAAGTGCTGGGATTACAGGTGCAAGCCACTGTGCATGGCCTAAAAAGTTTTTTTAATTAAAAATTAAAATAAATAAGTGAAAGAGCAATTTCTATAAAATTATGAATGAAGAAGTTCTGGTTAGAATTCTACACTTGGTCGAACTCTCTATTAAAAGTAAAAGTTGAATAAAGACATATCTAGTATGTAAGAACTCAAATTTTACCTTCTGTACCTTTTCTTGGGCTGTTACTAAAACATGTGCCATGGAAAATGAAGCAATAAACCAAGAAAGAAGGCACAAAACACAGAAATGGGTTTCTCACACTACAAATTAAGGAGTGTCCCAGGCTGGGCGTGGTGGCTCATGCCTGTAATCCCAGCACTTTGGGAGGCCGAGGCAGGTGGATCACCTGAGATTGGGAGTTCTAGACCAGCCTGACCAACATGGAGAAACTCCGTCTCTACTAAAAATACAAAATTAGCTGAATGTGGTGGCACATGCCTGTAATCCCAGCTACTTGGGAGGCTGAGGCAGGGGAATCACTGGAACCTGGGAGGCAGAGGTTGCGGTGAGCTGAGATCACACTATTACACTCCGGCCTGGGCAACAGAGAGAGACTCTGGAAAAAAAAAAAAAAAAAAAAAGGAGTGTCCCAGGATGACACTTGAGCAGTGGATTCACAGAGCAACTCATCTCCACTGAAACAGTAGAACAATGAATTTCTGGAGGAATTGTTTTCAGGGGAAAATTGGAATTGATTGTTTGATCATTTGGAAAATAAATATGATAGTCATTTGATAGATCAGTTGTAGAAAAATATCAGGATAGGTGCATAATAAATTAAGTAAATAGATACAAGTTTTTATAAGAAAGAAAACAATAATAGTACACTATTGGCTCTGTTGTCATTGCTACTGGCATAGTCACTTAGCTCCTAAACTGTGAAAGTGCTGTGTTGGAAGGAGAAGTTGCTTGGCATGAAAGAGCTAAATCCTAATCTGAAGCAACAGGTAGTCAGAGCACAACATCTATTGGCAAATCAAGAGACGGCAGTATAAATTATTTAGAAATAGGGAGGTGAATGACAGAAGAGACAGATAAAAGTGGAATGTGGCTACCTCTAAAACGGAGAGGAACATGATAGGTATTGCATTATCTTAAAATATTATATTAAAATAGTACCTGCATTGTCTTAAAATATATTAGTTTCTAAGTGTGTGTTTATATTGTTTTAAAAAAATACAATTTTGAAATTTATTTGTTGAAAATGGACACATGGAACAAACCAAACCTTGTTTTATCGTGTAATTTTCAGAAAATATGTGATCCATAAAGATTAAAAGAAAAGTTGTATTAAGTCTGGCAGCTTTAGTATTAACTTGAAATAAAATATGGTAAGCTTTCCACGTCCTCCTTTGTTTCCACAATCCATATGTACGAGCTAGATCCCAGTCAGAACTTCCACAAACACTTCATTCTTTGGTAGCGGCGGTTATAAATTACACCTCTGCTAATTTGCGTTGTTCCCAACCAGGAGAAACATTACCACAAAAAAAAAAAAAAAAAAAAAAAAAAAAAAAAAAAATCAGTTTCATCCTGCAGTGTTTCCGTAGCAACCATATTAAGCTGGAAGAATAAAGCACCTTTGTAGCGGTAGCGTCTATTGAATTACAATGTAAATGTTGATGCCTGCCTGGAAACGTCAAATGACAACAGGTTTACAGAACGAATTCAGTGGTTGTTTGCAGCTCTGGAATCCCAGGCTGCAGAGTCGAGATCGAAGAGGTGCGCCTGGCCATCTTAGTGTCCATTCAACCAAATCTCCTCACTCCATCAAAACCACGCCACTCCCCACCTGCCCAGCTCGTAAAAGGATGCTCACCTGCTTGAAAATCTGTAATATATCTGATGTCTTTTACACAGCAGGACGCGAAAAGTGTTTGTTGTGGATAAGAATGTTAAAAATTCAATTACGCAACAGACCAAACTTTGTGTTTCCTTCCCCCTCTCAGCACAAAGTAACTTTAGTCCCGTCCTCTTCTGCCACTGTCAAACAGCCCTGTTACTGTGGGCATTAAATGCCTTGTGGCGTACTGCGCATTTGATTCTGGTTGACTTGGGATACCTGAGCTCGGCTCTCATTAGTTCTTCCGCTCGACCCATAATCCTTAGTGTTTGCAGGTGTTGCATTCCCCCAACCCCTTTCTTCGCTTCAACCAGTACCCCCGACCTTCCCATCCCTGCCTTGGAGAAGGAGGAAAACGCAGCTTGAGGTCTACTCGAAGAACTGACCCTCAGCTCTCACAGGCTGCCGCCGAGCTGCAAGCATGCCGCCGCTCCACTCAGGTAAACTTCGGAGTGAGTTACCTTCACTTGGAGAAGGGCCTTACCTGAGTGCGCCTCTGCCAATGGCAGCTCACCTGAGGGAGCTCCCCAGCCAATCATCGTGCAGCTCGTCCCTCGGGCTTGTACCCTTTAGTGAAAGAATTCAGCTCCTTGCGAGAAAGTTACCTGTGGCCGCCCAAGTCCGCCACTTTCTGCTCTGTGTCTGCCCATTGCCACGATCCAGGAGGACTCCGCGCCGCCCGGCCGCCTCCGAGCTCGGGCCCCATGTGAGGGGCCCCCCCCTTATCCCACCTTTCCGGCTAGGTGAGGGCGCGAGCGGGCGAGCGAGCGAGAGTGGTGAGGGGGGACGGAAAAGCAGAATTACCTGTAGCTCTTGTTCTGCCATCTCGGGCGCTCTCACACACCTTCACCTGCACAGACTTGAAAGTCCAGTTTCACCAGAGGCTGAGGCTCCAGGAAAAGGGGAGCAAGTTCATTGGATCAAACATGTCACAAGAGTCGGACAAGTAAGTGGATCACACGCGCCGGCTGCTGCTACTACCACTTTGGGCTGATGGCAACTGGTTTGTTATGTTTTTGTTTTTGTTTTTAAGTTGCTATTGTTGGTATTTTTCTTTCTTTTTTCTTTTTCTTTTTGGTGGATCCAGACTTTTCCGCATTATGTTTCTACCCTGATTAAGAGGAGAAACCCTACAACAATGTGAATGTTTAATATCCCCTTTGGGCCTTGATAGTAAAAGTGGGTTTTCCTTTTCCTTCCTCCCTTAGGAATGGTCTCAGCTCCCGCTCCCGCATGAATACTTGGATATTGCCAGAGGTTTTGGTAGATGGGCGCGGAAGGCCTGCTCTTCCCCCTCTGCTTTAGCTGCTCCCACCGATCTGGCGTTTAGGGCCGTTTGGAAGTTCAGCTGAGTTCCTTCGATTTGTCCAAAGGGCCTACTGTAAAAGTGGGGCTTGGCCGCTTTTGTGTGACCGCAACAAAGAGCTTTTATACCGAGGCAGAAACGGCCATCTTCTCGCACCGGGCAGGAGGGTGGGCGTGAGTGCGCGCCCGCCTGTGGCCCCGAAGGGAGGCGAGGCGCTGGGAGGCCGGGGGGCGCGGGGGGGGCCGGCGCCGTCCCCCACTCCCTCGACATCCCGCCTCCCTCCTCCCCTCCCCCGCCTCCCTCCCCCGGGTCCGCCCCCGCATTGTTTGGCCACCTTCCTCAGGTGCCCGGGGGAAAGGACGGTTCGCAAAGTGGGGGAACTCATGTGAGGCCTCGAGTTAGGGCCTCGGCGGGGCGCCAAGGAGCGCCTGCTGCTGAGCGATTCACCCGCGCCCCGACGGCGGCTGCAAGCCCCTGGAGCTCGCGGCCTTCCACGCAGTTGGCCGCCAACTCGGACGCGGCAGGCGGGACTGCGTGGGGCGCGCAGAGCCTTCTCGGGGTGCTCTCGCCGTCAAGGCCGGGGGCTCGGGGCGGGGGGAACGCTGGGCTCGCGTCCTTCCCGTCCCGGACAGGCACTCCAGACGCGCCGGCGAGCCACAGCCTGCGCGGCCGGAGTCGCCCGCGGGTCACCGGGCCCGGTCCGGCCGCGTCCTGACGGCCTCCCCGCGGGCCGGCCCCCGCCCTCGGAAGGCTTTGTGCGATCCGGGGGAGGTGGGGCCTGGGCGGGCGCGGGAGGGAGCCGGAGGTGGGTCCCGCGGCCTTTCTCGGGATTCGGCGGGGACACTCCCTTCCCCCTCTTCTCGGGCGCGTCCGGGCCTGGGAACTGGCTGCGTCCTATTGGAATGCGCGGGGCCGCCCTTTTGCTTTCCCCGGTAACTTTGCCGTGGCGTTGCGGCCACCCCGAGGTGGCCTTCCTGAAGGCGTGTCGCCGGAGAGGGCCGGTGCCCCAAGGCCGCGGGCCGCTGGGCCTGTCATGGAGAAGTGGTGGGGACCCGTCCCAAGTTGAGGGACCACGAGGGAGGAGTGGGAAGGCCCAGCGGATCTGTTCAGGGGTGAAGGGGAAGGACTAGCTTCAACATAAAGCCGCTTGGTAGGTTAGGCGAACCTAAAATGCGCTGTCATACTTAACAAGCAAAAAACTGCCAGATAGTTGTACCCCGTTAGCCACCGATGAGGAATTAACCGAGTACAGCATACCGGAGGGGAAGAACTAGCGTTACCAACACAGGAGAGGGTCTGAGGCAGGGTAGGAAGAGGAGAGTGTGTGGTCGTCTGAGAACACCCCCAGCTCTTCCCTAAATCTTTCTAGTCTTTAAGGAAACACGACTCGAGTTTGAAATTTTCAGTAGCCAAATCCCGAGGCGACAGCAAGTTTTTGGGGTTTGTTTTGATCCTTGCGTGCGTCAAAGATGATTGCAAATCTAGTTTAATTAATCGCACAATTAACGTTTAGTTTGCTTAGTTTTGTGATACAACAGGACTCGAATTCTGAATGAAAACGAGTCGGTCTCTATTTTCACCAGTTATACTTAGCAGCAATAAGAACAATGTGTTTACCACCAGAAATAAGTACTGAGCGCCCGCAATCTGGTTTCACCACACACATCACCTAGTTTTTATGGGTGATAAGTACCTGGGATTACGTCTGCTTACATTTAATGAACGTTGCTTTTATCTAGTCGTGGTTTCCAACACGAAATTTTGTATCCTGGGAAAAGTAATGGTTACAATGGTGCAAAGAGACAATTCGACCTGGTTTGTTTCTCTCTCATTGGGCTGTTGAAAATGCTTTAAGTCAATACATGACTTCTGGATCATTTCTGCGAATTCTAGCCCAGTTTTCTTAATATTAAGATTCTAAGGGAGCCCTGGCAGGGGTGGGTCTGAAGCTTATGCAACTATGTGTGTGAGATGCGGTGGGGACTGTAAGGAAACGGGCCCCTGGGCACACCATGGGGCTTCCTTCCTGAGCAAGTGAGAGGCTTCGTGAGCCTCATTGAAAATCCGCCTTACAAGGCCTGTCTGTAGTTTCTGGAAATAACATGAACGAACACACACTGGATATTCTTTCATAATCCCATTAAGATTTAGGCAATCTTTGGGGTTGCACAGGATGATATTTCTGGTTAACAAGTCTGGACTGAAGTAGCATGGTCTTTTTTATGGTGTGGACTTTTCAGATTGAAACATTCTGCTTTTGATGTTCTGCAGTGTTGATGCTATCGCCAATTAAAACAAAGTATTTTTAGGACATTTTGTCTTTGTACATATTTTAAAATTCTCTACTCCATCTTAAATTTTATGAAGATTTAAGATCTTTGTCAGCAAGCATGTGTACAAGCGAAACAATGCTAAATTAAGAAACTCTTATTTTACTGCCAAAATGTATAAAATATATTCAGAGAACATATAGGTACTATGTGATTTGATACTCACAGGTGTTTTTCATCAGGTAAGTGTATTTTCTGGTTACCTACTATTCGTAACACATTCAGATAGGCGTAATAGAGACATGCGAAGATGGATAAGATGAGCCCTGTTCTCAGGGGGCTTAAACTGTAGTGGAAAGCAACTCCTGGACAGACATACTTTTAATAAACACAATGCCTAATAGTTACAAAAAATACAATAGTTACAAAAAAGTTTTTAAAAGTACAGTACAGGGGCTGGGCGCTGTGGCTCAGCCTGTAATCCCAGCACTTTGGCAGGGTGAGGCGGGTGGATCACGAGGTCGGGAGTTCAAGACCAGCCTGATCAACATAGTGAAACCCTGTCTCTACTAAAAATACAAAAAATTAACCCGGTGTAGTGGTGGGCGCCTGTAATATCAGCTACTTGGGAACCTGAGGCAGGAGAATCCCTTGAACCTGGGAGGCGGAAGTTGCAGTGAGCTGAGATTGCGCCACTGCACTCCAGTCTGGGTGACAGTGCAAGACTCCATCTCAAAAAACAAAAACAATACAGGTCATGATAAATACTGCCTCTCCCTACTCATCGCATTTTTGCCTATGATAATTTTAGTCATTTTGTGTGTTTTTTGTTAAGGGGTCCTGCTATTATTCAGAAAATGGCTGAAGTTATAGGTATCTCATGTGGATAACCTTTCAAGTAATGGGATGACTCTACATTTTAATTAAACTCTCTAGTCTTTAGTTTTATAAATGCATATGCTTGTTTACATTTGGCTATGCAAAATATCTTTTAAGGTCAGAAACGTCAAGAATTTATCATATCTTTTTCAAACCAATACATATACCCTTTCAATTTTTGAATGAGTATGCCTTGAATGCCACTATATACTTGGCATTGAGATTCACTGGTGAATAGAACCTAGTCCCGGCCTGCATGGTACTTAGTGTGTGTGTGGGGGGGGCCGGTGGGAGGAGGGGGGGTGGCGGGGCGGGAAGGGGCAGACTTGTTGACAGTAAATCAACAAAAAAGTAAACATTAATTAGATGATAAGTGCTATGAAGGAAAGCAAAACTGGCTGGAAGGACTGAGAATAATGGGGGAGGTCTTTTGTACAGGGTGATCATGGACAGCTTCTCCAATGAGGTGAGCTTTGAGTGGAGGCCTGAGTGCAGTGAGGCATCAAGCCCTGAGATACCTGGGGTAAGAGTGTTACAGGCAGGTGGAAGAGCAATTGCAAAGGCCCTGGAGTGACAGTGTGGTTAGACAGTCTAGGACCAGAAAGGAGCTCTGTGTGGGTGAATCAGAGTCAGAGATAATGGCACTATCAAATAAACATGATCAGTTCTCTACGTATTAATCTGGACAGTTGCATACTCAAAATGGTCAAAATTGTTCTTGTAAGTGGTCTTGGTAATCAAGAGATAGCAATACCCAATGAGTAAATGATGAACCAGCTAATACCATCAGTCTTGTTTCTTTCCCTGAGTATCACCAGTTTAATGGTGAGGGGTCCAGAGTTCTGTTCCCTACAACGGATTAAATCTTGTACACTCCTTAATTCAGAGATGAATAAATGCACACACTCTGGAGGATCCCTGAGGATTCAAACTAAAGGAGACAAAGTACAGATAGTGTTTGCTCAGACACACCCACCTCCCTAAAACTCGTAGCATAACCTACCTTCAGCTACCATCTCCACTCCTTAACATTAGGCTTGTGCAAGGTAAAATTTGCCCTTGCTGCCTTCCTCTTGCTCTTGTTCAGTTTCTATAAACTGTATCCATCAGAAAACATGAACTTGTCCACTGTGTCTGGAGGAACACTGCATAGCATGTGCTTTAGTGAGTTTCCCATCTTCAATGAAGTAAACTGACATACAGGCAAAGTTAACCTAACTGAAAAACAAGTTGAAGATGATGCACATGCTTAAAAATAGGAATCTCCACAGGAATTTCTAAAATGATTGCATCTCAAACTCACCTGAGTTTAAAACATATAATATATCATCTGAGGCACCCTGGGTCCCAACCCAGCAGTGTTGAATTAGATTCTCCAGGAGAAAGCACAGGGAATCTGCATCTAAACAATGTTCCAGGCATTATAATTGCCTTAAATAGGACAACACTGCTTCAAATGAAACTTAATGCTAGTTTACATAATAGATACAATTTATATGCAACTTTTCAGGTGCATATCCTGTGTGTAAATGAAAGAAACCTGTGGACTTTTATTTTACTTTATGCTACCTTGGATGAGCAGCTTCAGATATGATTTTAACGTGGATATAAGACTTCTTAGGCCTGCTCTAGATGTTTACTTTCATTGTTTTGTTGAACTGCTGCTTCCGGAAGAAAGGGTTCTTTTTGAAGGGGAATATGTTTCCAGAGCTGCAAAAGAACTGATTTGAAGTGATGTCACCCACATGGGCCTCCGCTAGGCTTGCCAAAGGTCTAGCTCGGGTTTCTGGCTGAATCCCACTCATGTGTGAGCTGATGTTCAATTTTTATTTATTTATATATATATTTTTATTTATTTATTTGAGACAGAGTCTTGCTGTGTTGCCCAGGCTGGAGTGCAGTGGCACAATCTTGGCTCACTGCAACCTCCACCTCCTAGGTTCAAGAGATTCTCCTTCCTCAGCCTCCCCAGTAGCTGGGATTACAGGTGTGTGCCACCACGCTTGGCTAATTTTTTGTATTTTTAGTAGAGATGGGGTTTCATCATGTTGGCCAGGCTGGTCTCAAACTCCTGACCTCAAGTGATCCACCCACCTTAGCCTCCCAAAGTGCTGGGATTACAGGCATGAGCCACCATGCTTGGTATTCACTTTTTTGAGGACTGCTGTTTCACTGAATTCAGATTCTATTTTGTAGCACAAAGTCAAAGGTAAAGAGCTCTAGTTTGATGTTGGTCCCTGGTGAAATGATCTGATAGGATGATGATTGCAGTTTCATTTCTAAGGCTCATGGTAGCTTAAAGTATTACTCTGATAAGATGGTACTAGATCTTCTGTTGGCCTACAGTGAGGGTCTGTTTTAAACTGACTGCAGAGTCCAGGCCATTCAAATGGTCCCAGTGCCACCTGACTTAAGGGAGATCAGGAGTAAGTGTTAGAGCGATCAATGAAAAGCTATGTCTAGCAATTTCTGCTAGGCTCAGGAAAGTAAAAGGAGAATTTAGAAAAGTAGTTGGATAAATCAAACATACATAGAAGCATTTAAACAACATTAACAGTACCCAATCACCTCAAGAAGTGTTTGTTTGAAATGTATAGCAAATCCAAATAAGATTTTTTGATGTTAGGTTGTTAAATTTACTTTTTAAAAAGTCTTAGATAATTCAGGCAACTGCCTCAGTTCCTCTTTATGACTTTGGTCTAACTATAGCCATACATTTCTGTTTAAAAAATTAACAATGGTTACATAGTATTTTTCCCCTTCCTTACTTCCTCCCTCATTTAAACCAACATTTTCTTCTTGTTCCCTCCTTCCCTTCTTTCCTTCCTTGGTTTGTCTCCCTAATGTCACTTTCCTGTTTCTTTTTTCCTCCCGTATTACTTGGTGAGAACTGACAGCTGCACAGCTTCTGCACATAGAGATAAATGTGAGTCTGATTTTAGGTGCTGCCATAGTTAGTGAACTTTGCTGCATTCTTTCAGTATTTACAGCATCAGCAGCCCATCGTTGTTACCTGGGCCAAGGGGTAAGATCATGTCAACTAGGTTTAACCTTGGAAAAATTTGAAGTTATTTTTAGTATAAGAAAAGCCTTACCCTAAGTTAATTAGAGTTCTCATTCATGATCCCTGGCATTCACTAGGGCACTGATACTCTTTTCCTTTTCAAGAGGTTTTCAATGACTCTTGTTCAGTTATAAAAACTAGGCCTGGCCAGGCGAGGTGACTCATGCCTGTAATCCCAGCACTTTGGGAGGCCGAGGCAGGCAGATCACGAGGTCAGGAGTTCAATACCAGCCTGGCCAATATGGTGAAACCCTGTCTTTAGTAATAACACGAAAATTATCCAGGCATGGTGGTATGCACCTGTAGTCCCAGCTACTTGGGGGGCTGAGGCAGGAGAATCGCTTGAACCCAGGAGGTGGAGGTTGCAGTGAACCAAGATCACGCCACTGCACTCCAGCCTGGGCAACAGAGCGAGACTCTGTCTCAAAAAAAACCAACCAACCAAACAAACAAAAAACAAAAACAAACAAACGAAAAACAAAAACTAGGCCTAACCTGAAAGAGGGCAGCGATTGATTTGGCAGAGTTCTCCAGGGAAAATTCCTTAATGAGCAGCAACAGGCTGGATAGGAATTTTTGCTTTGGCCCAGGAGGACTGGTGGGTTGCTTAGTAACAACATGTACCTGGGAGTCCCTCAGACAGCTTCACTGGTCTTCAAATTTAGGCCTCCAAATTTCAGATTCATTCTACCATCTATCTGCCTGCATATTTTCTTCCTTTGGATGAATCTAGGCTCTTCAGATCAGTTTTGTTTATTTTTCCATTACCAGGAGAGTACATTTTATGTTGTAAGTTTCTTATAATGGTAAATGGTAAAAAGTACTGGATTATAATAGGTAATAACGAAAGTGTTTTTTTTTTTTTTTTTTTTTTGAGATGGAGTTTTGCTCTTGTCGCCCAGGCTGGAGTATGATGGCATGATCTTGGCTCACTGCAACCTCCGCCTCCTGGGTTCAAGCAATTCTCCTACCTCAGCCACCTGAGTAACTGGGACTATAGGCGTGTGCCACTATGCCTGGCTACTTTTTTTGTTTTTTCAGTAGAGACACAGTTTCGCCATTTTGGCCAGTCTTGTCTCGAATTCCTGACCTCAGGTGATCCATTCGTCTTGGCCTCCCAAAGTGTTAGGATTACAGGCGTGAGCCACCGTACCCGACTGAAAGTGTTGTTTTATGCTGTAAGTTTCTTAATGGTAAATGGTAAAAAAAAAAAAAAAAGTACTGGATTATAATGGGTTAAGTGGGATAGAAGTAAGAAAGCATTCCTTTGGGGATCTCTACCTCCCATCCCCAGTTATACTGGGAAAAGAGAAATGATTCAGCTTCATGAGTTTTGGTGAGCAGTAGTAATATTATTTGTAAAAAGAGCACCTTTTGATTTGCCACATACAATACTAATCAAATAACACATTTTAAGAATTCTTATAGGAAGTGCTAGAAAAGCTGGTGCATTTCAGGGGATTTCAATGTATATTTTGAAAATAAGTCAGGGTTCTGAAGGTTGTTCATGCATTTGAATGGGCATTCAGTGGAAAGCAATCAATGCCTGTGGTAGATGAAGTGCCTTATTTTACTTTGTAATGAACATGGCAATGAACTTTGTGGGGAGCACTTCACTTTCACTCCCAAGGAAATGCTTCCTTTACAAGTGTGAATGCAGATACCCTCCGGAACAGAAACGGAAAGCAAGAATTGCTTGTGGCTTCTCTTTATTTTGGCGCCAGCCTTTCATCTGAACTCTGAATATACAAATATAACTAACCCTGAGAGCCAGAGTCTCTTCTTTTTTAAGGCCCATGAATTTAGGTCAGGGTTTTAGGAGACAAGGAAAGGTTGAAGTGAAGGAGAGAGGCATGGAGAAAGGAAAGGACGAGAGAGAGCAGGAAGAAACTGCGTAACTACTGTTAAGTTGCCAGTGTTTTCTCAGTGGAGTGTGAGCGGCTGGCAGGGGCTGCTGCCGGGGCCTAGGGTGCGACAGCATGTGGCTGTTTGGCCTCCTAGATAATTGATTTTGGTGTTAATTTGCAATCTAGTATCCTAGAGCTAGAAAGAGCCTTAGGGATCATCCAAATGCATCTTAGGGCATGTGAGAGAGCAGGTATAGGATTTTGATCTAAAAGCCTGGTTTGAGGAGAAAAGTATCTTACATTTTTTCTTCTGTATTTCATTTTGGGATTCTAAGTAAAAATTGAAAATTTGGAGTTTTGATTAGTTTAAAAAAACATGCTTTTTTTTTTTTTTTTGGAAGATTGAGAGCAGGATAAGCACTGCATGTTTACTTCTTAAACCATGAACTTGAGTCTGTGAAATACCTGGTTAAAATTCTGATACCATTACTGGGAGTTAAAATGGACTTTTCTTCCCACACTCACCCCAAATCATTGTTTTTGGTTCTCAGTTCAGTGAGCCCCATAAAATAACTGCCTTCTGTACTTCTTGGATCTAACTTTTCAAAGAAACAAGGAACAAAGGTAGATTTTGCCTCTTTCCTGCATTGCCAATAAGATAATTAACATAAGATCAGAGGATTTTTCTTTCATTATTTTTCATCTGTAAAATGGAGTTGAACTAAATGATCTCTGAGAATAATTATCTGCTGCAATATTCTGTGTCTCATTTTCTCCCTCCAGAGGGGTCTGGAGAGCTGGTCGTGGCTCACAGCGGGGGCCATGAACATTAGCAAGACAGGAGGTTACAGGCACAGTGGGACCTGCTTCTGCTCCCAAGCCCCCTCACCTCCTTTACCAAAATCAGTGGTGGTCTGATTCAGATGACAAACAGACTTTTGGAAGGCAGGAGGAATTCAGAGGATCACATGGAATTCAGAAGGGCAGTGAGGCGGTGAAATCAATGGTTTCACTAGAGGACTCCTGCACAGCCTTACTGGGCTGGTAGAAAAGTGGTACAAGAAAATCAGACAAATGGGCTGGCAGGGACGCTGAGAACTTCTTCCCAGAGACAACCCAGGAAGTGGTTCATTCTCGCAGGCTCATGAAGTGAGAGTGAGGCAATATCAGAATGAATGGAACATTGACTAAAATTTAGTAAGCTGAAAACCTTAAATAGGTGAAAGGGATGACCTCCTCCTCCTCCTCCTCCTCTTTCTTCTCCTATTCTTTCTCCTCTTCCTCCTTCTCCTTTTCCTCATCCTCTTTCTTCTCCTTCTCCTCCTCTTCTCCTTCCCCTTCCCCTTCCTTTTTTTCTTTCTCCCCCTTCTCCCTTTCCTTATTACTCCTTTTAATAAAATGTAATTCACAGATACCCACTGTCAAAAAATGTTGCCAAGCAAGTAATTTAGTAAATGTTCAGAAGAGATTTCAAATAATATAAGGATAAGAATAGCAGCTGCAGTTTCACTTCAAGGATAAGGTAATGTATTATTTCACTTCAGGACGCACAATGATCATTCATTTAGGACCGGAATAAAATCTCCTCTGGTATCCTACTGTGTTATAGAATTTTTAAAAGTCTCTGAAGTCAGTTGCCCCTGAAAGGCTCTCATGTTGGAGGGAATTTTGATTAGGTCTCAGGACATTTATATTTCCTCTGCAGAGTAGGAGTTTTAAGTTGCTCTGGAGTCCTGGGGTATACTTTTAAGAATATGTATATCTTACATATTTTGGAAAATAATTTAAAAAAGGACAACTACCTCAATAGAAAAGTGGTCAAAGAGCATGAGTAGACAATTAGTAAAAGCTGTATAAGTGGCTAATAAAGACAGAAAATAATATTAGCTATAAGCTGTATTAGTGATAAGAAAAATACAGATTATCTAACAGAGATATTCTAAGTTTCCCTGTCAAAGTGGCTAAAATTAACAAAACTGGGTTCAGGTAAAAAATATTTTTGGAGAATTATAAATTATCACAAACTTTCTGGAAGGCAGTTTTGCAAAACCGGTTGAAATGGGTCTACCCATTGACAACTAAATTCCAGTGTCAGGAATTAGTCTGAAAGACATAACCAAAGACATACAGTGCCACATGATTTTTAAAAGCAAAAAAATCAGAATAACCCTAAAAGCCCGGCTATAAAGAGTTGGTTTAGTGAATGGTTTAGTGAGATGATGGGACAATATGCAAGCATTATAAATCACATTCATGAAAAAATCCTTAATGATAAGATAAATGTTCATGATGTATTATATCAGAATGTTTATAGGCATAAAAAGATGAAGAATAAAGAATTCAGAAAAAACACAAAAAGTTAACAGTGGTTTGCTCTCTTAAGGATAAAATAAAGGTACTTTTTTGTCTGTTATTGTTTCTCTGTGTTTTCATTCTGTGCTGATGTGAGCTTGCACTGCTTTTGTAATTAAGGATAAATTTTATTTATGCATTTATGTATTTATGATGTATTTATTTAAAAAAGTTAAAGATTATGTATATAAATAGTTATCAAGTGGAGACCCTTAGAAATGATACCCACATCTCTAAATAAAACGGAAAAGCCTGCTTGCTACTTGCTTGTTGCAGGTAGAATTGACCCGATCCCCTGCAGAAGTCCCTGCCCTCTCCTCTCTGTCCCAGGAATGCCACGCTGCCCTTCGCGCTGGCATGCTGCCTGTCGGTTCTGCGCTATTCCTCAGTGACCTGTAGATGCCTTATCTGTGTCTCCACAACCTTGTCCTTTTAGATTTGCATATGGGTTAAGTTCAATTATTAAATCCAATTATTTTTCAAAATAGCACAAGTAGGTGTAGGAGTTTCCAACATGTGTATAATTTGAGGCTGAGGAATGACTAAGAATGAAAGAAACTCAGTTTGTTCCACTCAGTGGGCTGCATGTGCCTACGTAGTTTCACTTGAAGCAAACTCTCCCGAGACAAACCTGCCGGCCACATCGCCTCAGACCCCGCCTGAATGTTCATGGGAGAGACTTGGTGTTGGGCCCAGTTTTGAGCTCTTTTGGAGGGACAGGGAGAGCCTGAAATATGACTTCCTTTAAAAACAAAAGGTAATTCTAGGCAAGGTCGAGGGTTTCTTTTAAATTTTATTTTCTAGAATAAAAATTTATTTATTTTTTAGAGTATAGACTTGCTTCTCCCCGGAGGGCCACACAGTGACTCATCCGACTGCTTCTGCAAGCTGGTGCATAGATCATGCCAGACCAGCTTGGGTCTGTTAGTTAAGCTGCAGGCGATTGCATCATAGGATTTACTGCAGGCGTCTTTAATGGAAGTGTTGTCGCCAACATGAACTTATTTGCTTATCGACCTATCCAAGAAGCATCCACAGCAGGGAACAAAAAGTACCTGATGGGAACTTGCTGGGGAAACTGGCCTCCCAGAGTCACTGAAGTTGCCAACATTGCATTAGGAAAAAAAAAAAAAAAAAACCAGAAAAGAGGAGGCTAAAAATACGACAACAAAAAAAAGTGGAAATGAACTTTTGTAGAACGTGAGCAAAACCAAAGCAATCTTCGACTGCGGAATCAACACAGAGGTGGTGAAACAGGAACTAGTAGGTATACATTTTGGCTGTGTGCTCAAAAGTGAGTTTGCAATTGCCCCCTCTCTCCCACTCCCAACTGGTCCTACCCTCCCCCATCCTTTTCTTCGTATTGTATAGAAATTCTTCAAACCTCAAATACTATATCTAATATTTTCAAAAACTCATGATCTTCTTTGGATGTTAAAAGTCTAAGTGGGTCAGGCGTGGTGGCTCACGTCTGTAATCCCAGCACTTTGGGAGGCCGAGGCGGGAGGATCACCTGAGGTTGGGAGTTCGAGACCAGCCTGACCAACACGGAGAAACCCTGTCTCTATTAAAAATACAAAATTAACCGGGTGTGGTGGCTCATGCCTGTGATCCAAGCTATTTGGGAGAGACTGAGTCAGGAGAGTCGTTTGAACCTGGGAGGCTGACATTGCAGTGAGCCAAGATCATGCTGCTGCACTCCAGCCTGGGCAACAAGAGTGAAACTGTCTCAAAAAAAAAAAAAAAAAAAGTCTAAATAAAGGCACCTATCCTTAAGGGGCTTGTGGGAGACTTGAGGGAAGGACTACAGTCTCCTTTTATCTTGTGTTTATCTTCAGTTTTAGCAAACATTCTGTAAGGTATGTTTTGTATCGTATTCAGCCACATGAAAAACACAAATTTGCATTTTGATTTTGTTCACAAAATTTGGGACACAAGTCGTTTATCACTTTTAGCATCTCGAAGTTGAACTGGGGCAGCAGTAGTCTTGTTATGCTTTTTAGCCTTCCTAATCCTTCCTAAGCAATAAAATATCTATGTGGTCAAATCCCAGGACACATTGAATTACAAGCTCCAAGCTTTTCCACTGCAGCACACCCATGCGTGCTTGGAAAGATGAACAAAATTAAACATGCTATTTAGAGCTTTCAGGGCTAACTAGATTTTGCTGCTGTTGTCATTGTAGCAAATATTTCTAGAGTATGGAAGAAGTTGAAAATGCTATTTTGATAGAGAGATTTTTATTGTACTGTATATTTAATGAATTATTTCATAAATTGCTGTTGTGAAGCATTTCGGAATGACCTGCCTCCTAGCTTTCAATGCTATTGCCCAGGCTGACTTTTATTGCAACTGTTTTATGATACAGTTTTGCATCATATGTGTTTACTTTTTAAAGAAGCATTTCCTGGGAGGTTTCTTTTTCTGATTATGAAAATAATATGTGCTCATGATGAACAATTGGAAAATAGAAAAAAGTGTGTAGAAGAAAAATCACTCATAATTCCAGTACCCTGTTAATACTTTGTCTTTTCTTACAGTTTCTAATATGTGCATGCATAGTATATCAATGTGGTTTTACAAAGAGTGTGCAAATTATGATTCTGTTTTTTGCATCATTCATGCCATTCTGCATTTTCCACTTAATACTATACTATTGGTTCTTTACCAGTCCCTTAAGTATTCTCCTACATGGCATTTA
This sequence comes from Theropithecus gelada, assembly GCF_003255815.1. NCBI lineage: Eukaryota > Metazoa > Chordata > Mammalia > Primates > Cercopithecidae > Theropithecus > Theropithecus gelada. The sequence goes on from NC_037676.1 coordinate 103,817,756, forward strand.
AAGGTGAAATCTACCATCTTCTATTTTTAATATTTATGTTCAGTGTTATAAATCATGTTTGTATGTAAAGGTTTTTATCTCTGGTTATTACTGTAGAATAGACTTCTGGAAGTACAAGAACAAAAGACAAATATTTTTATGTCATTGATACATAATTTGAAAATGACACCTAGAAAGATTCTAACAATTTGTGTTTTCCCAACAGTGTTTGAGGGTGTCTTTTTCTCATTGTCTCACCAGTAAATGACAATTGTAATTTGTTTATTTGCAAGGCAAAAAAAAAAAAAAAAAAATTGCAATTAAAGGGATTAAACATTTTCTCAGATTTTTATTTTGTAATTTGTATTTCCTTTTTAGTGAAGCTCTTGCTTTTACCCTGGCTACTACCTATGATTGTGTTACGTTCTGGAGGAGAGGGAACTTGGCTGAGGGGAGCTTTGAGGCTGAGATCCAGCTGTGCTTCCCTCTGGTGTCTACCCAAAGTTGTACCTTCCAACATCTGTACAGTTGCAACACAGAGGCCTGTTCTTATTTTTCATTTATTAAAAATAAATTGAGATACTCATATTTTTATCATTGACTTGTGAGAGCTCTTTTTGCACCTAAAACTATTAACCCTCTTGTTAAAATCCTGGCTATCATTTCAACTTGTTACTTTAATTTCACATTTAAAAAATGTTCAGAGGTTTAAATTTTTAAATGGCAAATATGTTGGTCTTATGCATGTGTGAGTACTTTCATTCCTTTCACATATGGAAAGCTTGAGATTAATCCTTATGGATTTTACTCATTAAATTTTTTCTTTCATTTTAGCCTTTTTAAAGTGTTATTTAAAAGATTCTATAAGAGGTAGCTAATTTATACTTAAATGTAAAAGTATCAGAAAATAACAATTTTCTACCACTCAGAGATGTTAATACTGTTAACATTTTGAAATCTGTATTTTTGCTCCCTTTTCTGTGCATGTATATACAATTACACTATGTATGAAAAGATAAGATAGTGATTTACGTACTGTTTAGTAACTTATTTTTTAAACTGATACTTATTACGGATAGCTTTCCACGACAATAAATATTTTTAATGGCCCAATAGTTTTACATTGGGTAAAAATATCCAAATTAATTTAACCATTTCTTCTTTGTTGTATATTTAGATTTTTCCCTGTTTTTTACTACTAAGGTCAATACTTGAATGATTATCCTTTTTTTTTTTTTTTTTTTGAGACAGAGTCTTACTCTGTCAGTCAGGCTGGAGTACAATGGTGCAGTCTCAGCTCACTGCAACCTCTGGCCCCCGGGTTCAAGCAATTTTTGTGCCTTAGCCTCTTGAATAGCTGGGATTACAGATGTGCGCCACCATGTTCAGCTAATTTTTGTATTTTTCAGCAGGAATATTGGGGTTTTGCCATGTTGACCAGGCTGGTCTCAAACTCCTGGTCTCAAGAGATCCCCGTGCCTTGGGCTCCCAAAGTGCTTGGATTACGGGCGTGAGCCACCATGCCCGGTCTTGAATGATTGTCCTTATTACTAAATTTTGCACACTTCTTAGTTATTTCCTTGACATACATTCCAATGAATAGAAATTCCTAATCAAAAGGTACGCACTTTTTGAAGACATTTGGTTCATATTTCCAAATTGCCACCCAGATATTTTCTCCTAATTAACGACTCCCACCAATGGTGTATCTGAGATTAGGATTCCACACTCCGTCTCTGACAATGCATATTATAATCCTCTCTTTAGGCTTTGCCAATTTGGTAGGTTAAAAATGGTAACTTGTTTAGAATTGCATTTCTTTCCATTTACTCAGGTGGTTTTTTTGATCACAGGAGAGCTTTATCTTTGTTTGCTTTAAATATATAGAGAGTATTTTGAGATCTTGAAAGTGCTTAGGGTTTTGTACAGAGTTCAGTTGTAGAGCATTTACAGTCAGTAAAAAAGAGTTTGTTAGCAGAGTGTGGAGCCATGATCTCTTCTCTCAGTACGTCACTGGGTCTGAGAACAATCCCTAATTCACAGCCCTCATTCCTTTGCCAATGAAAGCAGTAACTCAGATCAGCATTTCAAGTCCCCTGATCAATGACCACAAATTCAAGGAACCTAGTCAAGGGTGAGTTCAGGATGAATACATCCAAACGACAACAAATGAGTGGCCACCACATAAGCCTATTTGACTATGTGATTTATTGAGTGCCTATAGCCAGACGCAAAGCTGGGTACCAAGCTAAACGCGGAAACCCCAGAGATGAGACAGACTGTTAGGTCAAGGTTTAAGACTGTAATTAGAAAGAACATAATTTAGGAAAAAAAAGCAATTGCACATTTACCTTCCAGTCTTCAATAATTAAGTTGTGGGAAATGTGGAGGCAGGTCCAGAATGAGGCAAGATAGTGTGAATCTTCAAGTTTTGTGCTTTATTTCGATTTCAAAGGTCTGCCACTATTTTTCATTTCTCAGGTTTGGTCAGGCTTTCATCCCTTCCCTGTCTTTTTTTTTTTCTTTTCTTTTTTCCTTTTTTTTTTTTTTTTTTTTTTTGCGGGGGGCTATGTGTGTGTGTGGGTGTTTTTTTTCTTTTTTTCGGCCTATTAGTGGTTAGGAAACACTTTGGTTGTTTATCTAAATAGTAGGGCTATTTAAAATGAAGTTACTTTTCAAAGATAGGGCTCCAGGGCTCTGCAACTAAACTTTATATTAAAAACCTCTCCTAGAGCTGCGGGTTAAAACATCTGTCACATGCATGTTGCTTGTAACGTTAAAGGTAACATCTGTGGAAAAGGGCAATTTATGGAAGTAATTTGGTACTTTTCTAAACTGAGATACAACATTAAAACATGTAGGGCAATTAAGAATTTGTCTTAAAAGTGTTGATGGCATTAGAGCCAGCTGCATTAATCAGGAACTCATTATCCAGTCTGTGAATTATTGAGGCTATTTTCTTCAATTTTCCTCTTATGGTTTACCTTGTAGATATATATATGTGTGTATATATAAAAAAAATGTATACATATATAAAAAATATATATATATATTTTTCCTCTACAAATCTTGCAGAGAGGGCATGAACAGAAAAATTCAGCTTAATTAGTTTGGCTACTGATTAAGGGGAAGAATATACTTAATTCTAGTAGAAGGTTAAACTCATTATTTTAAATACATTCTTAGATTATCTAGGATTTCATGTGATCCAAGCTATATTTTCTCCCACTTTTTTTTTTTTTAATGTTCTTGAAGCTGTAAATTTAAGAATTGCTTGATTAGGAAGTCAATCACTTGCAAGCAACAAATAATGGTTCTCCTCCATAAAACCTATAAAGTACTTATGTAAATGAAGGGTAATCTTTAAGTAATTAGTTATATTGCATATATTTATTTATTTATTTATTTATTTTGAGACAGGGTCTCACTCTGTTGCCTAGAGTGGAGTGCAGTGGTGCGATTTCGGCTCACTGCAGCCTTGGTCTCCCAGGCCCAGATGATCTTCCCACCTCAACCTCCTGAGTAGCTGTAGCTGGAATTACAGACTCACACCACCATGCCCAGTTGAATTTTGTATTTGTTGTAAAGATGGGGTTTTGCCATGTTGCCCAGGCTGGTCTCGAACTCCTGGGCTCAAGTGTTTGGCCCACCTCTGCCCCCCAAAGTGGTGGGATTACAGGCATGAGCCACTGCACCTAGCCGTATTTTTAACTTTTTGCAAACTAACTCTATAAGTATTTGTCCATGAGTTTTATGACTTTTTCAGTAAATATTTTAATGTCAGCAGAGCATTATATACTGTGGATTTATTATCATTGACTTACATTTAGGTTACATGTAGGTTGTTGCTGGAGTTTTCACTATTATAAAGTCATAATTCTATGAAAATCCTTAGGCATAAAATCTTTCAAGATTTTTATATTCCTGAATTAAGGACCAGTGAGCGAAGACAAAAAAGATTTTTAGATCATTTCCTAGAATGAATTTCTATAAGTAGAATTTCTTAGCTTAAAATTTACAAATACTTAAAAAAATGTTATTCCACAATTAACTATCAATTTAGTGAGAAAAAAGATAAACTTGCCTTTTATACTTCTCTCCTACTACTTTTAATAGAACCTTTACAATTTTTGTGGATATTCTTCCAGATGTTTTTCTAGGCATTGTACCACATATAAATGCACATGCATTTGAGAGTTTTAGAATTTTTCATTTGTCGGCCAGGCTCACGCCTGTAATCCCAGTACTTTGGGAGGCTGAGGCAGGCGGATTACTTGAGGCCAGGAGTTTGAGACCAGCCTGGCCAACATGGTGAAACCCTGTCTCTACTAAAAATACAAAAAATTAGCCAGGCGTGGTGGTGCGTGCCTGTAATCCCAGCCACTCAGGAGGCTGAGGCAAGAGAATTGCTTGAACCTGGGAGGTGTAGGTTGCAGTGAGCGGAGTTTGTGCCACTGCACTCCAGCCTGGGTGACGGAGCAAGACTCCGTCTCCAAAAAAAAAAAAAAAAATTTTTTTTCACTTGTCTTATTATTTACAAAAATAATTTTATACATGTTGTTTTATGATTTTGATAGTTTCATATCAATAATACAGTCACTTCATTTTTTTGGTTGCATGATATTTCATAGAATGAATATACAAGTGACTGAAGGACAAATTCATAGAAGTGGAACCTTTGGGGCAAAGACTATGCATATTGAAGCCTTTTATAGACTGCTCTCCAAAAATGCTACTTTAATTTAGAATCCAATCAATAATGGTCAAATATGCTTACTGCTGCTTACCATCCCAGCAGTGCATCTTATCAGTCTTTTTCAACCTCCGTCTCCTGGGTTCAAGCAATTCCTCAAGTGATGCCTTAGGCTCCCGAGTAGCTAGGATTACAGGCATGTGCCACCACACCTGGCTAATTTTTGTATTTTTAATGGAGATGGGGTTTGCCATGTTGGCCAGGCTGGTCTCGAACTCCTTACCTTGTGATCCGCCCACTGCCTTGGCCTTCCAAAGTGCTGGGATTATAGGCATGAGGCACCGTGCCCAGCCTCATCTTGTTTTTTTGTTTTTTTTTTTTTTAAATGACGTCTAGGTTTTATGCCTTGCTTAGGAAGGCTTTCTCTGCTCTAAAATTAAACACAGACAACCTTTTCCCCCACACAAATGTCTCCTAAATTTTATTCTATCATTCTATTTATTTTATTCTTTTATGGTTTCACATTTTCACTAAAAGCTTTGATCCACCTGGAATTTATTCAATGAAGAAATGAGGTGAAGTTTTTATATAATTGTTTTTCTAGATGGCCAAACTATTGTACCAATGCCATTTATTAAGCGATACTTAATATTTCCCTCACTTGTCTGAAATCCAGCCTTTATTATAGATTAAGTTCGTTTGTATATTTAGGACTATTTTTTAACTCTTCAGTGTGTTACACTGATCTATTTATGCCTATGAAGCAACTATTTATTTAAGTTTATACAATGTTCTAATATCTGGAAATGTTGTGCCATCTAATTAGTCTACTTTAAAAAAAAATCTCTGGTTACTTTGGCTTTTTTTTTTTTTTTTTTTTTTTTTTAATGCAAACTGGAATCAGCTTCTGTAGTTCTTAAGAAAACCTGATTTGGGAGTGAGGAGAAGGGAAGGGATTCATTAAATTTTATGAATAACTTTAGTATAGAGTTGATATCTTATTAACATCATGCATTCCTATAAAAACAAATGTTTTGCTCTATTTATTTAAATCATCTTTGATGTTCCTCAGTATCATTAAAACATTTTTTCATTAGAACTTGTACTTTTATTATATTTATTTTTAAAAGTTTATCCAAAAGCATATTATCTTTTTGGTACTATTTTAAGAGGTATCTTTGCTTATTAAATATATTTTATTTTATTTTATTTATATTTTGAGACACTGTCTCACTCTGTCATCCAGGCCGGAGTGCAGTGGCACGATCTCAGCTCACTGCAACCTCCGCCTCCTGGATTCAAGCAATTCTCTGGCCTCAGCCACCCAAGTAGCTGGGATTACAGGTGATGCCCGGCTAATTTTTGTATTTTTAGTAGAGAAGGGGTTTCACCATGTTGGTCAGGCTGTGTTTTGATTTCTTAAATCTTTCTCTTTTATTACACTGGTCAGGATTGGCAGAGGATGCTTTCAGTGTTTCACCGTTGAGCGTAATGGTGCTGTTGGTTTCTTGGCTGTTGTCTTAGTGCAATCAGACTGCCACAGCAAAGTACTGGGTGGCTTATAAACAATAGAAACTGATGTCTCGCCGTTTCATAGGCTAAAGGTCTGAGATCCGGGTGCCAACATGGAGGGGCTCTGGTGAAGGCCCTCTTCTTAGCTGGCTAGTTTTCTGGCCTCTCCACCTCTAAATACCATCACATTAGGGATAGTGTTTCAACATGTGAATTTTAGGGGTGTACAAACATTCAGTTTATTGCAGCTGTTAATAATTTTTATATTGGGTTTTTTCCTTTGTTTTCTTAATATAGTTATATCAATCAATAAATTTCCTAATCTTTTTTGAGTAGTTTTGCATTCCTGGGATAAGCTTTACAGGGTCATGTTGTTGTTGTGGTAGTTGTTTAAATAATAGATTCAGTTCATCAATATTTTTCTGAGGATTTTATGTCTATATTCATCGCAATCCCACTACTTACTGGGGTTGTGGCCTGGGGTAAATTACTTAATTTCTCTTAGTTTCTTAACTATAAAAAGGGGATAATAGTGAAAGATCTTGCCTCCCAACGTTAGGGTGAGGTATATAACCCTTAGAACAGTCTGTGAGACGTGGTAAATACTCAGTAAATGTTCGTTCTCATTGTTGTTATTGTAACTGACACTAGTCTCCTATTTCCTGGGTGTGTGTATGTGTCTCTGTGTATGTGGGTGCATGCTATCGTTGTGCTTTTTTTTGGTTTGGTTTTGTTTTTGTTTTTTTTGAGATGGAATTTTGCTCTTGTCGCCTATGCTGGAGTGCATTGGCTCAATCTCAGCTCACTGCAACCTCCGCCTCCTGGGTTCAAATGATTCTCCCATCTCAGCCTCCCTAGTAGCTGGGATTCCAGGCACCCGCCACCATGCCCGACTAATTTTTGTATTTTTAGTAAAGACAGGGTTTTCATCATATTGGCCAGGCTGGTCTTGAACTCCTGATTTCAGGTGCTCTTCCCGCCTTGGCCTCCCAAAGTGCTGGGATTATATACGTGAGCCATCGCGCCTCGCTGTTGTGCATTTTGATATCTGTGTGTTTTTTTTTTTTTTTTTTTTTTTTTTTTTTTTTGAGACGGAGTCTCGCTCTGTCGCCCCGGCTGGAGTGCAGTGGCCAGATCTCAGCTCACTGCAAGCTCCGCCTCCCAGGTTCACGCCATTCTCCTGCCTCAGCCTCCCGAGTAGCTGGGACTACAGGCGCCTGCCACTTCGCCCGGCTAGTTTTTTTGTATTTTTTAGTAGAGACAGGGTTTCACCGTGTTAGCCAGGATGGTCTCGATCTCCTGACCTCGTGATCTGCCCATCTCAGCCTCCCAAAGTGCTGGGATTACAGGCTTGAGCCACCGTGCCTGGCCGGGGGATATCTGTGTTATACCAGCTGATTATAATGAGCTGGGAAACGTTCCATGCTTTATTATGTGCTGCAACAATTCAAACAATGTTGAAATTATCTATTCCTTGAAGGTTGCTGGGCCCATGAAAGTCCTTGACCAACCTTTCAATGTCTTCTATGCTCCCTTTGTGTATCTACTGAGGCTTTCACACTAGGGCCAAGTTTCAGCATTTATGTTTTACAGGAAGTCATCAGCTTCTGGTCTCCCTTATCTCACTGGGTCTGTCTTCTCACCCTTTCTTCATCAGATTTTACCTCTCCTGCCATTCTCTTCACCCCAGTCCCACTCTTACACACATACACATACATTTACACGCTCACACACGTATGTGCACACACAGAGGACAGTTCAGTGCCTTTATGAATACTTGGCTAGAAAAACTGGAGCCACAGTACATTAGACTTATACAGTGATTCCTGGGGATAGAACTGGGACCAACAGGTGAAAACAAAGAGATTTTGTCTCAGTTTATGTGTGTGTTAGTCCAGATGCTCCAAGAAGCAGACACCATGATGAGGTTAAACATGCGAAGATCTTACTAAGGGAATGCACCTGTGACGGAATGGAGTGGGGGAGCTCAGCAAGGCAGACTCTGAGGCAAGCCCAACCCAAGGGCTGGGGAGACCCAGTGGTCTAAGAAAGCTTCCTCAAAGCCCTAGGAGTGCTTTATTTTGTGCCATCAGGGCATCAGAGGAGTCCTGCATCTGCCATGGAATCCGGGCCAGTACAACCTCTGGCTGGGAGCAGCTTGTGGGAGGCCTGGCGGCAGCCGGGCCCGTGGGCAGCTGCTCTCCCTGCAGCTGGCGTGCTGCAAGGTGCCTGCTAGTAGCTGCCACAAAGTGAAAGTTTCCTAACAACTCGAGCTTTCTGCCAGTGGAATGAAGAACTTTTTCAGGTAGTAACTTATTTCTAGAGATGTTTAGGCAGAAGAATGTTAGGATGGGACTGTTTGTGTTTGAGTGAAAAAGTCTCAACCTTTAAGTTCCATTTTCATTCTCACTTTTCTTTCTCCTCCTCCTCTCCTTCCTCCTCTATTCTCTGTCCTTCCCCCTTTCTTCTCTTCCTCCTTCTTCTTCCTTCTTTTCCTTTTTTCTTCTCCCTTTCCTTTCTTTCCCTTTCTTTGCTTTCTTTTTCTTCTTTCCTTCCTTTCCCCATTCCTCCGTTCCTTCCCTCCTCCCTTCCTCCCTTCCTCCCTTCTCCTCCCTTCTCCTCCCTTCTCCTTCCTTCCTTCCTTCCCTCCTTCCTTCCTTCCTTCCTTCATTCCCTCCTTCCTTCCTTCCTTCCCTCCCTCCCTCCTTCCTTCCTTCCTTCCTGCCTTCCTGCCTTCCTTCCCTCCCTCCCTCCCTCCCTCCCTCCCTCCCTCCTTCCTTCCTTCCTTCCTTCCTTCCTTCCTTCCTCCCTCCCTCCCTTCCTCCTTCCCTCCCTCCCTCCCTCCCTTCCTTTTCTCTCTCCCTCCCTCCTTATAGGGACCACTGCAATGAGGTCTTGCAGTAGAAAAGAGAGAATAGACTTAACTCCCTCTCTCTTTCTCCCTCTTTGTCTCTCTCCACACACATGCGCGCGCGCGCACACACACACACACACATTAATATTATATATGAGGTTGGAGTGTGGTCATCACTTTTCCCACTTCCTCAGCTTCGCTTACAAATTTAAAAAATGTCTGATGACGCTTATATTCAGCAGTTCAACATCCCCTTCCCCTCTCCCAGCCTGAGAATGTCTTTCTTCCCAGGGTCTTGTCTCATTGTTGACAAGTTCAGGAACTAGAGGTTTACTTAAGTCAGGGTTTCTGTCCTTGTTACAATATAGTGAGGAAAAAAAAAAAGTAAAATGGAACCAGGAAGCCTGGGTCTCTCCTGCCATTTCTGCTCTTTCCACCCTTCAGAGTATGTCGAAAACCAAGACGTGTTGCATGCTGGGCACTGCATTTTCATGTTGCAATGAGAGGCAGCTTAAGTGTTTTCACATGGAAGGCTTTCTCCCATGAGGCATGCCCACAGTGCAGAGGTTGGATGGGGGGTGATTTCCAGCGTCAAGGAGATAGGGTGTCCAGGAAAGCCTGGGGATTGCACCTAAGAGGTCAGCTTGACCTTCCTCTCTCCTTCCTCTCTAGTGAGTTTCCCATTACAAACTCTTCCTGTCTTTTGCCAGCTGACTGGTGTTGGGGCCATTGTAGTCTACCAAAGACAGCTTAAGAATATTGCACTTTACAATAATGTTAATATCAAGCTCTTACATAGTTACCGTGCATAGTATGTCACAGGCGTCCCTCTAAGCAATGTGTCCATGGATAACTCAATTCTTGAATCACATCTGTGAGGGTTGATGAGGAAATGGGAGCACAGGTATGCTCAGTAGCTTGTCAGAGGTCACAGGGCTGACAGGCATCAGAGATGGAACTGGAACCCTGTGGTCTGACTCTGTGGTCTATGAATTTAACCTCACGCTTCACTGCCTGTTTCCTGAAAAGGGACCAAATGGGGTTTTGGTCTTCTACTTCTCAGGAGATCTGGTGCCCATTTACCTACGGCCTCCCTCCAGAAACCTGGTGGTTTAGTGGTTGACAACTGGCAACTACAGGGTGCCTCTGGGCTGCAGTCATGTTGCAAATGACCCACATAGTATTTTCTTAAAATATAATTTTAATTTTTATCAAAGAAGTGTATTTAGTTTAAAATATCAAATAATACTTAAAGCAATCTGTAAAGAAACAGCAGTTTCCCCCACTCTTCTCTCTGATTATGATCTCCAGCAACTGTACTGGATTTCCTTTTACTTCTTTTCCTTTTCCTTTTGTTTTTCTTTTTCCCTTTTAGACAGGGTCTCCCTCTGTGGCCCAGGCTGGATGGAGTGCAGTGGTGTGATTATGGCTCACTGCAACCTTGATCTTCCAGACTCAGGGGACACTCCCACCTCAGCTTCCCAAGTGGCTGGAACTACAGGCACACGCCACCATGCCCAGCTAATTTGTAAAGACTGAGTCTTACTATGTTGCTCTGGCTGGTCTCAAACTCATGAGCTCAGGTGATCCTCCTCTCTTGGCCTCCCAAAGTGCTGGGATTACAGGCATGAGCCACCGCACCCAGACCCTATTCCTTCTTGTTTACCTCTTATGTGTCTCAGAAATAAATACTGCTATTTCTTGATCTATGATTTTATGTATTATCTATTCACTTTCAACCATGAAGATAAAGGTTTGGCTCTGCCACAACCTACTTGCATGAATCAATTCTTTCTTCACTTATTGCTACCATCTGAAACCCACTTGCATGGACTTTTAAGGCCAGTGAAAAGCCTGGGCATTTGAAGGTGTGGCAGTGTGGAAAAGCCCCCATACCTCGGTTAAATGTTCTGGATCAAGTTCACTCTGTATCTGCAGGACAGCATCATCCTCTTCCTGTGGCGGGATGCCTTTGGGTTCTACGTCAGTCCTCTACTTGATCATGGAGTCCTGGCGCCTCTGCTTCTATTGAGGACCCTCGCTTTGGCTCTTCACATCTACCCTTTCCATTTTCCTCTCTTAGTCACTAGGGCTAAAAGTAAAGGGAACCTGGGATTTTGGAGCCACGTCAATAAATCACAGTGGAAAACTCTTATGAAACTTCATCTGGGGCTTTCAGCAGTCTTCTCCCTGTCCCCCTCCCAGTTTACCCTCCTTCAAAGGGTCTTACTGCATTTATCTCCCATTTTGTTTTCAGTTTTGCTAAGTTCCTATTCTCTGCTGGGGATGATTCACGGACGTCTCCTTCCATTCAACCTAACCCCTCTGGATGGACTAGCATCCCCAGGACAACAGAGAGTGCAGGGAAAGTGTCCAGACAGCTGCCACAGTAACACCAAGCAAGCCACTAATGGCCACCAGTGCAAAGGGCTGTGCTCTCAGTCTAGTGGACTCTTTCTGCTAACAAAATCAGGCTGCATTTTGTATTTGATTCAGCTCTGCAGGACACTTTCCTTGGGCAATATTCTAACAGTTGTTGGGGAGTCTGTAGTTAAAAAAATTCTCGCTTTCCTCAGAGACAATGCAGACAAGATGAGGCTTTCATAGAGCATCAGACAATATAAAAAGTACAACACTGACCTTTGTTTTTTTCTTCAGACTTTCACGTCCATTTGCAGTCATTTGATGCAAGCATCACAGACGTTGTAACTAAGCAGCTATAGTTCCTAGAAAGCTTTAAGGCTTTATGCTTCTTGCAGCCCTACCTGACTTTCTAACAGGCTTACTTGGCTAGCGCCTGCTTGATATGAGTGAATCTGGGAGAGAGAACTCCACATTTTCATGCAGCAGTGACACCAGGTAGAAGAGACAGCTCACCAGCACCCTGCTTATTCCTACTACATCACATGGCCAGCAGGAGAGCCCATGTAACTGCAGGGTTCTAGAAGTTCTAGAGTTTTCAGGCTCCACACACTCTTCTCTACTGTAACACGGCTCACCCTCCTGATCTGACACTTCATCAACAGTATAGCAGCCTTTTCTTGAACTCTTCTGTGAATCTCCCCCCATGTCACATACTTCCCTGCCTCTAATGATGATATCCTCCACCTCCTTGTGACTTTCCCTATTAGAAAATCATTAATCCAGCTTGGTCAACATGGCAAAACTCCGTTTCTACAAAAAATGCAAAAAATTAGCCGGGCGTGGCAGTGCATGCACCTGTAATCCCAGCTACTTGGGAGTCTGAGGTAGGAGAATCACTTGGGACCTGGAGATCGAGGCTGCAGTGAGCCGTGATTGTGCCACTGAACTCTGGCCTGGGCAGCAGAGTGATACTCTGTCTCAAAGAAAGGAAAAAATAAATAAAATCCCTAGTATAGGGAAGGGGAACCATTTCCAGGGTACCAGGAATGGTACCCATACAGGATCACCTCCTCACTTCGAGGAACTCCACTTGACTTCTCCTGGTGTGTTTGGTTACAAGAATATAGTACAACGATTCTGCAAGTGCCTGGTCTTCAGCTATTTTTGCCATTGCCTCCCTGCTCATCACCCATGCCACATGTTTTCTTTCTATGCACTGATCAACGTCCTTTCAACAGAATGATTCACTCCTAGCCCATGAGTTAGCTCTGCATGTTTGAGATCATTCTGTGCTGCTTCTCTTTCTCCCGTACTACAAAGACCCCCAAGTTCTTTTCATCTCCGCTAAAGTCTGAAAGTGGAGGTAATGACATCTCAAAGAGTGTTCTAAGGTGTGGTCTACTCCTCTGGGCTTCTGTCCATATTGGGAGGATATTAGCAAGCACTCTAAGTAATTTGTTGATTTAACTTCTGTCTCCTGTGCTGCTGTTTGTGAGGCACATTGGTAAGAAAATCTTCCATTTCCCTCACTGGCCTCATCTGTTGGAATGTATGGTGTGGGGTTGTGCAGTTGGTAAATTTTTGAGATGTCTGCACACACAAACACACACACACACACACACACACAATTTCTGTCCATTTTTATTAGGTTTTATGGGAGAGTGGGTTTATAATGCAGCCTAACTCTGATGTCTTTCACTGGAAATCTCTACTTATTTTTAGGTGTTTCAAGTTTTGTAGTTAAAGTTATCACTTTTTCTTCAATGATTTTTTTTTTTTTTAATTTTAAGAGACAGGGTCTTGCTATGTCGCCCACGCTGATCTTGAACTCCTGGCCTCAAGTAATCCTCCCACCTTGGCTTCCCAAAAGTGCTGGAATTACAGGTGTGAGCCACTGTACTTGGCCCTTCATTGATTCTTCCACTGTTTTTATGTTTATATAACTGTTTGCAAATCCAAGATCAGATTAAATATTCATCACTTATTACTTGATTTTTTTTTTAAAGGATCTCACTCTGTTGCCCAGGCTGGAGTCCAGTGGTGCAATCACAGCTCACTGCAGCCTCAGACTCCTGTGTTTAAGCAATCCTCCTGCCTCACCCCAGAGAAGCTGGGATTACAGGTGTGCCACCATGCTCAGCTTTTTTTTTTTTTTTTTTTTTGTATGATTGCATATGAAACAACTAAAAAAAAATTGTCTGGAATTTATTTAAATCGTCTCAAGTAAAGGTTTAATTTAAATAAGCTAACACACAAATGACCTTCATCCACATCACACACACCCCACCCTAACTGTAAGTGTATTGCAAACACACATATGTATGTATATATGAAGATATATGTATATGTGTATGCATATTCATGTAACATATGCATATACAGATAAAAAGGCTTTTCCCCCCTCTATTCACTGCTAATAATCAATTTAAAAATGAGAATATTTTAAAATCCAAGCACAGATCCAGGACTAGAGGACTTGAGTGCTTCTGATTATTGTCTAACTATTGAAAAACAGATAATTAGTTCTTATTTTCCTAATAGTTCCCTTAGAAGCCCATCTAAATTTTAATCAGGCAAACCAAAGTTTAATTGGCTTTTATTATTTCCAACATTTTAATTTTAGATCAAACTTATCATAAAGTCAATTTATTTGCCTTATCTCCTTTTCTAGAAGGGATATCTTGTGTAAGCAACATATTTTGTATGGATTTTATACAGACTTTCCCATTACTCTCTTGTGGAACTCCTGCAAAGTAAGTTTCTAATCTATTCTCTTAGCTTTAAAGACAGAGGTGGAGGCCAACATTTTTCCCATAGAATATCTCTGTTACACAATTTTGGAGATTATAGACTGATTCACATAGTATGTGAGGTTACAAATTGAGTGAGACATAATGCTCACTTGCACAAAGATGTAAAATTTAAGACGGTATCTGAATAAAGGAAATGGCGGGAAATATTGACTGCCTTGAAATAAAGAAAAGAGCTACAGAATCTTAAGGAAGACCTTATAAAGGTGATTTTTCTCATTATGCAGAAAGTAATCCTTAGTTTATCCTTCCTGGGCCATTTCAGTAACTGCCTTGTTGGTCTCCTACAACCTCTTTTCTGTTCAATCCCACGCAGCAGACAGGGTGATCTTTTAAAGGTCACAAGGGAACATCTTGTGTTTTCAAAATATCACCCTGTGTATGGATTGAACAGAAAAGAGGTTGATCAAGATGTTCCCTTCCTAAAGACCTCACATAAGTACCCTGTGCACTTACAAAATGTAAAATCCTAAAAGTGAATTATAAATCCTGGCATAATCTGGCCTCTGATTATCTCTTAAGTTTCATCAGACACTGCCCTCTTCCTTCTTGAAACATTATCGTCCAGCTATGCTGCCCTTCATTTAGTTCTTCGACTGGGAGAAGTTCCAACCTGCCTCAGGGACCTTGCACATGCTGTTCCTGTAATGATATTCCTTCCTCTTTTCCTTGAGAAATCCCTCCTCCTTCTGCAAGTCTCAATTTGCGTTTGAATACTTTCGCAGTAACCCCATCCTAAGCAGCCCCATCTCAATCTAAATTGGATCCTCCATCAGTCTGAGTTCTTCAAGATGAATAATCTAAGATAGGATTACACATGCAATACTTGTATTAGGAGAACCACCTGCGAGAAAAATATAAGGAGGGAGCTGGCATAGTGGGGGAGCTGTCAGACAACAATGTGAGTCTGACCTGGAGTGAAGGAGAGAGGGAGGGAATGTTGAGCAGAAGTTTCCAGGCCTGCTGTGCAGTCTAAAGAAGATGCAGCAAGGCCATGGGGTGAGGCTGAGGGTCTTTGAGTCAGAGCCAGCCATCACAGGAGTCCCTGTTCCCCAAGAATGCTCCTGCTTTGGTAGTCCTACCGCACATGATCGCTGGCTGGAAGCAGCCCACGGTGAAGTGTGGCCTCCACACAAATGCAATGATAGATTTCAGCAACGGGCAACAGGAGCCTTGGCCCCTGATGCTTCCTGTGGTTAGAGGTGTTGTGAGGTGCTCCTGGCTACCACATGGTCGCATGACATTTTCTCTTGCAGCACCCTGTACTTTTCTTCATTAACACTTGTCACATCTGCAATTGTATAGTCTTCTGTCAGAGCTTCACCCGGGCAGAGACTGGGTCTGTCTTTTTCATTGCTATATCCCAGTACTCAAAGCAGTACCAGCTCACAGTAGGTGCTCAGTTAAGACCTGTGGAATGAACGTGGTCTTAACTTTCATTGCTTTTAAGTAGCAGTGCTTCCATTATTTAACAAGACATATCTTCCATGATATGATTTTTGTATTACATCTTTATACTTGGACTTATATACCTAGGGATTAGGGCCGATTATAAAAAAAAGTTCTCAAAATGTAATTTTTTGTTAGCTTTTAGAGAAAACTGGTAATAAGCTTACATGAACTAATTAATTCATAGATGAAATGCTCCTTAATAGGAGAGACCGTGTCTGGCTTGGTCAACACTGCCTCCTGCACCTAGCTCAGAGCCTGTAGTACAGCAGGAACTCAATAAAGGGTTTGTTCAATGAACTGAGTGGGAAATTTAGGGCGGGGGTGTGAATGGAGGAAGAAAACTTTGGCAGGAAGCTGTTTATAATTTTAGCTTTGTTCTCATGGAAGAGTGCTTATATGTTTGCAAAGCACTAATGATTAGCCAACAGTATGCAGTTGGTTCTTCATATCCAAGGTTCCAAAACTGTGGGTCTAACCAACTGTATTTCAAAGATAGAAAAAAAAAAATAACAATAATAACAACAAAAAATAATACAAATGAAAATAAAACAATATAACAGCTATTTTCCTAGCATTTACATAGTATTAGGTGTTATAAATAATCTAGAGGTGATCTAAAGTATATAGTAGGATGTGCATGGGTTATATACCTAAAATAGCAGGCCATGTTATACAAGACAGTTGAGCGTCTATGGGCCTGGAATCAATCCCCTGTGGATTTGTGTCCTCCAGCAATTTGTCCTGGAATTATTTCAATGTTAACAAAAATAACTGTGTAGTCCCAGGGAAATGGTATAATCTCTCTGGACCTCAGTTTTCCTATTTGTAAAATGAGAAGTTTGGAGTGGATGATCATGAAGATTTCTTTTCAGCACTTGTGTGTTACAGGTCTATTCATAAACCCAAAAACAAGTACCTCAGGTCATTGCCAAGCCTTACAAATATAAGTATGTTTATATATATATATAGATAGATATATAATATATATATATAAAACATCTATATCTAAGTGTGTGTGTGTATATATATATATAAAGCATCTATATCTGAGTTGTTTTGGAATTGAAGTTGCATGAAATATAACTTGCTGTTTTTTTACTTTAATTTCTCTTTTAAATAGTCCTTCTGGTCACAGACTGACTGGGACCACAAGGTAGAAAACTATTATTCTTTATTTCTTTCTTTTTTTTTTTTTTAAGATGGAATCTTGCTCTGTCACCTAGGCTGGAGTGCAGTGGCGCAATCTCTGCTCACTGCAACCTCCGCCTCCCCAGTTCAAGTGATTCTCATGTCTCAGCCTTCTGAGTAGCTGGGATTACAGGCACTTGCCACCATGCCCCGCTAATTTTTTAATTTTTTTATTTTTAGTAGAGATGGGTTTCACCACATTGCCAGGCTGGTCTCAAACTCCTGGCCTCAAGTGATCTACCAACCTCGACCTCCCAAAGTGCTGGAATTACAGACTTAAGCCACCGCACCCAGCCAAAATCTATTATTCTTACAAGGAATGAAAGGGGATTTTTTTTTCCCCCATACAGGTGAAGACAGAAAGATACACAATAGAAACCTCATGACTTAGAGAAGGGAACTGCATAAAGATGACTGTGACCATGCTTTTATGTATGAAGTAGAGGAGAGGAAATCAAGAATGCTGGATGCTATGGAGAGGAAACACCCAAACTTATTAGTTCCCCCGCACCACCCATCCCAGCTTGTTTCTTCAGTCCAATACTTCTATATCCCCTGAAAAGGTTTTTTTTTTAAGGGCGGTGGGGGTCTCACTCTTTCACCCAGGCTGGAGTGTGGTGGCACAATCACGGCTCACTGCAGCCTCAATCTCCAGGCCTCAAGTGATCCTCCCACCTCAGCCTCCCAAATAGCTGGGACTACAAGCATGCACCACCATGTCTGACTAATTTTTTAAATTATTATTTGTAAAGTTGGGTTTTTGCCATGTTGTCTGGTTAGTCTTGAATTCCTGGGCTCAAACGATCCTCCCACCTCGGCCTCTCAAAGTGTTAGAATTACAGGTGTGAGCCACTGGCCCAGCCTTCTCTTCCATTTATATTCAGTTGCATAAGCTCTATCTATCTATCTATCTATCTATCTATCTATCTATCTATCTATCTATCTATCTATCTATCTATCTATCTATCTATATTTAAAACTACTAAATAAAGAAAATCACTCACAGTCCCACCTCCAAAAGTTACTTGTTTTTGTTTTCTTCTGGTTCATAACCTAATTTGTTTTGACTCATATACTTACTGGTTTGTTTTAATGCAGTTGCTACCATAATCATCAATCACCAGGTGCTTAATAGAATGCCCCACCATTTGGGTTTGTCTGATGTTTTCTCTTCAAGATGTGCCTCTCTCAGGGTGTACCTTCATCACTTGGTTAAGGTAGTAGCTGCCAGGTTTCTGCACTGAAAAATTATTGTTTTTCTCTTTCCAAATAATTGAGTCACTTTCGATTGTTTATATTTTTCTAGAAATGTTCCCATTTTGTCTGTTTTCAAGTTTATTAGCATAAAGGGATTCACAAAATTCTCTTTTTTCAAAAGAGAATTGTTGCATCTAAAATTGTCTTCCTTTTCTTTTCTAATATTTGATTATCTTTGCCAGTTTGTTAGTTTTCTTTGCCATTTCAAAGAACCAACTTTCATCTTAAATTGTCCTTTCTGTCAAGTCTTTACTTTGTTAATTTGTTTTATCTTTATTACATCCATCTTTCTAAGTTCTTAAGTTAATTCTTTTATTTTTTTTCTAACATGTTGTATGCTTAGCTCTTTAACTTTTTAGCCTTTATTTCCATCTAACATAAGCAGTTAAAGTATGAAATTTGCCTCTAAGTGCTGATTTATCTATATCCCACAACATATAGTATTTTATCATGGAGTTCTAATTTAAAAAACTTCCTTTAAGGGCTGTTCTTTGACTTGTGAATATTTAGAAAACTATATTATAATTTCAAAACATATAGTCTTTAAATTTCATCTTCTTTGCTGTTTAAAATTTCACTATGTTGTGGTCAGAGAATTTGGTTTGTATGATAAGAGTTCTTTGAAATGGGTAGAGTCTTGCTTGGTGGCCTGATATTAGGTCAGTTTTCTTATGTCTCATGGGTACTTAAAAGATAATACTGGCTTTAAAAAAAAAAATCCAGTTTGAAAGTATCTATTTTTTAAAGGTAGCGTTAACCCATTTTCACATGTTACAATTACTGATATATAGTGTCTTATTTTTTCTATGCCACATCATTATTTTTATTTTTGTTTATTTTTGTTGCATTGATCAATAATTCTTTTTTTTTGAGATGGAGTTTTGCTCTTGTTGCCCAGGCTGGAGCACACTAGTGCGATCTTGGCTCACCGCAACCTCCGCCTCCCACGTTCAAGCGATTCTCCTGCCTCAGCCTCCTGAGTAGCTGGGATTACAGGCATGCGTCACCATGCCTGGCTAATTTTGTATTTTTAGCAGAGACGGGGTTTCACCATGTTGGTCAGGCTGGTCTCGAACTCCTGACCTCAGGTGATCTGCCCACCTCGGCCTCCCAAAGTGCTGGAATTACAGGCGTGAGCCACCACACCTGGCTATCTTTTTTCATTATTTTTCTCTGGTTATTTTCTAGAGCAGTGCTTCTCAAATTTTTGTTCTCAGAATCCCTTTAATACTCTTAAATTACTGAAGTCCCGGAAGAGCTTGTATTTGTGTGGGTTATATCTACTGATATATATCATATGAAAACTTAAAGATAGTAAATTTTAAAAAATACTTATTTATGCCTGAATTAAAATAATAACTGTAAACCATATGATAGTTAAAAAGCATATTAACATAATGTTTTATTTTATTATTATGCTTCTTAACCTTTTTTTTTTTTTTTTTCTTTTTGAGATGAGATCTTGATATATTGCCCAGGCTGGTCTTGAATTCCTGGACTCGAGCCATCTTCATGCCTCAGCCTCCCAAGTAGCTGGGATTCCAGGTGTGTACCACCACACCCAGCTTGAAATAACATTTTTGAAATGAAACATAACTGGTCAGTTGTGGCTCGTGCCTGTAATCCCAGCACCTTGGGAGGCCAAGGCGGGTGGATCACTTGAGGTCTGGAGTTTGAGATCAGCTTGGCCAACATGGTAAAATCCCATCTCTACAAAAATTACCAAAAATTAGCTGGGGCTGGTGGCACATGTCTGTAGTCCCAGCTACTTGGGAGGCTGAGGCAGAATGGGTTGAACCCAGGAGGTGGAGGTTACAGTGAGCTGAGATCATGCCACTGCACTCCAGCTGGGCAAGAGAGCAAGACTCTATTTCAAAAAAACAAAACCTAAACTAAAATTTTCTTTTTTCTTTTTCTTTTTTTGAGATGAAGTTTCACTCTTGTTGCCCAGGTTGGAGTGCAATGGTGCGATCTTGGCTCACCACAACCTCCGCCTCCCAGGTTCAAGCAATTCTTCTGCCTCAGCCTCCCAAGTAGCTGGGATTGCAGGCATGCACCACCACGCCTGGCTAATTTTGTATTTTTAGTAGAGACGGGGTTTCTCCATGTTGAGGCTGGTCTCGAACTCCTAACCTCAGGTGATCTGCCTGCCTCGGCCTTCCAAAGTGCTGGGATTATAGGTGTGAGCCACCGCGCCTGGGCTAAAATTTTCAAAACATATGAATTTAATGAGAAAGAGTAGTGTTATTTTACATTTTTGCAACTTTCTTTAATGCCTGGCTTAGCAGATGACTGCTGGATTCTCACATCTGCCTCTTCATTCAATCTATTACAAAATGTTATTTTGGTTAGAGAATCCTGCTTCACACTGATAGTTGGAAAAGGAAAATATATTTTCATATAACTAGGTATTCTTTGATATTTCACCAAAATTCAAAAGTGGGTTTTTAAAGGTTAATTGCAATGTGGAAACTGAAATCATACACTGAACTTTCTCTGTTACATTAAAATCTGTAGGCCTGTTTTGCACTTTGAATAGACCTTATACTTGTGTGTGATTCTATAACATCACGCATTGGCATTTGGAAATATTCACTGACTGAGTTATTCAGATTTTTCCAAATGTTAATGTGCTTCATGATACATTAGCAAAAAATTATACCCATTAACCTCATCAGAAAATAAAGTACTAGAAAGTTATCAGTAGTGGTGAATGCAAGCTTCCAAACATTTTCTTCTTTCTCTCTCTCTCTCTCTTTTTTTTTTTTTTTTTTTTTTTTTGCTTGAAAGCTCAAATTTTACCACTGGCAACAAATACTGTCAGTTTTCTGTGAAGTGATAGACTCTCACTTGGTTTATTTTTGAGAAGACATCAGCCAAACACTCAAGTCTGAACACGTAGTTTGTCAATATGTCATTCTTTCAGGTAAAAATGGAATCCCTTGAAAAAAGCAGCTAGTTTCAACTCCTATTCAAAGCATCGCACAAGTGCTTTTCCTTGAGGCAATCACTGTATTTCAGTATGCAGTCAAAGTGCTTTACATGTACTTCCTGCTTTGTCACACAGAATACTAAAAAGGTTGGTACCCAAAGTTTGAGATTAATACAATTAATATTCTACACTTCATGAAGGATATTCTCAAGTGAAACTGCATGTATTTGCTTGTTTGTTTGCTTGTTTTGTTTTTATTTTGAGTATGTGACGATAAAAATATAACACCTCAAGTATAGTTTAATGCCACTGTCTTCATTCATGTAAGAAGCTTGAACTTTTACCCAATGTTAGTTTTGTACCATTACTACAAATGTCAACAGAGGGAATAAGGCACATATATCTCAGTATTATTAGGGAGATAATTTTAAACTCATAGACCCTTGAAAGTATCTAAGGGATTTCTCTAGGTGTCCGCACACCATACTATGGAAATTGTTGCTCTTTAATTTCTATATCCTATCCTATCTTTATCCTAGTAATTGTTACCCTTGAACTTTTAATAAGCATAAACTTATCTTTTCTATCAATATCAGGAGTTAACCATTATCAATTACTCTTCTTACGTACAAAGCAAAATCAACATACTTTTTATTTTATCTCATTATTACATTAAATTTTTTTTTTTTTGTAGAGACACAGTCTTGCTATGTTGCCCAGGCTGGTCTCAAACTCCTGGCCTCAAGCAATCCTCTCACCTTGGCCTCCCAAAGCACTGGAATTATAGCTATGAGCCACTGTGCTGGGCCCAATACACCTTTTAAACAACTCTGCTCCTATCACCTCTCAGGTGCTTCATTTTAGGTTCATATTATCTTTAAGAATTCTTTCTTAGTGGCATACATTTCATTTCCGTGATCAGAAATCAGTTACAATTAATATTTTACTGACTTATTTGATATTCTCTGATGGCTGTATCAATTTTCTTCCTTATCCGTGCATATCTTTCTTTACTTTGGCTCAAGGGATAAATTTTTCAAAAGGGACACATACATGAGTGGAATCATTTTTTAATCTTTTCACGACTAAACAGGTATTTTACTTTGCCATCACACTTAATTGATCTTTTGCTGTGTTTAGACTTTCATGTTCAAATCCCTTTTCTCTTGTCCAGCAGCATTTAGTGATGTGGATGAGAAGTTTATTGGCTGGCAGTTTCTTTTTCTGTTCTGTTGAATGTTACTTAAGTTTTTTCCTAGTATTTGTAGCATTTTTAAATTTAATCTTCGACCCAAAAAT
Organism: Theropithecus gelada; assembly: GCF_003255815.1. Taxonomy (NCBI): domain Eukaryota; kingdom Metazoa; phylum Chordata; class Mammalia; order Primates; family Cercopithecidae; genus Theropithecus; species Theropithecus gelada. The sequence continues at coordinate 103,840,096 of NC_037676.1, forward strand.
TTCACCAAGATGTGAATAGAAGTGCCACTTTTTCATTATTCTTTCCAACACTTTGGTGCCTTTCTAATACTCAAGTTTTTTTTTTCAGCTGTAAGACATTATTATTCTAGCCTAGTCTAGTCTTCTTTTGTGTATTTGTTTCTTCTCTTTCATCCTCTTCATGGCTTTCTTCTGTAACTTTTGTTAATTGAACTTTATACCTGTAATCATCCGGCATACCTTTTAATTTTGTCTTATGATTTTTTTGTTTGTTTAAAAACTGGGCAATGCTTTGATTGCTCAGTTGATTAATTCATTTTGTGCTGTCTTTCCTATTCAGTCCTCACACAAACTTTTATTTTTATTTTAAAAATCATGTAACTTGTTTTGTGGTTTTTGTTTTCTAGTAGCCTCTGCTTCTGTTGTAGGTTCAGTAGCTTCTTTTTACCCCCGTCTCTTTTCAGATTTTTTTTTTTTAAACTAACAAGCAAAAAATCAAAAACAAAAACATGACAGCCTTAAAGTTGGAACAGCAATAAGTCAAATTGCTGCTAGAGTTCCCAGATGTACCTGGGGTACATGTGCCCTCATTGCAAGGCAGGAGGTAGGTATGTGACTGTGCATTTAGGTATATTTGTGACCGAGAAGAATCAGAGAAATGGAAAGCACTGGAGAGCAGAAAGCAGCAGGAACTTTTCAGCAGGCAATCTCACAGGCGGCTCTGTTCCTATTCTTTGCCTCTGTATCCTCTGTGGTTCCTTGTGGTTCCAGCTGAACCGGTGATAATCCCAAATCGCTCCTTCCTCCTTTTCAGTTTCTCATCATCTTCAGACTTTCTGGAGATTGAAGAGCCATTCAAACCAAATCTTTGAGCTCTTTCCTTTAGCTTATCCAGGTTCATCGTAGGTTTGTTGTCAGATGACAGACCTTTTGTTGGAACTGGAGAAGTCCCAAACCCAGCTGCCCAGGCAGTTTTCTTACTTTACAAGCTCCCAGGTACATGCACTCATTCAGCCCTCTTCTGCATTCTCTCTGCCTGTGGTATTTCAGATGTAATTTTTACCACTTTCTTCTCTGCTTCCACATCAACAGTTTTTTTCAGGGAGTTCTTCCTCTTTGACAGGGATTTCTATGGGGCTTTGTTTTTTCTTCCTCTGTTTCACCTCCCAGTACATCCTCATTTGCCTCTTCTTCAGCATGACCTAAAAGATATGCCTGGAGCTAGCACTTTGGGAGGCCAAGGTGGGCGGATCATGAGGTCAGGAGTTTGAGACGAGCCTGGCCAACATAGTGAAGCCCCATCTCTACTAAAAATGCAAAAATTAGCCGGGCATGGTGGCACGTGCTTGTAGTCCCAGCTACTCGGGAGGCTGAGGCAGGAGAATTGTTTGAACCCAGGAGGCGGAAGTTGTGGTGAGCCAAGATTGAACCACTGCACTCCAGCCTGGGCAACAGAGTGAGACTCCCTCTAAAAATAAATAAATAAATAAATAAATAAATAAATAAAGGCCTGGAGCTTTTTGATGGCATCTTGTTTCATTTCCTTGGTCTCCAAACCACGAGCAAGATATTCGTGCTTTAGTTCAGCAATCTTTCGCTTATGGTGCGCCACCGTCTTGGTCGCCATCTTGTTACCCTTCACTCTAGTAGGCCCCTACCCATTACCTCTCAAGTATCTTCCTTTTAACTTTATTTTCTGTATCCAGCATTAATTATTTTCCTCATAAATAACCTTTTTTGCTCATCTTGGGGCTTCTCTTTTACTCATGTAAGGTTTCCTTAAATGTGTGGTTATTCTTAGTTCTCATATTAAAAATGAAGAGTTAGACTGAAGATTTTTTAGCCCGGGCGGGAGGCTGTTAGCAGAGTGGAGCTCACTATTCCTGAGGTGGGCTGCTCTCTTGATGGAAGGTCTGGTCACAGGCTCTGAGGATGCCCGGAGGGTCCTTTGTATATATACAAGTGAAGCCCAGCGGGGCAAGCTGGGGGTTAGACACATGAGATAACTTTTCTGTTGTGTTAAGCTCATATTTTTTGTCTGTTTCCATTTGTGGCAGTTTGAAGTTACTCTAGGTGTTTTACCATGTTTTTTCTCTCTCTGGCATTAGGAACCCCAAAGGCAGACTCCTCTGTATTTAAGAAGCCAATTAATGTTGTAGTTAGTTCCATTGGGCACACTGTACAGGAACTGGCTTGGCCATAGGCACTGAAGACTTGAGTTTTCCAAGCTCAGAGAGAAAAATAGTCCTCAGGCACACATTAACCCTTCCTGCACCAAAGGTGGGGTGCAGCCTTCTCAACTCTGGCTTCTCCTTTATTCCAATCTCTTCTGCTTTCTATCTCCTAGAATTGCATTAAAATTTCTTTTCCATATTGGCTGTAAACATTAGAGGTAAACCCGTGAAATGGTATTTAAATGGAAATTGGTCCTGCAGACTTGTAAAATGCTTTTGTACTTTCTCTCTTACTGCTAGAGATTCAATTGCTATAATTTCCTCGGAAAAACTGACTCTTTAATTTTCAAAACTAATTTGGTTATAACATAGATCTTTCCTTTAAAAATCATATTTTCGTTTGCTCTTAAATGTAATATTTCCCTTATTTCCCAATTCTTTAATCTATATTTCTGTTACATGAATCACTTGCTATCAATTTTCTGCAGGACATTTAAAAACAGAGGACCTCTAGTTATATTATACTAAAGATAAGTTAGGACTTGCTACCCATCACCCCATTCAGTTCATTCAATAAATACGTGTTGCCTGCCTGCCTGCCTGATATATACTTTCTAGAATGTTCTAGGACCTTGGAATTCTACAAATAATGTAAACATGTTGTCTTTCTTCAGGGAACTTACAAACTGCCCTTTTACATAATTTCTCTATTACTCTGAATTTGGACATATCTCCTGTTATATTGGTCTTTTGTATCCTGTTTATGAGTTTTCCCTTTTCAACTAACTTTTTTTTTTCTAATTGTGAAAATAGAGCATGGTCAAGAGTAGGAAATAGAGAAGGATGCATAAGAACTCAGGCTCCAAGGTTGTGCGTGGTGGCTCACACCTGTAATCCCAGCACTTTGGGATGCTGAAGCAGGTGGATCACTTGAGGTCAGAAGTCCAAGACCAGCCTGGGCAATGTAGGGAGACCTTGTCTCTACAAAAATAAAAAAAATTAGTCAGGCATGATGGACCACTCTGGAGGCTGAGGTGGGAGGATCACTTGAGCCTGGGAGGTTCAGGCTGCAGTGAGCCATGATCGTACTACTGCACTCCTCTAGCCTTCTAGCTTGGAGGACAGAGCAAGACCCCCTAAGACCCCCTATCTCAAAAAAAAAAAAAAAAAAAAAAAAAAGAACTCAGGCACTTGGAGGCAATGCTGATCTACTGCTGACTGCTACCTGAACCTGGGCAAGTTACTTAACACTCTATTCTCAATTTACTCATCTGTATGAAGGGCATGATGTCCATATCTGACTCTAAGGTTATTATTAATATAAGAAATACATGAGTTAACCCATGTAAGGGGCTTAGAACATTAGCTGGCATATAGTAGTAGATGCTCAATAAGTAGTATGATGTTATTATTGAAGATTACTTGAAAAGTCAAAAAGTAGAAAGGAGCAAATAAAAATTCACCTATAATCATTGCTAACGTTTCAGATTTTGATTTACTCTGTCTCACACACACACAGCACACAGTAACCAATTTTAGTCATTTCATAAGTTGCTATGTCTACAAATTCTCTCCATTTTTTTTTTTTTTTTTTTTTTGTTTGAGATGGAGTCTTGCTCTGTCGCCCAGGCTGGAGTGCAGTGGCCGGATCTCTGCTCACTGCAAGCTCCGCCTCCTGGGTTCACGCCATTCTCCTGCCTCAGCCTCCCGAGTAGGTGGGACTACAGGCGCCCGCCACCACGCCCAGCTAGTTTTTTTTTTTTTTTTTTTTTTTTGTATTTTTTAGTAGAGACGGGGTTTCACCGTGTTAACCAGGATGGTCTCGATTTCCTGACCTCGTGATCCGCCCGTCTTGGCCTCCCAAAGTGCTGGGATTACAGGCTTGAGCCACCGCGCCCGGCCCTCTCCATTTTAAAAATTCCTTTCTTGTCCTCTTACTTTCACTTTCTATTGTGATATCCTTCTCATTGTTTCTAAAACTCAGTGGGTTACCTTTCCTGTAGCTCTTTGGTTTTATTTCTAATCCTTTCACTTCATAGGTGAACTAATAGCATGCTTAGGGCACTACAAAGCTGGGGCTTCCGAGAGGGGGCAGGAGAGAGAGAGAGAGAGAGAAAGAGAGAGAGAGAGAGAAAGACCATGCTTCAAGCAGTAGATCAGTATATTTTGCAATCAGTATCTAAAACGAAACCATCTTAATTTCAATGGACATAAATTTTGTTTTACAGTTTACTGTTTTTAAAAACTATGCACTTTATGTGGTGGAGGGCATTATAATATTTTCACTGAATTAATCGAATCTTCTCTTTCCCTGGCATAGCCATCTTTAACGTGAAGCTTATCAATATTGTCCTGGGCTTATGGATTCATTTCATTTCCCAGGAATCTTAGGTTACGTCAAGGGCGAAAGGTTAGAGTCATCAAGGACAAGCTCTGAGCATAGAGTCTTCCAAATAAATTTTAACTCTTTTTCTAACATGGAAAGTATCTGTTATCTCTTGTGATTTGCCTCTAGCAAGCACTAAAAGGAGCATGAAAGCAACTAGTAGTCAAACAATCATTTTTGGCATTTAAATTGTGACATTAATCCTTGGTAGGAAAATTGGTTCATTAATTTCCATTTGAAAGTCTTATTCTGTTAATGGGAAAAAGGCCAATATTCCAAAAGAAAAAAGTAAGTATCACATTTTGAAGCTTTGCTCTTTCATTTTTGGTCTGAATATGGTCATTTTTTTGCTGGGAAGCTGAAGTGATTACATAAGTCAGTAATCAGCCGTAGTGAATCAGCTACAAGAAAATGAGACCAATCTCAAGTGCTCAAGACTCAGAATATAAACTATGTAGAGAGTAGAATTCGGCTGGGCGCGGTGGCTCATGCCTGTAATCCCAGCACTTTGGGAGGCCGAGGCGGGCAGATCACGAGGTCAGGAGTTCGAGACCAGTCTGACCAACGTGATGAAACCCTGTCTCTACTAAAAATACAAAAATTAGCTGGGTGTAGTGGCTCGTGCCTGCAATCCCAGCTACTCGGGGGCTGAGGCAGGAGAATTACTTGAATCTGGGAGATGGAGGTTGCAGTGAGCCGAGATCGCGCCACTGCACTCCAGCCTGGGGGACAGAGCGAGACTCTGACTCAAAAAAAAAAAAAAAAAAAAAAGAGAGAGTAGAATTCATGTGCTCTCAAGATAAAGGCTGTGCTTTTGTGTGTGTGTGTGTGTGTGTGTGTGTGTGTGTGACAGAGAGAGAGAGATAAAGAGAAAGAGGTGGGGGAGAGGACAGTTGAGACAGAGTACATAGCATGAAATCCTGGAAATTATATAAATGTTTCACTACTTCTTCTAAGGAAAAGGTAGTGGATAGAAATTTTTTTTGCCCCTAAGTCAAGTCGGCGTTGGGAATGATGGACAACAGGTAGAAGAAAGGAATTCTTAATATCATGCCTTTGTTGATTGAAGTTTAGCTTTCCCTTCCAGTTGCCTCAGGTCTGAATATAAATATCCTTGGTTTCCTAGCTCACATTTAAGGAGAATAGAAGAATGAATCCCCACATTTTTTTTTTTTAATTTGAAGGGGAGAATTAAGAGGGAGAAGAAAGTTCAAGCTGGATCGATGCTTATTAAATTAAATTTATAATTATGCTTCCTAAAATCAAGGCAACTTACATTTGCATAGCACTTTATAGCTCACAACCAACTTTACAAATATGCTGTGAATTGATTTTATGAAAACATGAAGAATGCAGCTCCTCCCATTCTCTCATTAATATTTTAAGCCACAACTTTTACTTCAATTCCTCAATGGCAATGGAGCTTTTATTCATTCATTCAACAGTTGTTAATTAACTACCAAGTATGTGGTAGACGCTGTTCAAGGTGCTTGTGATATATTCATGAACAAAACAACCCTAGCCCAGTGGAGCTTAGGTTCTAGCGGAGGTAGACAGACAAGGAACATTGACTATAATAAAAAACTAAGTTACGTTGCATTTAAGGAGGTGATGGCTGTTATGGAAAAAAGAAAGAGTAGAGAGCTGGGTAAAGGAGACAGAAAGTTTTAAAGGAATTGGACATTCCAGCATGGATGGAGGCAGGTTGCTGCATTAAATAGGGTAGTCAGGTTAAGTCTCATTAAGGTGAGATTTGGACAAAAGCTTAAAGGAGATGAGAGAGCTGCCTTAGGAATTTGGGGGAAGAATGTTCTGGGAAGATGAAACAGCTGAAGTCAAGGCTTTAAGGTGGGACCAGTGCAGCAAGATGAGAATGAGTGAGAAGAAGAGTATCAGGAGAATAGACTGTAGAAGTAAGGGACCCATGATCCTGGGGGACCTGGTAGGTCATTGTAACAACCATCACTTCTATTCTAAAGGAAATGGGGAGTCATTACAGAATTGAGCACGAGAGGGCATGATGTGATTTCTGTTTCAATGGGATTTCTCTAGATGCCGTTTAGTTGAGAATAGACTGGAAAGGAGGCAGAGGGTAATCATAAAAGCAGGGAAACCTATTAGGAAACTGTATTCATTTTCTATTCCTGTATAACATACTATCTCAAAATTTAGCAGCTAAACTAGCATACATTCATGATCTCATGCACTTTCTGAGGAATCTGGGATCAGCTTAGCTGTGAGGTTCTGGCTCAGGGTCTCAAAAGGTGGCAGTCAAGTTGTCATTTGGGTTCATAATTTATTCAAAACTTGACTCAGGCTGGAGAGTCTACTAGGCTCACTCATCTGGTTGTGGGCAGCCCTCAGTTCCACACCAGCTGTCAAGGCTTCAGTTCCTTGCCAAAATATGACAAAATATGGTAGTTTGCTAGCACAAGGGGATGGGGTGGGAGTGGGGGAGAGACTTACAAAGATGGAAGCTGCAGAGTTTTATTGTCTAGCTCTGTAGTGATATACTATCACTTCTGTTATGTGCTATTGGTCATGTAGACCAACCTTGGTCCAATGTAGGAGAAGACTTGCAAGTGTGTGAATTCTAGGAGTCAAGGATCAATAAGGGCCATATGGGAGGCTGGCTACCACAGAGACAATGCAATAATCCAAGTGCAAGATGATGGTGGTTTGGACCGGGGTGCTAGCAGTGGAAGTAGTGAGAAGTGGTCAGATTCTGGATATGTTTTGAAAGTAGACCCACTGGGATTTTCTAATGAAGTGGATGTAAGAAAATGAGGAATAAAATATGACTCCAAGTATTGCAACTAGAAGGGTAGAGTTTTCACCAACAGAGACAGGAAAGGCTGAAGGCAGACAAGGATTTAAAGTGTCTTGCGGTGGCTGCGGTGGTGATTTAAGAGCAGATGTTTGGTTTTCCTACATTATTTATCTTGCTCTTCTCTAATCCTCATCATGGCCCAATTAGAGGGCACTACTCTGTGTCTAGTGCTCTGCTAGGTGCATTGCATGCATTTCTCTCATTTAATTTATCAGCTTTTTCACAAATGAGAAAGCTGAGATCCAGACGGGTTGAATCACTTGTTCTATGTGATAGGGCTAGTAAGTTCTGTGTGACAGGGATTTGACTCTATGACCATCTCCTGTGGTCAGATTCTGGATGTATTTTGTAGCTGTGTTACCCTGGACAACTTAGTTAACCTTTATGTGTGTTAACACTTTCTACAAACAATCTGACACACTTTAGATGTAAGTGCCTAGAGCCAGTCTGGGTGTGTATGTGCGTTAATTTACTCAGGGAGATGTGTGTGTGTGTGTGTGTGTGTGTGTGTGTGTGTGTGTGTGAATGCACTTGGGGATGAGGTAGAGTTTGCTGCTTCTAGAAGAAAGCCAAAGGCTAAGCTAGAGAAGAAGGTTTTCCAGGTCCCAGGGTGAAGCCAGGTTGTTGTGAATCCACGGTAGGACAAAAGCCAGTGACTATACATGGGAACTGCTGGGTTTTTTATTTGATGATTCAAAATGCCACTGTTTTGGTGTCGTTGGTGGATCTGACAGTTCAGTGACAGTTTTCTTTTTTCTTTTTTTTTTTTTGAGATGGAGTCTCGCTCTGTTGCCCAGGCTGAAGTGCAGTGGCTTGATCTTGGCTCACTGTAGCCTCCGCCTCCCAGGTTCAAGTGATTTTCCTGCCTCAGCCTCCCGAGTAGCTGGGATTACAGGCGTGCACCACCACGCCTGGCTAATTTTTTGTATTTTCAGTTGAGATAGGGTTTCGCCATGTTGGCCAGGCTGGTCTCGAACTCCCGACCTCAGGTGATCCACCTGCCTCAGCCTCCCAAAGTGCTGGGATTACAGGCGTGAGCCGCTGCACCTAGCCTTCGGTGACAGTTTTCTTTTCATAGTCAATCATCTTTCCATGATACAAATTAAATGGTAGATTTTGTAATAAATAACACATAGGCTGTAAAAGTTTTTAGCAAAGGGAGGCCCTGAAAGACTAAAATAGGGAAAATCCTGGAAAATTTTTTGGAGGATGGGATGCTGCAGCTGGACTTTGATAAGAGCACAATTTAGATAGAGAAGCAGGAAGGGAATTTCAGGCAGGGGAACAGTCTGAGCAAAGGTATGGAAGTAAGAATGGGCATCTTTAGGAAGCTGCAGAGAAAATGGCTTAATTCCTTATATTAAATAAGTACAAGGAAGTAAATTTTGAAAAGTAGATTGGGACCAGATAATAGAAGACCTTAAATGTCAGATGGAGGATTTTGGACTTGATGTTATAGGCAGTGAAGAGTCATAGTACGCTCTGAAAAATCACGTTCTGTGAAGATTCTCTCACTAGCCTTCAGTATGGATCAAAGAGGGGAAAGTTGAAGGCATGAAGAGATAAGACTGAAGCTGTAATCATAAATAAGGTGATTGACTTCATGTAAGGGATAAAGAGAATAATAGCTAGCATGTATGCTGCTTTTATAGTGTGTCAGTATATTTAATTCTGACAAAAATAGTAGGAAGTAAATATCATTATTCTGTCTACATTGGGATATGTCTCCATTTTATAGGTGAAGAAACCGATACACAGAAAGGTTAATTAAGTAATCCAGGGTAACACAGCTAGTAAGTGGTGCAGCCAAGATTTGCACCCAGGCAGTCTGGCTTCAGAGTCTGGATATTAAAACAGTACATAAGGTTTGGCCTTGAGTGACTGGGGACAGATAATGATGAAGAGTGTCTGGTTGAGAAATGTTGATTCACTTAGTGTTGAAGACATTGAGTTTAAATTGAAAAGGTTCTTTTTTTTAACTTTTATTTTACATTCAGGGGTACATGTGTAGGTCTGTTATATAGTAAACTCATGTCACAAGTGTTTGATGTACAGGTTATTTCATCACCCAGATACTAAGCCTAGTACCCAATATTTATTTTTTATGCTCCTATCCCTCCCCTCCCCTCACCCCCGGCCCTCTGGTAGACACCAGTGTCTGTTTGTCTCTTTGTGTCCATTTGTTCCCATCATTTGGCTCCCACTTATAAGTGAGAAGATGCAGTATTTGGTTTTCTATTCCTGTGTTAGTTTAAGGATAATAACCTCTGGCTCTGTCTATGTCCCTGCAAAGGACCTGATCTCGTTCTTTTTATGGCTGCATAGTACTCCATGATGTATATGTACCATATTTTCTTTATCCATTCTTCTATTGATGGGCATTAGGTTGATTCCATGACAAAAGGATTCTATGTAGAAATACAGAAATGGTTCTCAGATACTGTATGTCTGTTAGTCATTAAGGTAGAGCAATGAAAGCTGTAAGAACAATGATATAGATAAATAAGAAAAAGACCAAGGAATGGTCAGAGTTAGAGAAGGAAGAGGAGAGTTCAGGTAGAACAGAAATTAGAAAAGAATGGTTGGCTAAAAAGAAGAACCACCTTAGCATACTGTCTCACAAGTAAAGCAGGATTTTACAAAAGTAAAAAATGGACAAGAAAATTCAAGGAGTTAAGACCCAAAAACAGTCCATTGGACTTTGAGCTGGTTATTAGTAGAATTAGCTCTATGGAGGGTACTACTACTATCTATTATCTAGGGAAGATCTGTAATGCACCAAGCACTTCAAATGGAAATATCTGAGTGATTCCTTTAGAATAATATAAAATATCAGGATACAGAAGAAGAAATGGAAGCTCAAAGAGATACCTGCTCATCAAGGAGATGAGCAACTCATCTGAATTCACTCATTGATAGAGCTGAGATTTAAACTGAAGTTACTCAACTCCAAAAGCATCCTTCCCCTAGATCAAGATAAAAATTCCGTAAAACACAAACCAATGTCCTTGTAGAAATGGATATGAGAAGTTGATTAAAAGTAATAATTTGTGTGCGTACTTCACTGTCCTAGTTTTTTCCTTTGTTATTTTCTTTTTTTTTTTTTTTTTAAATTTCTTTTCTTTGTTTTTGTTCTCTACAAACCATGTGTCTAGGGCTGATTTTCAACAGATCACTGTGAGGGAGCTGCCCTGCTACATAAGAAGGCCTGACCTGGAAGCAGATCATCCACTAATGGTTTAGCACCAGGTTCACCATGAACATGCATTGCGTGACGGGCACTGTCCTAGTTTTTGTTTTGGATCCCAAGTGTCTTTATAAGTGGATTTGTGTCTGGATCTGTTGACCATTATTGCACATATCTTTAGAAGGGGAAAATGTTATGTGTTAAGCTTCCTCTGCTTCTCCCCAGTAAAGCATTCCTATATTTGACTCCTGTTGTACTCAGGGGAGCATGGAGGGGGCTGTCCTGGCAGAATGCTCTGGAGCCTTGTGGACTGGCTGGTCTTGGTCTCAGTGGCACAGCTGTGTGGTCCCTTTCACTGCTTCAGCTGGTGACTCGTCTTTCAGCCATCTCCCAGCAGTGCAGTCATGGATTAAAGAAAACAAACGAGAAAAAAAAAAAAAAAAAAAGTTGTCTGTGTGACATGGCCTTAGCCTTGCTGTGATTGCTCTGGCAATCACCAAAATTTTCCTCCAAAGCAGGACCTTGGGATTGAGTTTACAGTTACTGTTTACCATTCTGTGTTTGAGGCTACCCAGGACATAGCCCACCTAAAGCTTCACAGAGGATATTTAAGAAATGGACCAGAAAAGAATTAGAATTGCCCTTCCAAAAGAGCAATGATAAAACAGCTTCAGAGTGTTCCTAATGGTGGTGAAAGCTGCTCTGTGAAACTTTCCTTTCTTTGCAAGTCTACATTTTTGCTCAGTGTACCAGAGAGATTGTTCCGTTTTTATTAAATTAAACTTCATTCAACAGTGCTGTGTACCAGAGAGATTATAATTTGCGAAGAAAAAACCACAGTCATTATGTAGTTAAAGGGAAGAGCACAAAAGGCCCCTGTGGCTGTCAAGAATGTGAAAAAAAAATGGCTAATAAAGTTGTGATTTCCCAGAATATTTTTTCTACTGATCACGTAAGGATTCATCAACAATTTCATTATAGGGGAAAGGCTGATGCCGCTCTTAAATTTATGAGCCAAGCTTTGTGCTAGGAAACATGAAATCAGCAAGCTAAGAGACTCAGCAGGAGGGAGTAGGGGTTTCAAGAGGAAGATTTAGGGAAAAATCTCTCCAGTGAATCAGGACACATTTTAGTGAAAATCGAGACTTGGCTCTGATCCTTCGGCTTGGTGCTTCCTGCTAAACTTTTGGAATTTAGCCAGTGTTATAATTAACACCTCACCCCACCCACACTCCTCCACAGCAATGTGTGTGTCTCTGAGGCATGACAGAGTAAAATCCTCATCCTTTTCAATGGTGTGGCCACTCCAAATAACGTGAAGTCCTTCCTGCAGGACTGGGCATTTTTGGAAGTGTGCATGATGCCTGTGCCATCATGGGCAACAACTGAGGTTCCAAATCCTCTATTTTACTCTCCAAGTGGAGGCTGTAGGCCAGGCACCCAGGGTGGCCCCAACTAATCAATTGTGGTGGGCCAGGTGACACTGTCACAGCCCGGGCCCACCACCTCTGCTGCCTTCTTAGTTCTTCCCGAAGGCCTCATTATAGATCCTCAGGAGTCCACCAGCATTTCCTGTCTCCAAATCTAACCCTGCATATTTAGAAGTTTTCGACATGGAAATGCTATTTTATCATTAGATTAAATGTACATTTTTTCTAACGGACTCTCCAAAATAAATACAAATGTGCTCCTTTTGTAAGAAAATCCCATTATTCTGCACACTACCAAAGTATCCTTCACTTTTAAAAGCATTTCCCACATCTCCCCATCTCAGCACTGACCAGCACATTCCTACCTATGCTTCAGCTTTGTTTAGAAATGTTGGCCCCCTATTTTGTCCCCTCTTTAGGTTAGTCCCCTCTGTCATGTGCCCTCACAACACCACCCTTTCTCACACGCATGGCCCTGTAGTAGTGATATTCTCTCTCTCTGGCAGGTGCATGGGGTAAGGAACAGTATGTTACGTGCCACTCCATCCTTAACAACCAGCACAATGTCTGGCAACTACTGGGCTCTCAATAAATATTTAAAGAATATTGTTAAATGAATAACTTTAATTTCCCTTCAATTAATGATTATCTTTAAGACTTTTAAATTATTCTCAACTTTACCAAAAATTGATATATCCACAAATTTTACGGGAACATAAAACTGTGCAGTGATAGTCATACCTGTTATTTGGAAAGTACTATGCAGTTTGCAGCATCCTATTTTATCAATTATTTTATTTGATCTTCACAAGCATATTGTAAGGTAAGTAGGGTGGGCATTGCTATTCCTATTTAAGGCAGGAAAAACTAAACGTTAGACATTACCCAGCTTCCCACCACTGTAAATGGTGAACAAGTACTTACTTCTAAGGCCTATGCTACTCCATGTCACCACAGTGCCTAATAGTATTGTAGTAAGCCCGCCAAGCAGGGTGGTTTTTTTACCTTTTTTTTTTTTTTTTTTATGAGATGGAGTCTTGCTCTGTCACCCAGGCTGGAGTGGAGTGGAGTGGCACAATTTTGGCTCACTGCAATTTCCTGCCTCAGCCTCCCAAGTGGCTGGGATTACAGGCACACATCACCATGCCCGGCTAATTTTTGTATTTTTAGTAGAAATGGGGTTTCACCATGTTGGCCAGGCTGGTCTCGAACTCCTGACCTTGTGATCTGCCTGCCTTGGCCTCCCAAAGTGCTGGGATTACAGGTGTGAGCCACCATGCCTGGCCTTAGGGTGTTTTCTCATGGATTCCAGAGCCTGATTCAGAGACCTAGCGACCGGAATTCCACTCTGCTAAACGTGCATTTCCCATCTGTCACATCCCAAACATATCTTACCAATGTCAGTGTCTTTTTTTCTGATTTTACACCAAAGCATGCACATGACAGCACATAAAGGGCCCTTGACACACTCTTTGTTGTGAGTTCACACCAGTTCTCCATCACAAAGTGAACTGAGGAACCATGTACCATTAGGAGATCCCATAGGAGGGTCAGCAAAAATAGACCTCTTTTTTTTTTTTTTTTTAAGTCTTTCTTTTTCTATTTTCCATTTTAGTTTATTTCTATATTTTTCATTTCAATAGCTTTAGGGGTACAGGTGGTTTTTGGTTACATGGATGCATTGTATAGTGGTGAAGTCTGGGCTTTTAATGCACCTGTCACCTGAATAGTGTACATTGTACCAATGTTTATTAGATAACTCTGTTTGCCTTTGCATACCCATAGCTGCTTAGCTCCCACTTATAAGTGAGAACATGTGGTATTTGTTTTTTTGTTGTTGTTGTTCCTGAGTTACTTCATTTAGGATAGTGGCCTCCAGTTCCATCACTGTTGCTGCAAAGGACCTTATTTCATTCTTTTTTAATGGCTGAGTAGTATTTCATGGTGTGTGTACACCACATTTTCTTTATTCACTCATCGATTGATGGGTACATACTTTTTTTCCATACCTTTGCGATTGTGAATTGTGCTGTAATAAACATATGAGTGGAGGTGTCTTTTTAATATAATGACTTATTTTCCTTTGGGTAAATACCTAGCAATGGGATTGCTGGAAAGAATGGTAGATCTACTTTTGGTTCTTTGAAAAATCTCCATACTCTTTTCCATGGAGATTGTATTAATATACATTCATATCAACAGTATATAGCTGTTCCCTTTCCACCGCATCTGTACCAACATATGTTGGTTCTTGGCAAAAAAGGACCTCTTTTATGACTGCATGACCATCAGAAGGCTTTGGTAGTTGAATTTCCATTGAGTGACGTTGGCGTTGCCTTTGCCAGCCTTGTCACATGTCCCTGCCATGTTATGATGCGCTGACTTAGGTGTTACTGAAATACAATGTCTCATTATTCCATGTTGGTTTCATTTCAATGAACAAGCATGTGAGGGCTAGGAGAGAAGTGATCAAACCTCTGCAGGCTCTGTTGTTTGATAGCTGAGCACCCAGCATGGGGAGATGCTGAGGACTGTCATGGTCTTTGGGTACTTGAGTCATCACACTCACCTGAAGACATTGCCTTGTTTGTCAATTGCTGCTTTATGCAAGGCTAGCTTGGTTAGGATTGATTGACTCCCACCCATTTCTGTTTCTACTGTAAATTCTCCATATAGACTCCCTCACTTTCCATGATGGTCTTTGTAGCTTGTGGCTTTTATATCACCTAAATATTGTAGAATTCTGTAGCAGCACAGGATCTACAATAGAGTCCGTCTCATTCCTGCTGTTCCATATCATTTTACACAGCATTACCTGTAATACATTGTGTTTGCAAAGTAGCTTACATTGCCTTTTTAAATTGAGACATGGGTTCATCTATAATTTGCTAGTAATTTCAAGTATAGATTAAACTAGATAAAAGTTTTCAATAATCATTAGCATATTGATTACATTTAATGTCTTGCATTTATTTATAATGAGAACTCAGAGAATTAAATGAAACCTGCTCTCTCTTAGGGTTCCATTCTTGCATTCATTAATAAAGAACAATTAGGCCAGGCATGGTGGCACATGCCTGTAATCCTTGCGCTCTGGGAGGCCCAGGCAGATGGATCACCTGAAGTCAGGAGTTTGAGACCAGCCTGGCCAACGTGGCGAAACCCTGTCTCTACTGAAAATACAAAAATTAGCCAAGCGTGGTGGCAGGCGCCTGTAATCCCACTTACTTGGGAGGCTGAGGCAGAGAATCCTTGAACCTGGGAAGCGGAGGTTTCAGTGAACCAAGATTGCGCCATTGCACTCCAGCCTGGATGACAAGAGTGAAACTCTGTCTCAGAAAAAGAAAAAAGAATAAATAAATAAAATTACTTGGCCCCTAGAATGACTGGATACAGAGCCCTGAGTTTGAAGAGGACCAACTGTCTGTGCTGCTATAACAGAATACCTGACCCTGGGTAGAAATTTGTTGGCTCACAATTCTGAAGGTTGGGAAGTCCAGGATCGAGGGGCAGCATCTGACCAGGGTCTTCTTGCTGCATCATCTTATGGGGAAAGATGGAAGGGTAAAGAGAGAGCAAGATGGAAAGAGAGCAAGAGGGGGCAAATCTATTTCAGTCACAATGAACCCACTCCTTTGATAATGGCATTAATCCA
Source organism: Theropithecus gelada (assembly GCF_003255815.1). NCBI lineage: Eukaryota > Metazoa > Chordata > Mammalia > Primates > Cercopithecidae > Theropithecus > Theropithecus gelada. The sequence goes on from NC_037676.1 coordinate 103,855,737, forward strand.
TTCATGACCTAAACACCTCTTAAAGAGGAGTGGGCTCAACACCACATAGAAGCCCTACCTTCCAATACCACCACAATGCTGATGAAATTTTAACTTAGGTTTTGGAGGGGATGAACATTCAAACCATAATACCAACTTATACTACTGGGACTACTTTTTAAAGACTTATTACTTCGCATAGACAGTAAAAAAATAAATCAGTTGTCACTTTAACTTTAATCTTCTTTCCTTCCTTCTCCCTCATTCTGGGGAAATAAAAATTAAGGTTTGTAGTCATGTAATGTGTATATTATCAGGGGTAAGAAATTTGCTGTCTCGCCGGGCGCGGTGGCTCAAGCCTGTAATCCCAGCACTTTGGGAGGCCGAGACGGGCGGATCACAAGGTCAGGAGATTGAGACCATCCTGGCTAACACGGTGAAACCCCGTCTCTACTAAAAAATAGAAAAAACTAGCCGGGCGAGGTGGCGGGCGCCTGTAGTCCCAGCTACTGGGGAGGCTGAGGCAGGAGAATGGCGTGAACCCGGGAGGCGGAGCTTGCAGTGAGCCGAGATCAGGCCACTGCACTCCAGCCTGGGCGACAGAGCGAAACTCTGTCTCAAAAAAAAAAAAAAAAAAAAAAAGAAATTTGCTGTCTCTGATAATGAACCTCACATTTCTCTTGTTTTTACAGTAATAAAAGACTAGTGGCCTTAGTGCCCATGCCCAGTGACCCTCCATTCAATACCCGAAGAGCCTACACCAGTGAGGATGAAGCCTGGAAGTCATACTTGGAGAATCCCCTGACGGCGGCCACCAAGGCCATGATGAGCATTAATGGTGATGAGGACAGTGCTGCTGCCCTCGGCCTGCTCTATGACTACTACAAGGTAGGTCCCCAGCCTCCACTTTTCTCTTCTTCCTGCTCCAGGACATCCGTTTGCTGGTGGGAAGAAGGAATAGATTCTTCGTCCCAGACCAGGGAACTAATAGCATTTCCAAACTCAGTATAGAATTCAGCCTCTTCCTGTTCTCATTGCCCCCTGCTTCCCCATCTACAAAGCTCAACTTTATCACCCACCCAGATGAAGTGCTCATTTTGGGATAATATTTTTTGTGTTCTTTGTTCACATGCATAAATATTATTTGCATATTATTCTTATATTACAAATACTTCCTTGTTACCATGTTTACTTTAGGATTATTGTTTTTGCTGAATGAAGTATATTACATTGTGTGGCTTTATTAGTCCATTTTCACACTGCTGATAAAGACATACCAGAGACTGAGAAGAAAAAGAGGTTTAATTGGACTTACAGTTCCACGTGGCTGGGGAGGCCTCAGAATCATGGCAGGAGGCAAAAGGCACTTCTTACATGGCAGTAAAAACAGAAAATGAAGAAGATGCAAAAGTGGAAACCCCTGATAAAACCATCAGATCCTGTGAGACTTATTCGTGATCACAAGCACAGTATGGGGAAAACTGCTCCCATGATTCAAATTATCTGCCACAAGGCCCCTCCCACAACACATGGGAATTATGGGAGTACAATTCAAGATGAGATTTGGGTGAGGACACAGAGCCAAACCATATCAGTGGCTATACCATAATTTAGTTGCTCAGTAGTTGAACATTTAAGTTGCCTCTAGATTTTTCTATTTATAAGAAACATTCAGGGTTTCTAGATTTTTCAATTTTAAAAGGAACATTCTGATGAATACTTTTGTGGAAGACGTTTGCAGTAATTTCAATACCTAATTTTGTTACAATCCTAACTTTCTCCATTTGTTTTGATGAGTAGTAAATTTTTATTTTGAAAAACTCTTAAGGCAAAATAAATGTAAAGCACTTATTTCAAAAATTTACTTGCCATATACTACCTATAAAATAGGAGTATTTCAGGAAATCAGACAAAAAACAATGGTTTTTCTCCAGCGTAAAGAACTATGCCTGGTATGACCTGCTCCTTTTGAATTATTGAAGTGTAAAAAATTGACAAGTATTTACTGAATGAGATTTATTACCTGCCTTGATTGTAAACACCTTTGGCTGATGCTGGGAATTGGCACAAATGTGAGGATGGCTGTGTTTATTTTGCTGGTTGGGCACAATGAACTCTTATTTTAGAATAAGAACTGAATCCCACCTCCCCTTCTCCCTCCATCATGGAAAAACCAGAGGTTTTGGCAAAATCATGCAGGAGAGATAATTTCCCTTTCAGTAAACTTCGGTCTCTGCTTCCTGTTTCCTTTCTGCTTCCAACTTCCTGTTAACTTCCAGCAGCCTCCACTTTGCAAGCTATTGTCTCCTGTCTCTTCCCTAAAACAGTTCTCACGCTTTCAAAACATCTCCCACCACCACCTCTGGCAGTGCCACCACACCTACTCTTCTGCCAGGGTTTTCTAAAATTACACATTCCTTTTCCAACTTCTTTCCCGTTAAAACACTCAGGAGGGATTCCTCCTTGGGGAGATTATTGAAAACGAAGTGAGGCTTTATCTAAGATGGAGAACAAGGTATGAGTGGCAGGTGCAAGTGACTGAAAGGTAGGTCCATCCAGAGTATTTTAAATAAAGATATTGCTAACTCAAATAAATGCATCCTTTACAGTTAGGAAGTGCTGGAGAAATATATGAAGGGCTTTCTCTTGGTCTAGGCTTTCTCCAGTCTAGGCTGACTTTCCCACTTATCAAGAGAGCCAGCACTGGCAGATTGTGACCACCCTCTTATGAAGGCATAAAACTCCCAGCAGGACTCGTGACATAGCAAGAAGGACCTTAACTTTGGGGGACTTGAGTTCAAGATGAAAGGATGCTTTAAGGCCTAAACTACATTGCATGTAAGTAAGGCTATTTTCTCTACAGTGAAGGGGAATTCCTGGAAAAAAAAAAAGGGTGAAAACCAAAATGATTTCATGGTAGGCTTTTTTTTCTTCTTCTTTTCTGGCTGTGGTGGTTTTATAGTTTTCATTCTTTCTGATTGAGGATCTCATTTGAGAAATGCAAGGATAAATTATAAATGTTTCAAACTGAAAAATTTCAAAACGTATTGAGGATAGTTGGGAAGCACAGAACTCATCAAATTAGGCTGCTTCGTGTACTGGGCCACTTCTTGAGAGCTTAACTGTTTTTGGTCTCATCCTTAGAAAGAAATTGAAAAGTGATTTTCTTCTATGATTAAAAAAATAGTCAAAACCTGACGGTTGTATTGATCTTCAAAATCTATAAATATATCTTTAAAGTGACCCTGATTTGATTATTCAGATCTTTACAACTTCTCTTTGTAACTTTTTTTTTTTTTTTTTGAGATGGAGTCTCGCTCTGTCACCAGGCTGGAGTGTAGTGGCAAGATCATGGCTCACTGCAACCTCCACCTCCCGAGTTCAAGCGATTCTCCTGCCTCAGCCTTCCAAGTAGCTGGGATTACAGGCACGCTCCACCATGACCAGCTAATTCTTGTATTTTTAGTAGAGACGGTGTTTCACCATGTTGGCCAGGATGGTCTGGATCTCTTGACCTCGTGATCCGCCCTCCTCGACCTCCCGAAGTGCTGGGATTACAGGCAGGAGTCACTGTGCTGGGCCTGTTTGTAATTTTATAATGTTAAATTAATATGTAACTTAATAGTTTTCATAAGGCTTTGAAGAAATATACTAATTATATTTAGGAGAAATATATTGTTCTTATTCTGTTTTTTTGTTTGTTTGTTTTTTGTTTTTTTTTTGAGATGGAGTCTCCCTCTGTGGCCCAGGTTGGAGTGCAGTGGCGCGATCTCGGCTCACTGCAAGCTCCGCCTCCCGGGTTTACGCCATTCTCCTGCCTCAGCCTCCCGAGTAGCTGGGACTACAGGCGCCCGCCACCACGCCCGGCTAGTTTTTTGTATTTTTAGTAGAGACGGGGTTTCACCGTGTTAGCCAGGATGGTCTCGATCTCCTGACCTCCTGATACACCCGCCTCAGCCTCCCAAAGTGCTGGGATTACAGGCTTGAGCCACCGCACCCGGCCTGTTCTTATTTTTAAAAAAATAGATTTTATTCTGTTATTATGAAATGGATATAATTTCATATATCTGTATTTGATGGCAATTCTTTTTTTGTGTTAGTGAGAAAGAGAAGCATACCCTGAAGCAAACATAATTAGTAATTTTTTTTGTTTGTTTTGATAGAGTCTTGCTCTGTTGCCCAGGCTAGAGTGCAGTGGCATGATCTCAGCTCACTGTAACCTCCATCTGCCAAGTTCAAACAATTTTCCTGCCTCAGCCTCCCAAATGGCTGGGACTAAGATGTGCATCACCGCAACTGGCTAATTTTTTGTTTGTATTTTTAGTAGAGATGGGATTTTGCACATGTTGGCCAGGCTGCTCTTGAACTCCTGGCTTCGAGTGATCCGCCCGCCTTGACCTCCCAAAGTGCTGGGATTAGGCATGAGTCACCACGTCCAGTCTATAATTAGTAATTTATGAAGGCAATGTATTTTATTTCCCACAGATGCAAAGGATAATTAAGTATTAGTAAATATGGGTGATTAAGTACTAGTAAATGTGGTACCTAGATTACCTGTCCTCTTATATATTTGCTAGCATTTAAAGGAAAGTTGAAATACTGCTTTCTGTAAATATTCCGAGATACCAGGTAGGGAGTTTACATAAAACTCAAGTTGCAGCCAAGTCTGTAACTCCTTCTGTTGAATTAATATTTCCAAGACCGTGTGGACTACTGGAGTTACATAGCTGCTTTTATTTCACACGAGCTTTGCTATATTTTTGCTTGAAACATTTTAGTGTTTCTGGAAAGAATTGGTCTTGTTTTCAAACACTCTGTTCAAATGATCATTTTGAAGCCCTTTTCAGTTCCCTGGGTGTTCACAGCTTATATATGTTGGTGTTAAAGTTATAACAAAGTTAAATGTCCCTTGAGGATGGACCTTTTTCTGTAGTCAAGTGAAATGTTAATGAAACAAAGCAGTTCTGGTTTTTTGGTCTAAACTCGTGTAAACTCTGGGAAGTTAAATTATTGTAAAAATTGCTGCCATGTTATCATTTACATTTTACAGACTTTCTATGCCTCTTCAGAGTATGAATTGATTCTATTTTTGTCAAAGAAACTGTTTTTCCTCACTCTTGAAGTTGGAGTACATCATCCCCAAGGGGACAGTCGTGGACTCTATCCACAGGGAGGAGTTCATGAGCTACACGCAGGCACTCCAGAAATGGTGGTCCCTGTCCTGTGAATGTGGCGAAGGCATACCTTTCGTAATACTTCATAAATTTCAAGGTCTTTTCACCTGCATTTGATAACTGTCACCACAGCATCATTGCAGTGAAGTCCATCAGGTTTTACATTTTATAGTTCTGCAACTCAGTGGGATTTACCCAAGATCACAGGACAATCCTGTATGTTTCCTAATATCCATTGTTTTACAATGTCTACCATTTACAAAATGCCCTTTTTTGAATCCACTTAAAAATTTTAAAAGTATGCATTTGGAGCTTAATAAGTTGCTTACTCATCAAGTGGTGTTTATTTTTTAAAATCCAAATGTATAGAATCTGTCATAATTTAGAGACTAAAATTCTAGCTCAGTTCTCTATCCAGTTTAAACTATTTACCAATAATAGCTCCAGAGTTGTGCAACCTTTCCATGAATTTCAGGCATGACAGAAAAACGTGACAGATTCAATTAGCCAGATATTTTTAAAGTGTTTTGACTTACTTTATGTAACTTTATTTTCCTCTTGAGAGAGCTGATTTATCATCATCTGGTTCTAGCTGTAGTGAAAAATAGGCTTCCCTGGTCAGTTGGTTTCTATCTGTTCTACTGACCAGTACTGCTGGAAACCAGTTTGTTGGTTGATTTGTTTGCCCATCTATCCATCCATCCATCCATCCATCCATCCATCCATCCATCCATCCACCCACTCACCTACACACCCACCCAAAAAATATTCACTAAGTAGCTATGACCTCCTCGCAATGGGGATAAATATTGGATATCTAAAGGCAGGTGAGACTCAGTTCACTACCTCAGAGAGATCACTGACAATCACAGTCCAGGACAAACACAGTGCTATAAACCTACAACCATGGTTTATGCAGGTCAGTGCTCTAAAAGGGTTATGTTCTAAGAGCAGTAGGTTGACTGACAACCTCCCAGATAATTCACCGGCTTTCCAGAGGAAACAATGCCTACTCTGCCAGAGTAGAGGACGATCTGTCACATGCACAGACCAGGACAGAAAAGAGAGAGACAGAGAGACAGAGAGTTGGTGAGGGGAGTTCATAACTAAGTGCAAGATGCCTAAGATGATTTCTGGATTAATCAAGGCAGAGAGTACAGAATAAAGGCTCTGAGAAGAATAATAAAGAGTTGAGTTTGATGTGCCTGCAAGATGTCCAGGAAGGGACATCTAGGACTCAAGGGAAGAGACCAAGTTCAGAGTTCTCAGTTTATCTAAAGATGGTTTGCAAAGCCAAAGTTTCAAAAAAGAGCGTGGTTCAAAGAAGAGCAAACCCGCACGTTAATAACCACCTTTATAGTATTGTGTCTAGCACCTTAGACCGAGCACAGGTGTCTGCGCAGAGCTCACATCAGGGACTCTTGGCAACAATAACGTTCACTTCCATGAATCTTTGGGGGTTGCTAACACGTTTCAGTGTTTGGAATCCCTATTCTTCTATTTCTTTGGTCCTGCCTTTTCCAGGCCATTTTCATTGATCAATTGATTCTTTCAATAAGTATTTAGTGAGGGCCTACTACATTCCAGGCACTGAGGACATAACCATGACAAGGTGGACATAGATATTGCCATATCATGGACACATAAAATTAGATAGGACTCAAAGTATGGGCACAAGTTAGCCTGGAGAAGGCATGGGTTGTGGTGTGGGTGTAGGAGGGGTGGGACATGTTCTAGGCAGAGAGGATTTTGTGTGATGGCTCTTTTGTGAGAAGGAGCATTGCATGGTCATAAATATAGTTGGCCCAAGTGTGAGAAGCAAAAACAGGGGCTGCCTGCACTGAGATGGGAGACGTTTTTGAGACTACCTACCTGAGAGTAATGGGAAGCACTCAAGTGTTTTAAGTATAATAGCAACACGTCAAGATCAGACTGCATTTTAAGCAGACCACTCTGAGTCTTCCTAATGGATCCAGAAATAATTCACAGGAATGAAATGAAGGAGAGGAGAGACCAGTTAGGAGCTGCTTGCGCAGCCCAAGCAAGGGACTCTGGCGACTGAGCCTGGAGGCTGGTGTCCAGGGGTGGGGGATGGGTTTCAGAGGCACAGGGGACTTTGTGCCACCTGGTTGGAAGGGGAGAGGGCAAGGGAAGCTTGACAGTCAAGAAAAATGTGATGGTGCCATAGCACATGACAAAATAAGTAAACCATCTGTCCCTGCTTCAGAGGCCCTTCCTCATCTGGCCTTTGCTCATCTCTGAGGCCACATCTCCCCCAACTCATTCCTCATGCCGGCCGTGCCTTCCTTGTTCTGTCCTGTCCTCTAACCTTTTTATAAGCAGCTCCAGTGGCTAGAAAGCCTTCTCCATCCACCTTACAAATTCCTACCTATGGCTCAGCCCCTCTGGGGAGCTCCACCCTCTAGGCTTCCAGAGAATCCTGTCAGTAGCACAGTTTTATCTCATATCACGGGGTATTAAATTTTTAAAACACTACAGGAATAACTACATTTTAGGAGAGAAACTAAGTGCTCTCTAGTGGGGTGGGTGAGTCATAAACTCAGGGTACAGCAGCAGGCAGAGCTGGGGAGGCAGGTCTTCTTTTTTTAACATATGTATAGTTTTCCAGTTTATTACGTTTTTAATCTCAATGCCAGTAGAATTTCTTTCTCCTTCCCCCCTTTTATTATTTATTTTTATTTTAAAAATTATTATACTTTAAGCTCTGGGATACATATGCAGGCCTTTTTTTAAAAAAATTTATCATTTCAACTTTTGTTTTACATTTGGGGGTATGTGTGCAGGCTTGTCACATGGATATATTGTGTGATACTGAGGTTTGGGATACGACTGTGCCCAGCACCCAGGCAATGAGCATAGGACCCAAAAGGTAGTTTTTCAGCCCTTGCCCTGCATCCCCGCCTTAGTAGTCCCGTGTCTGTTGTTCCCATCTTTATGTCAATGTGGACCCAATGTTTAGCTTCTATTTATAAGTCAGAACATGTGGTATTTGGTTTTCTGTTCCTGCATTTATTCGCTTAGGATTATGGCCTCCAGCTCCACCCATCTTGCTGCAAAGGACATGATTTCATTCTATTTTTATGCCTGTGGGGTCTCCTTAAACACTTACTTCTTCCTTAATGCCTTTAAAAAATTGTCATAAAAGATATATAACCTAAAATTTACCATTTTAACCATTAGTAAGTGTCCAGTTCTGTGGCATTAAGTACATTTACATAGTTGTGCAAACATCGCCACCATCTATCTCCAGAGCCTTTTCCTTTTCCCAGACAGAAAACTCTGTACTCCTTAAACAGTAATTCCTTTCTTATCCTCCTACCTGCTGGTCCTCTCTGTTTTACCTTCTGTCTATGAATTTGACTCTTCTGGGGTACCTCATCTAAGTGGAATCATACAATATTTGTCCTTTTGTATCTGGCTTAGTTTTTTAGCGTAGTGTCTTCAGGGTCCCTCCATATTACAACATGCACCTTAATTTCATTCTCTGTTAAGGCAGCATAGTATTCCGTTGTATGGCTGTGCCCCATTTTGTTTTTCCATTCATCTGCTGTTGAACATTTGGGTGGTTTCCTCCTGTAGGCTACTGTGAATAGTGCTGCAATGAACACAGGTGTATTGAGTATTGAAATTGTGTGTTTATCTGTCATCTTCAATAGATGATGAGAACTATCATTTATCTTTTTTCTATCCAGTGTTTAGCAATGCCTGATATAGTATAGACTCTGAAAGTTAACATGAATGATTTATAATTGATTTATTTTGTTTTTTATTAACAAATATAAAGTACCACACACTCCAAGTGCTTTGAAAATTACATTAACTCATTTAATTTTACTAAAAACCTGTGAGATGAGGGACTATTGTTATGCCCATTTTACAGATGAGGAAAGTGGGACAGTTTACTGAGTGGTAGAGCTGAGATTTGAACCCAGGCAAGCAGGCTCTAGGTCTGGACTCCTGGCCACTCTGCTCTGTCCCCACCCTAAGCCAGGTGTCTGGGCTTGTGTCGTATTCAGGTAAGTGGAAATCACAGGAATTGCTAGAGGACTCCAGTAGAGGGATGATTTTCGTGAATGTTCTTTCATCTCAAGAAAGCAAAAGTTGCTTTTTGGGTGCAAAGGAGTTTGGCTAGAAGGAAGATCTGGAGATATAGAAAAAGAAATAAAGAAAAATACACAAAGAAATTCAATAAACCAACCCAATTCAAGCCTACTTATTCATGTGTTTGAAAACTGTGGCAGAGTAAAGGATCTAGGATGCAGCAGGCGATTAGATGATGGCCAGAGACACGGCTGGTGGGATGGCCCTTCTTTCAATGAGCACTTTTTCAATATCTTTCAGGTAATGTGTTGGCATTAGGAGTGTTTTATTTTATTTTATTATTTATTTATTTATTTTTTTGAGACGGAGTCTTGCTCTGTCACCCAGGCTGGAGTGCAGTGGTGCGATCTCAGCTCACTGCAAGCTCCGCCTCCCAGGTTCACACCATTCTCCTGCCTCAGCCTCTCGAGTAGCTGGGACTACAGGTGCCTGCCACCACACCTGGCTAATTTTTTATATTTTTAGTAGAGACGGGGTTTCACCATGTTAGCCAGGATGGTCTTGATCTCCTGACCTTGTGATCCGCCCCCCTTGGCCTCCCAAAGGGCATCAGGAGTTTTAAGACAATAATGAAAGTGTATTTAGAAACAAAATTGTGGAAGCAAGTCCACAAGCTGTGTAGGAAGGTGGACAAAGGGGGGCCCAGGTATATTGGATGCTTCCCCCCGCTGCTAGCTCAGTACGGCCCCCTGTGCCTAAGTACCCCCACCATGTCAGCACTTATCAGAGAGGAGGGTAGATCCCTGTTCTTTATGCTGACACTTGTTGTGTAACTCCATTATGTTTTCTGTCTGATCAAAGGCACCCAAGTCTAGATTCACCTCTGCTCACATTGCTTCTCTCCCCTCTTCCACTCCCAAGGTAGGGAGTGCATGAGAGGTGCTCGGGTCCAGGGAGAGTCACCTAGGCCAGCAGTGAGCAGCTGAATCATGTCTGCTGTGGCCATATATTTATCACCAACCCTTTGTCTCTGGCTCCATAATCATTGTCACTCAGGCTACTCGCCTTTAACATCTCCTGGTGATAGCAACTTTTCCACCATTTCCCGGAGAACATCCCGTTTTGGTTTCTTTGCTTATGCTGGTGTCCAGCTCTGAACATGGTCATGGTTGCATCTATGTACATCTGACTGATGGTTGGTGATGTTTCCAGGTTCCTCGAGACAAGAGGCTGCTGTCTGTAAGCAAAGCAAGTGACAGCCAAGAAGACCAGGAGAAAAGGTAAAGGAATTTGCCTGGCCCCCAAAATAACTCTATGTTTTCTGAAAACAATGTTATTAAACTGTATGTTTTGTTCTTGAGAGGAGATGGGGTCAAGAAGCTTAGCATCCTCTATCTGTCTTTTGAATCTGGACCAATGCCAGATCTCTCAATAAGGAGAGCAAATTGCATTTTTGGTTGTGCATTCAAAGGGTCTCTGCACCCTCTTCAGATACCCGCTTCCAAGGAGGCTTAAAATCCTGAGTCAGAGATGAGATGCTGGCAAGATAGCACATTGCTGGGATTAACTTTTCTGATCAATCCTATGGCATTATAACTGCAATTAGGCCCCTCAGGAAGTGAGACACTTGAAAGATTGCTTTTGATGATGGGGGAGGGGAAAGAAAGGAGGTTGGACGGTTTCTCAGCCAGGGGAGGCACAGGTGGAGGCCACTGCAAGGGCTACCGCTGTCAGGGTGAAGGGGCAGGACAGCTGCCGGAGATCACTATGAAACACCCCTTGTCTGCCCTCCTCAATCAAGAACCAGCTGAAAAGCAAGGCACAGTCAGATAAATCGAGGTTCAAAAGGGGCAGAAAAATCAAAAGCAGCTTTATTTCTGATGAAGCCCATTGGAGAATGTGACTCAGAATATGCAGCTTGTAACATTTCAGTCCTGACTTAGGAAAGTGTACCCATTCAGTCCCAGGCATGACTTTGTACCATTTATGGCACAGCAGGGGTGACTGGAGGGAGAGTCCCCTCTCTTTGACCAGGATGATCCAGAAAAAGAAACAGGACCAGAAGGGACTGAATCACCCTGCTCAGCTACTTCTTTCAAACTCACCCACTTTTTTTTTTTTTTTTTTTTTTTTTTTGAGACAGAGTCTCGCTCTATCACCAGGCTGGAGTGTAGTGGCACCATCTTGGCTCTCTGTAATCTCTGCTTCCCAGTTCAAGACATTGCCCTGCCTCAGCCTCCTGAGTAGCTGGGACTACAGGCGCACACCACCATGCCTGGCTAATATTTTGTATTTTGGTAGAGACGGGATTTCACCATGTTGGCCAGGATGGGCTCGATCTCCTGACCTCGTGATCCACCCGCCTCAGCCTTCCAAAGTGTTGGGATTACAGGCGTGAGTCACCGCACCCGGCCCAAACTCACCCACTTCTTTCAAACTCACCAATCAATACATCCCTTCCCCTGCAGTGGGATGGAGAGAAGCTGTGGTGTTTTTCTATTGGAGGTTCTTCCATATGGATATAAAATCCCCTACTAGCACATATGTCCGAATCTGACCTGGCCTTGATAGGAACTGCTTGTGACATTACAGTCTTCTGTGATTAGCAGCAGGGGCCTCTCCACCAACCAGCAGCCCTGTGCTGTGCAGCATCTCCGGGGTACAACCCCAGCAGAACATGAAGACTGCCTGCATCAGAGTCACTGTTCCACTAGGGATCTCCTGAAGCTCCACACTGCCCTGGGGTCCTGGGACCTCGCTGGCAGAGGTGATGACAAGGACGAAGAGGCTGACACTCTTCAGGCCCTAAAACTTTCCCTTGATCCAGTCAGTTTTATTGAGTTAAGCTTGTGCTATCTGCTTAGTCCTGTGCCGGAATTATAGCAGGATCAGGGAAAAACAAGTTTAAGCCATGTATTCTGTCTACCTTTTACATCACAGACAAGTGAGTATCTCTTAGGACAACATTACAAAGCAACAGCTGCTCATTGTATTTTAATGGTTACTTTTGTGATTTTCACAGAGCATTAAAAAAAAAACTGCAGTGAAGTATAGACTAACCTACCTTATATAGATTAATTATGACTTAGACTTCTCATCGAATATAATTTGGAAGGATGTAATTGTGATCTACAGCATATTCATGAATTAAGGTGCTGTATGTTAACATAGTATCATTACAACTGTTTGTATACAGAAGTTGCTACCTGGAAAAATAACAGAATCTCAAAGACATGATCTGAATTTTCTAAAAAGTATGTTTAACACACCATTATTATCATTGCATTTTTCTCATATTATAATATTTGTTTCAATTTTAAATTCTATTGCAGATAATTACTATCTCACAATAATTCCTAGTTTTAGTTACCCATTTTTTAGATGTCTTTGTGAAGTTCTCTGGTATTAGCTTCAAAATCTAGAACTGTTGAACAGAGGCATAGTTACACATTTTAGGGCGGTGCCGAAGCTGTTATTTTCTGGTGGTATGATAATATTCAACTAGATTTATGCAATTCCATAGCTTGCTTATTTGTTTGTTTATTAGGACACCAAAGCCAAAAAATACTTTGACTTGTATTCTTTCTTTAGAATTCATAAGTTTTGCGTGAATTAAATAATTAAGAAACTTGGCCCCAAATGGACTCTAACTATAGAGAAGTTGGTTAACTTTGAATATTTTGGCAAAGCCAATGAGACTGTGTGTGTGCAAAACCTAGAGTGGAAACTGAATAACAACTTTGTAGCCAATAAATGTAGACCAACTTATGTACTCCTCACCTGTAGGGGCTTATCCCCAAGTGTTAATGGTTATTTCTTCACTAAAGGCTCTGGGCTGACATGAGTTCGGGAAATCCTGGGTTTTGGTTAAACAGGTGAAGGAACGCTGGTACCTTTACTGGGTTCATGATGTTTGCAACCCACTCAGGGTGGTCTCATTATGGCAATTTTGTTTGTTTTTTATTATTGATTTCACCATGGACTCTTTTTTGTGTGTGTATGTGAGGAATCTCTATTAACATTCCATGCAATGTGTAAACAATGAGGTTTAGGTTTAGGACATGGTAATGTAAATGGGTGGTCTGGGTTTTGGCACCCTCCAACTACTTGGATTCAGATGAAACATAAATTCTAAATTTTCACTATTTCTTATGTACAGGTTCACGCTATTGATTTGATCACGAAACCAGGTCATTACTTAAGGCCAGAAAGTGTGTAGACTTGTGATTTTACTCCTTAGGAAATTATTTTCTAGACTTATTTCTTCCTACAAATAAAGTTTTAGGTATCTTAAATATTTTTCTATTTGCTGTGTTCATGTGGAGAAATTCTTTTTGCAAGTTTCACTTCGAAGTTTCATCTGAAAAATCAAAGCTGAAAATATCAAGTCCTGCTTCACAGTTAGGCAAGCTCAAAGGCTAATGGGCTTCCTTCTTTATACACAGGAGCCAGGATAGCCCAGTTCTTGGAAGAAATTTTTTTTTTTTTTTTTTTTTTTTGAGACGGAGTTTCGCTCTTGTTGTCCAGGATGGAGTACAATGGCATGATCTCAGCTCACCGCAACCTTCGCCTCCTGGGTTCAAGCGATTCTCCTGCCTCAGCCTCCTGAGTAGCTGGTATTACATGCATGCGCCACCATGCTTGGCTAATTTTGTATTTTTAGTAGAGATGGGGTTTCTTTATGTTGGTCAGGCTAGTCTCGAACTCCTGACTTCAGGTGATCCTCCTGCCTTGGCTTCCCAAAGTGCTGGGATTACAGGTATGAGCCACAACACCCAGCCCCAGAAGAGCCAATTTTAAGAAAATATTCCTCGCAATGAGAGATGCCAGAAAGTCCCAGAAAGCACGTGCTGGATAAAAAACAGAAATAAACAAACAACCCAGGCATCAGAGAGGGGGCAAAAGATATATTTTCTCGCCATATTACTCAGAAGAATCCATAAATTAGTGAGAGGTGGCCCCAAAATTACACTGACCAGAGGGACTTGGCTAATAAAATCATTTTGCTGTCAACAATAATTTTCTATTAATGAGTTCTTATTTGTTTCTGCTCTCTCCTAGACTTCTTTAGTATAGATGAAAGTACTTTATTCTAGTCTGGCAAGAATTAATTTTCTACATCCTTTCCTTTATCTCTGTACCACCCAGGAGGTCTGAGATCTGAGAGATTTTATTTTACATAAGCCAAGCTACACCACTTCCTAAAGCCCCCAAAGGAATTCAGTGCTAAGGACGTCAATGAGCTCATGTTCTTTCTCAGTTTGGTGAAAATATTTGAATGATAAATTCTCATTATCTTATTTCTCCTTTAAGGTGCCCACAGAATGGTAAAAATATCCTCCCCACTCCTCAATCCTTCAAATTACCATGTTTGTCCTCCTCCTGCTTTTTTCTTTTTGTATTTTAAAACTAACTTTTTGGTAAAATTTTCAAACATATACAGAAGTACAGAGAATAGTGTAATAAAGCCCCCGAATACCCATCCCATTCTCCAGTTCAACAATGACACATTTTTGCCACTGCTTAATATCTGCTTGATATTGACCTTTTCTCTCTTTCCTTTCCTTTCTTTTTTTCAAATTGCAATAGTATTTAAAATAGATCCCTGTCATGTCATCATATTAGTTATCCTCTAACTACTTCTGTATGTCTAAAAAATAAAAATGAACATTTTATTACATAAGCTCAAAATCATTATCACGCCTAACTAAAATTAACAATACTTTTTTTTTTTTTTTTTTTTTAGACGGATTCTCACTCTGTCCCTCCCCCACCTCAGCCTCCTGAGTAGCTGAGACTACAGGTTCAAGCCACTGTGCCTGGCTAATTTTGTATTTTTAGTAGAGACAGGGTTTCACCATTTTGGCCAGGCTGGTCTTGAACTTCTGACCTCGGGTGATTCGCCCGCCTTGGGCTCCCAAAGTGCTGGGATTACAGGCGTGACCCACTGCGCCCGACA
The DNA here is from genome assembly GCF_003255815.1 of Theropithecus gelada. NCBI lineage: Eukaryota > Metazoa > Chordata > Mammalia > Primates > Cercopithecidae > Theropithecus > Theropithecus gelada. Next base: position 103,870,911 of record NC_037676.1, read on the forward strand.
ACAATACTTCCTAATATCACCCAATTCCCAGTCCATATTCAATTGCCTCAAAATTCTCATTGCCTGACAAATGCCTTTTTGGTTTGTTCAGGTCAGGATCCAAACAAGAGCTACTCGTCATACTTGATTTTTATGACTTTTAAATCTCTGTTAATCTAGAACGCTTCTCCCACCCTTCCTCCTTTTTTCATGCCTTTGACTTGTTGACAAATTTAGGTCAGTAGGATGTGCTGCATTCTGGTTTGTCTGATTGCTTCTTTTTGATGTTGTTTAAGTCATTCTTTGTGTTCCTGTATTTCCTAAGAGCTGAAAGTTAGATATGAAGGTTTGATTAGACCTAGAGTCAGGTTTTTTTTTTTTTTTTGAGACAGAGTTTCATTCTTGTTGTCCAGGCTGGAGTGCAATGGCATGATCTCGGCTCACCACAACCTCCACCTCCAGGTTCAAGTGATTCTCCTGCCTCGGCCTCCCAAGTAGCTGGAATTACAGGCATGCGCCACTACTTCCAGCTAATTTTTTGTATTTTTTAAGTAGAGACGGGGTTTCACCACGTTGGCCAGGCTGGTCTCGAACTCTTGGCCTCAGGTGATCCACCCGCCTCGGCCTCCCAAAGTGCTGGGATTACAGGCGTGAGGCACCGCTACAGGCCTCATTTTGTTTTTGTTTGTTTTTTTACAGTGAGACTGAGTACTTCAGGTTGCATGATACCAGAGGGCGCATGGCTTACTCGTGATCCTACTTTTAGTGAAGCAAGGATCCCATTGCGTTTCGTTGTGAAGTTTGCCAGCCCCCCGTCCCTTAATGACATTAGCATTCAATGATTATTGCCTGCATTGGTTATTTTATTAGGCATTGCCGAATGGTGATTTTTCTAATTCTATTATGTTGCGGGGGCGGGTTTGAACACACAGAAACTGCCTTGGCCCCAGTGAAGCCCAGAGTAATTTGAG